>NC_087480.1:18676002-18984883 GCF_036417665.1 Passer domesticus | reverse complement strand
GCCGGCAGGTGTAACAGCAACTCAGACCTGGAGCAAGCAGATCTGCAGCTGTCACAAGTTGGATCACCTGGAGCAGCGACAAGACCTGCCGAGGTGCAGATCCCTGTATGGATCTCTGCCTCACACAGAGCTGGTGGGTCTGGCAGCCTGAGTGGGGGTGATGCTCAGCCTGAGAGGGAACAGCTGTAGCCACACATCTGGATCTGCCTCTTCCTGTGAGGAACAGCAGCACTGGACTGGACTGGCTTGAACTGAGGCTTCCAGTACCCAGAGATGCTTCAAATATAAACAGGGACAACATTAGCATGAGCTGCTGGGATGCGTAGGAGGGAGCCTGGTGTGGGGTGACCACTGGTACTGACATCTCTGCCCCTCCAGGCTCCTGCTACAGCACAGGCTCCTCATCGAGGCAACACTTGGCCCTCTGACTTCTCTGCAGAAATGGATTTACTGGGCACAGGAGCTTGGGGTTTTTCAATAAATAACCCGTTCCAGGTCTGCCGCAGGAAGGGGATGCCAGGGATGACCACTTGCGGGCTCCCAGGTCAGAGGGGAAGGGGGTGAGAGCCCTTTCCAAGGGGACAGAAACGGGCCGGGGAACCTGGCACGGCTAAGGGCTGGGGTGGCTCCTGCGGGGACTTCCCCAGCCTGGTCGTTGTTCTCCCCGTGACAGCAGGGCCGGGTGCGAGTCGAGGAGAACCTGGACAAAGCCCTGTTGTCTCTGGCCACCGCGTGGGCCACGGGAGCCAAGGTGCCGCGGTGCGAGCGTGCAGCCCTCCCTCGGCAGCCGGAGCGCCGCGTCCCCCGAGAGCCGCGGGCGGCTGCGGTTGCTCTTACTGGCCTACTTTCCGCGCTACGTCAAAGCCCGGCTTACGGAGCAGGGAGCCGCGGCAAGGGCGGCCGAGCTGCTCCCGGTGCCAGCGGGGAGCGGGCGCTAATCCGGGCCCGGGGCCGCCCGGCCTGCCTGGCACACGGGCGGTGGGCAGCGGGGCAGGGCCGGCGGCGCTGGGGACGGGCACGGCCACCGCGAGGTCCCCCGGGACAGGGACCGACCCGAGAGCAGGGGCCGCTCCAGCGCCGGGGAGCTGCCGGCGCAGCCGGGCTCCTGCACCCGGCGTCCCGGGAGGCCAGTGGGAGCGGGATGGAGTACAAGGCAGATGTAAAATCAACAAACAAAAGGCTTTCCGTCGCTGTTTTTTGGGGAGGTTGGGGTTTGGGGGTTTTGGGGTTTTTTTGGGGCGGGTTGGGGTTTTTTGGATTTTTTGTTTGTTTGTTTTTTTGGGTTTTTTGTGGGTTTTTTTCTCTCTTTCTTTCTTCCCTTTTTTTTTTTTCTGTTGTTGTTTCTTTTTTGTTATCTTTTTTAAATGCAGGCTATAAATAACCTGTAAAATATTTCGTCTGGGCTGTTTCTGCAGCTGAAATCTTGTCCCTCTGGCTTCCCAGGCTCAGGATGCGAGCACTGGGGCCGTCATGGAGCACCCCTGGATCCCTGGGGTGAATCCCTGGGGTCCTGTACCTTTGCCCACTGGGATCAGGGAATTTCCGTGTCCCTGAACACCTCCAGCCCCCATGGGTTGGAAACGGTCCTCCCCAGAACGGGCCCGAGCTCCACTCCCCGGGCTGCGAGAAGGGCTGAGCACCGCCCCGGACCGGACGGAGGCGAGAGGATCAGCCTGGCACATTGCGGGACAAACAGGACAGGGGTGGCGAGTCTGGGATTGCAACGTTAGGCTCAGAAATGCTCTCCCCAACGTGTCCCGTGCCGGGGACAGGGGCGGTCCCTGCTCCCCGAGTCCCTCAGCCTCCATCGCCCCGCACCAGGAGCGCGCTAACACCCCGTTCGTGCCGCCGCGGTACCCAGTGCCCGGCGCATCCCGGCCGCATCCGGGCGCCGCAGCGGTTTCCGTGGAGATGGCATCTCCCAAGCCCGCACCGCCCGAGCCGAGGGTTTCCATGGAGATGCCGTATCCAACACGGCACAACCTGAGCCGGAGATTCTGCCGAGATGCTGTAGTCGGGACCCTCACACCTCAGGGGGCCCTTCCTGGGGACGTGGGTGGCCGGGGCCCTCTGTGGCTCGGGGTGCCTGTGGTGTTACCCGCCGCTCCTCACAGCAGTTCGGTGACAGCGCTGGGACACCAGTACCTGCGGCTGTGAACATCCTGGGGGAGCTGCTGCCAGCCTTGTCACCCTCCAGAGCGGGAACCCACTCACTCGGGCTGTGTTGTCACATTCTGTCAGGGTCTCCAAGAGATGGTGGGTCCCTGCCTGTACCCAGCTGCCTGGAGAGGAAAGGGGGAAATCCTCGTGTCCCCCGATGACTTTGTCCCAGCTGCCACCCTGCAGCTCCCACAGTGTCATGTCAGGGTGGGATGCCAATGGCACCAGATGGGAAGCAGGCACCGTGCTGCACTCCTGCACCAGGGGATGAGGTACCCAGACCCAAACCAGCAGCATCCCAGAGCTGGGGGACACCTGGTTGAGTTCCAGCACAGTCAGTGCACCAAAAACTTCTCGGGGAGAATGTGAAGGGCCTCAAAGGGCAGGACTGAGGCCAAGCTGAAGGGTGAGCAGAGGCAGATGTCCTCCTGGCAGGCAGCTGTGTGTACGTGTGCCCTGGCCAGCTTCGTTTGAGCACAGCTGCTGCAGAGGTGGCACCTTCCACTCTGCACACGGCAGAGCTCTGGCAAACCCCAAGCTCCCACGGCAGAGACGGGGGGAGAAGCACAGGAATGCCCCTGGGGCACACACTGGGACATGCTGGGACACACTTCTGCCCACTCGGTGCCTGTGAGAGATGTGGGGCTGATTCAGCCCCCATGTCCCTCCTACCTCAGCCAACTCCATACTCCTGCTCCACCTCTGCTCCCAACTGGACCTTTCTTGGCCACTCTTGTCCTGCCCAAGCCAAGGCCATCTGGAGCCTCCATGGGGGCTTCTCAGCTGCAGCAGCCAGGAGCCTGGGAATGATGCCTGAGGCCGGGCATTGCTCGCCATTCCAGCCTCCAACTCCTGGGGGGCCTCAAGCTCCCACACAGCCTGGCCACGGCCAGGACTGCCAGCAGCACTTCCAGCATCCCCAGGCACAGGCTGTCAGATGCAGCACTGCAGTCAGAGCCCAGCTCTTTGTCTGCTGTTATAATTAGGAGCCCCCCCCGGTGGCTACTGAGGCCTGACCTGGGAAGATCAGGGCTGGGGGACAGACACTAAAGGACCTGGAATCTGGAATGGCAGCCTGGGAGCAGGGGCAGGCCCTGTTCTGCCCACAGCCAGCTACTCTCCAGAGCCTCAAGCTGCATTGAAAAGGGCTGGAGTGGAGCCAGAGCTCTGTGCAGTCACCCCTCTCACCCCTGCTAGTCCTGCCGGGCTCCTCACCTGATTTCTGGGGCTCCCCTGGCACCCCAACCTCTGCTCACCCACTGTATTCTCCTCCCCTCCATCACTTTGCCCTTGCCCTGACTGCCAGCTATTCCCTTGGCTCCCAGGCAGAACATGGTTCCTCCCTGCCTTATCCTGGTGATCCCACATTCTCACCCGTCCGTGGTGCTCTCCCAGCCCAGGGCTTCTCCTGGGATGTGGAGGAGGAGGAGGAGGAGGGCAGCAGAGACAGTATGTGCCTGCTGACTCCTGTCTGTGCTGCTCACCACGGGCAATGCACACTTCTCCAGCCAGCGCAGAGGCCTGGAGTGGATAAGGAGGAAGAGGCCAATCCCAAACTCCCTTGGATGGTCCAAGAAGAAGCCACCCAAAATCTCAATCCATGAAATTCCTTTCCCGAGGCCGGAGCAGCCTTGTTTTGGCCCCAGCAGCTGGGTTCAAAATGTCAGCCTCTGAGCTCATAACAGATCCAGTTTCTCACGCGGGAGGTGGGACTCTGTCCCGTGTCTCTCTTGAGAGCCGTGTCCCCTGGGGAGCAGGGGAAGAGGGGCTGCACAGCAGGACAGCAGGCAGCAGCCTGGACTGTCATGTGCCCCACAGCACTCGTGGCCTCCCTGCCCACCATTCCCTGTCCCGGAGCGCCAGCAGGGAGGACAAGGCAGCCACGCTGACACTGTCACCTTCTATCTGCACTGCCACCCATGCTACCAGTGTTTGTTGTTGGAGTGGGACAGCCCATGGAATGTGGGAGGACAAGGGCTACAGGAAGAGGTGACACCTCTCCACAATGTCACTGCACCAGCCAAACCCAGGTGAGCTCTGCCCACCTCAGAGGGAGCAGCATGGAGGTTCCTTCTTCAGAAAAGTGCCAAGAAACTCAGTGAGAAGTCTCCAGACCCCACAGAAATGGACATGCTGTTCCTCCCAATGGGACACCCATCCCCTGGCTCTGCAGTCACAGCCCCTCCTTCCCAGTGGAAGCTGAGGTGTCCAGGGCTGGCTCTGCCCTGGACATGGAGGTGACATGGAGCACATGGGGCATCACCTCATCCCTCTTCTTCTGGTGCCAGGAACTACAAGCCACCTTTGCTGCCACCAGCTGCCACTACCCTGCCAGAGGAGAAGGATCCATGGTCCCAGCTCATCCAGAGACGCCTGCCAGCCTGGCTGCTCAACCATGGCTGGTGCTAACGTGATTCCCAGAAAAGTCAGGGTCTCCCCACAGCAGCCTGGCAGGAGCAGAGTGCGCCATGCCCAGCTGGTTGTGTTAACCAACATGTTCTGCTTTCTGGTCAGGGAGGGGGCAATGATGTGAATTCTGCCCAAAAAACAGTGGGGAGAGGAGAAATCAATTAAAAAAGAACACAAAATGGAGCAGTAATGACAAAAGCAGCAGCAACAGTACTGCAGGCCAGGTCAGAGCTGAGTGCTCCGGCCCTGGTGGCCCAGGGGACCAGAGCAGGCAGGGGACACACACATGTCAGGGGCTGCCCTGAGCACTCAGAGGGCTCACAGGTGCCCTTGGACCTGTGGAGCTTGGCAGGAGTCCTGCTGCCCAGGAAGGTGGTGTGCAGGAAATGCTGAAGTGAGGCAGCAGCTGGGGCTGTCCCCAGGATGGAGGGGAAGTAAAGGAGCCCCCAGCTGTCCCTGCAGCATGAGGCCTGGCTTGGTTCCCTTGAGGAATCCCGATGAGGGCTCTTTTATCGTATTTTCGCTATGACAGATCATTCCCATTGGCATTTCTTCAAGTTAGTCCATGACTGGTGCCTGATTAGCTCCACTCCGTGATGGAGAATGCCCCTTATTTCCCAGACCTTTCCATTTCCCTGGAACAAGAGAGCCACAGAATTTTTCACCACCACCTTTTAAAGTACTTTGGTGCAAATTATCCCATGCTGAAGATTTTAAAGGTTCTGATTAAATGAGGCGGGAGCAGTGGCGTGTCAGAGGATGCGATGGTGGGATGCAGAGCTCTCCCAGTCAGCACCATGCAACCCTAGGTGCAATTCCTGCAGGGATGGGGTGAGGCAGCTGCAGGATGAGGCTGTTACTCAAACTGTCTGTTTTTAATTGCACCAGGATGCAAATAAGGCAGGTCTTTATGAATCTGGGGTCATGTGCCTGTCTCAGGCTGTGCCAGCCTGGCTTTCTGACCATCACCCAGTCTGAAATGCCTCTTGGAGCACTTCTTTTACCCACAGTCTAACTGGAGGCAACAGTGGGAAAAGGTTCAATATAATGTGGAGAAGTGGAGTAATTCCCGTATGCAGGAAGAGCTTCCTCCCTCATGGCCTTCCTCGGTGAAGCCCTGGCTCTCTGCCTTCCCACGGTTCTGGCAGCCCCGTGTTTCACCCTGCCACCCCTCTCAGTGCTGTCTACAATTCCTGCATCTCATGCCCCACAAGCTCAGCACTCTTCTGCCCACAGACCCCTGCCCCAAACTGCTCTCCAAGCCCGCAGAGCCCCGAAAGGGGGACAGGCCATCTCCTGCCCCAGGCTGCTGTGGCCTTTTCTGCAAAAATATAGAGCTCAATCTCTGTGTCAGATGTTTTTTCCTCTCCTTAGGCACTGAAAAGGTTTGGGGCTGAGGCTGCAAAGGACTCTCCCGGCAGGTGACACCAGGGTGTGGCTGCCAACCCAGATGTGCCATCTGGGGGTGGCTACACCCTGGAGCCCATGCCCACCTCCCGGAGGCCCCGGCCATGGCAACGCTGAACTAAGAGACTTCGCCGTCGGATGGACCAAACCGGGGGAGCAAACGGGTCCTGCAGCGGGGAGGGCAGCACGGACCCATGGAGATGAGCAACGGAGCCCACAGGGGTCCGAGCAGCACGCCACGGGCGCGGGACAGTGACATCCTCCAGCCCCCCCCCGGCGCCCACGCAGGATCGCGGCCGCGGTCACCGCAGCACCGCCCCGTTCCGAGCCCACCCCGCAGCCCTGCGGGACCCGGCCCCGGGAGCCCCTGGCCGCCGCCCGCCCCCGGGGCCGCTCCATGCCGGAGCGCGGTGCCACCGCACGGGGACGGGGGACACCGCGGCGGCACCGCGGCCCCGTCCCGGGACCAGCCGCTCCTGTCCGTCCCCGTGCAGCCCTCGCGCCGCGGGCCGGGGGGGGCGAGTCCCGCCCTCCCCTCCGGGTCGTGCAGGAGCAGGGACCCCCGCGGCCCCCCCAGCTGCCGGTACTCGGGGGCCGGGCGGAGGGGGGCGGCGGGGCCAGGGCGAGGGGCCGCGGGAGAGAAGCGGGCACGGGGCGGTGCTGCGCGGGGCCCGGCACAGCCCGGGGCGGCGTGGCCGGGCAGGGCCGGGCCGGGCCGGGCAGCCGGTGCCCGCACGGCGGGGCCGCGCCAGGGCGCTGCGAGGCCGCCGGTCTCCGAGGCCCGTGCGAGTGCCGGGGGCGGCGCGGCCCCGGGCCGGGCGAGGCTGTCAGCGCCGGGGCGGTGCGGGACGGTGCGGAGCGGGCCTGGCCGGGCACCGCGGGGGGTGCGGCGGCCTCCGGGCCTGCGGGCCCCAGTGCCGCGGGCGGGGACCGGTGACAAACTTGCGGCCGCCGCACCGTGCCGCTCGAAGTCCCGCATGGCGCGGGGGAGGCGCCTCGACCCCCGCCCCGCAGCGCTGCGCGCCCCGCGGGGTAACGAGCCGGAGGGGGGAGCGGGCCCGGGCGGGTCACCCAGCGGCAGCGTCGCCGGGGTGGGGGCCACACGCCCACCTGGGCTGGGCAGGCGGGTCCGCGTTCTCTCAACCGGCCGGCCTCGCTGCGCGCGGAGACACCCACCCTCCCACGGCCGCGCCCGGCGGTGGGCACCGGGCGGGGGGTACCGGGCGGAGGGCAACGGGGCGGGGGGCAGCGGGGCGTCGGGTACCGGGGCTGAGGACTCTAGGGCTGGGGACATCGGGACTGCGGGCAACGGGGCTGCGTGCGCCGCGCTCGCCGCGCGCTGCCCGTCCGGCTCTGCCCGCTGTCGGGCGCCCGGCGCTGCCCGGGCGTGGAGCGAGCGCCCGCCCCCGCTGCCGCCGCCTCCTCCATCCTTCTCCTCCCCCCGGTGCGGAGCGAGCGTCGCTCCCCGGTGCGGGAGCCGGTGCCCCGGCGCGGGGTCGGGCGGGCGTGTGTGTTTGCGGGGCGTGTGTGCGTTGGGCTCTCCCCGCGCCGAGCCACTCCGCTCCGTGCCGTGCCGAACCCCGGGCGCGGCGGCCTCCCGACCCCCGCCCCTCCCGGGGCCGCGCCGGGCGCGGAGCCCCCTCCCTCCCTCCCCGCGCTCCCTCCCTCGTTCCCTCCCCGCGCCCGCCCGTTCCCTCTCCGGACCGGCCCCCCCGCGCGGGCCGGGGCGCGCGGCACGC
Source organism: Passer domesticus (assembly GCF_036417665.1). Classification (NCBI taxonomy): domain Eukaryota; kingdom Metazoa; phylum Chordata; class Aves; order Passeriformes; family Passeridae; genus Passer; species Passer domesticus. The sequence goes on along the minus strand of NC_087480.1, from coordinate 18,977,168 downwards.
CGGGACCCGCAGTCCGCGCGGCGGCTCGGCGGCTCCCGGCCCCGGCGGACGGACTACGGCTCCCGGCAGCCCGCGCGGCCGCGGCTCGCTCTCGCCCTCACACTCCGGCTGCCGCTGCCAGTGTCTCCTCCGCCGCCGCCGCTGCCGCCGAACCGCCGCTCGCAGCGCCCGGGGTCCGACCCGCCGCCTGGGGCAGGGGCCCGCCCCGGCCCACCGCCCCCTGCCGCCCGCCCGCCTCGGGAAGCAGGTGCGTACCCACCGCCCCTCGCCGCCCCACGCTGGACCCCGGCCCCCGCTGCCCGGGCACCCCGGGCCCGCGCCGCCCCGCACCCACGGCACACGGGGGCAAGCGGAGGGGAGCGGGTGGCCCGACCCCCCCTCCGGCCGTCCGGACGGGATCTCCATGGAAACGGTCCCGGGACATCCCCGGGGGCGGCGGTGGGGCGTCGCGGGGGGGGTGTGCGGGCTGGGGGGACCGGCGACGTCCTGCGGCGGGACAGCGGCGGGGGCGCAGCGGGCACTGACAGCGCCGGGCGGGGGGCAGCGGGCGGCGGCTCCGCTCCCCGCCCCGCGACGGCGCGGCGAAGCCGCTGCCCTGCCCGGCACGGCTGCTCCGGCTCCGGCACCGGCGGCACCTGCCGCTGCCGGGGCGGTGCGGGGGGTCCCGCGGCGGGGCGGGGCGGCCGCGCAGCGCGGCGCTCCCGGGGCGGCGGTGGGACGGCGGCGCCGGGTGCTCGTGGAGTTTGGCGGCGTGGCCCGAACCCGCCCCGGCCGCCACGGGTGCCCGGGGCCGGTTCGGCTGCGGGTGCCGGCCGGCGGGGTGCCGGGCGGTGGCGGAAGAGCCCTCCCCGGGGGCAGCGCGGCCGCCGCCACCTCCATGTCCGGGGCTGCCCCGGTGCGGCAGCGCGGGGGCCCGGCCGCGGCTGCCGGGGCTGCGGGACGCTCCGCCGGGGAGCGGCCCCGGGGGCAACTGTTGAGCCGGGGGTGCGGGAGCGGGCGCGGGGCAGCACGGCAGGGCCTAGCCCCCGGCAGGGCTGCGGGGTGCGGGGCGAAGCCCCCGGAGCGGCCGCGAGGCCGCCGTGACCCGGGCTGCCCGCCCCGCGGGGCCCCGGCGGCGGCGCGGGGCCGTGGGCCGGGCCGTGGCCTCGCGGGGCTCGGGAGCGGGACGTGCCGCGCCTCGGACGGGGGGCTCGCCGCGGAACCCCCGCGGACCCGGACCCGGGGCGGGCTGCGGCCGGGGCCGGGGCGGTGCCGCTCCGTGCCGACGCCCCCCGACGCCCGGGGCGGGGCAGCGGGGGCGGCCGGTCCCCCGCCCGTGCCCACGGTGATGGCCGGGCAGCGGCAGGACCGGGCGAGGGAGGCGGCGCTTCCTGCCGCCCTCACCGGGGAGGAAACCAGCCCTCCCGCGGTAGCGTGCCGGTACCGGGAGGGGTCCTGGCTCCTCGGCGAGCGACATCGGTCCCCTCACCCCAGCCTGGGTGAGGCCGGTTCAGAGCAGCGCCGGGAGAAGGTCCATCAGGCTAAAATAGAGACGAAGTGAGTTTCTCCTGTCACAGAGCATCCGCTCTCTGGCACCCTCATCCCCTGGAGTCTGGGGATGAGTGCTAGGGCAGGGCCAGTGCATCCCGTGCCCTTCGCAGCTCCTCTGCATCTTTTTGGCCCTGCCTGTAGCAGCCTTCCCTTCCCTGTCTTCTCTTGCCTTCCTTCCCTTCCCTTTCCACTGTGCTGCTTCCATTGCCGTGGCCACCCTTTGCGTTTAGGTGGTCCCAGTGCCAGCACTGGCTGGAGGCTCTGTGGCACCAGTTGAGGACACTGGCTGCATTGCTGTCACCTGGGTCTGGAGGTGCATTCCAGCTGTCCGAGCCCAGGCTCCAGCGGGGTTTGGCCTTCAGAGCTGCCCCTGGGACCTCTGGGCTCTGGAGCACCAGTCTGGCTCCCAGGTATAGGAGGCTGCACTCTGCTTTTGGGGTTTTGGATGTTGTGCACCTTGTCAGAGACATTTTTGAATATTATCCTTCCTTAATAGCTCTTTTTCCGTCCTTAAAAATTTGTGGGCTTTGGTAGGGGCAGCCTGGTTGTTGCAGACAAGCCAGGGTTTAGTGACACCAGTTGTCCAGCAGCTGGGACCAATTATTGCAGCACTGCCCAGTGTGCAGCAAACTTTTATTTTTTTCTGAAATAGGGATGGATTTTTTCTTTTTTATTTCCAATTCATCGTGCCGAGGATCTATAATTACGTGTGGTGTTACTGTGTCTTTAAATCAGCTTAAGCAAATGCGTGTAGGCAAAGCCTGGCTCAGCTCTGCAGCGGCCGGGGCGGCTGTGCAGGCAGCGGGGACCAAACCCGGCTCGGGGCTGCCCTTGCCGGGCACCGCTCTGCCCAGACAGCCCCAGAGGTGGCCTGGCCCATCCTTGCTGGATTTTGTGCCACTCTTGTCATTCCTGGTCCATTCTCGTACAGTTTCTGACCTCTGCATGAGTGATAATATAACACAAAATAGTCTGTTCTCTTTTTTTTTTAGTTTTCTTGTTTGAATTTTTCTCTCATTGCGTATCGTGCCCACTGTAAGTCCTGTGATAGGGTCATCATAGGTTTTTTGATTTAATTTTTGATATAATTTTTAATTTTTTGCCATCAGTTTACTCCACCAGCTTTTCCAAAGTGGTGCTCAGAGCCGAGGTGCTGGGGGCATCAGTGCTCGCTCTGGCCCCTGCACCTCCGATGGACACCAGACCATCCCATATCAAAACACACAGAATTCCTTGCCTGTGTTACTAATGGCAACGACAAATTGCCAAAGTGAACAAACTATGACACGGGAAGGAGACCTGCCTGTCTCTACAGACCGTTCCCTTCTGGCCCAGCTGACCCTCTGGGAAGAGCTGCAGGGCACGTTGCACCTCATTCCGCTGCTCCTGCTCCTGTCAGAGGGGCCAGCTGTGCTCTGAGCACTGAATCCCACCCGGCTTTCCTGCAGCTGACCTCATTTTATATTTTGTAGCCATCCAAGGGATAAAACCCCCTTCCCTACAGGTTTTGCTGCTCTGGGAATGAATGTTTCAAAGGTGCCTCCCGCGGGTGTGTTTCCAGGGTCAAAGTGCATCGCTCCCGGCCTTCCGCAGTGTCCCCTGGCCACAGGAGCCACATGGTGCTGTGGGAGGGCAACCAGAGCATCCTCCCCAGCTCCTGCTGCCGAGGGATGTGGTAGCCTTTCTCTGTTCCACACCCTAGGGCTGGGAAGTCGTTTTCCTTCCTCTGTGTCACTGGCCCCCTCAATGCCAGCATGGACAGAGGCACCACTGACTGGGCAGTGTGTCCATAAAGGCTCTGGAGCAGCTGAGCTGCACCAAGTGACCCACACTGGGATTCCTGGAGTCAGCTCATGCTGTGGCTGCCACTCAGGCAGGAGGAAAGGCAAAGCTGATGTTCTCCCTGGATGAACTCGTGCCATTGTCTGAGCTCCCGTTGCCAGCAGTGGAGTACATTGCTTCCTGTTGGGTCTTTGCTTGGTGCTCTCCCGCCTGTGTTGGGGATGATGTGCCTGCCCAGAGCAGGCAGAGGGAATCCTTGTGCTGCTGATGTTTCAGTACCTGTCAGCTCCCACCTGCCTAGGCAGGGTGCAGCGGGACACTGTCCATCTCTTGGTGTGTAGCTCATGTGCTGAGGCTGGCATGGCAGAGAGGAAGGGTAAGCACATTGAAATCCAAGTGGTTGTAGTACTTGGAAATGCACAGAGAGGAAAATACACGGAAAGCCTTTTGTGGGGGATCAAGGCAGCATGGCCCTACAGAGGGATGTGTTTGCGCCGTGGAGAAGTGATTGGCACAGGCTGTCTGTGGGAGGAGCAGGGAAAAGCCCCCTTCCCGCACTGGTAGGCCTGGCTCCACTACAGGTGCCATAAGGTGGATGCTGGAGGAGGTCATGGCTCTGGGTAATCTGATCAAAGTGAGTTAGACCAGGTGGCAACATAGTTGTGACATCTGTGAGGGCAAACACCAACAGCACGAAACTCCCCAGTGAGAAGCAAAACCTTGGCTATCCGTGGCTGGCAGTTTGGTGCCAGCCTGAGAAGTTGCTTTACGTGTTTGCCAATGCAAGCACTTGAGGAACTGAGGTCGGGGACCTGATCAGGCTGAGGGATTGCTGTCACTGGGAGAAGAGGGTGGCTTGCAGCGGGATGCCTTCAGAATCTACTTTGCAACCCCTTTGCTGCATAAACGCTGAGGTGGGAGGTGTGACTGTGAGGGGCTGTGGGAAACAATTAGGCAGCTTCACTTCAGAGAGCTCAAGTTGGGATCCCCAAGAGCCAGGGAACAGACAGGGTTTAACAGGGGTCAGCGTGGAGATGGCATGGGCTTAATTCTTGTCAGCAGTGGGAGCTGGTAGGTGAATGCTGGGGGAACCTGTCATGGAACCTTTGCTCAGCCTGCCCTGAAATGATGGTTGTCTTGGTGCTGTTGGGTTTTCATTGCAAGGAGGACTTGTCAATAGATAATGGTTAAAAAATGTCCATTCCTGAAGAACTTAATCTCTGGAAACTTGTTTCCATCACTGTACAGCAATATTTCAAAAGAGTAATTTCTTGACTTAATCCAAGGGAGCTTCCATGGGTAGCCAAGTCATCACTAACCTGAGCAAAAGCACACTTTCACTGCAAAGAAAATATCTGCTTTGCTTTTCCTAGAGTTTGGAAGAGGCAGGTTTGCAGAGTAGCATCATTTCCTTTTGCGAAATGATGAGATGTATTGCCTTAATGAACAAAATCCCCTTTTAATTCGCCATAGTAGTTTCATTGCAAACCTCTCAGAGGTTTGCTGTTGGAGGCAAGCGTGTTCAGCACCTTCCTTGCTCACAGTTCTTGGGGCACGCTTTGTTTCGGGAGGTGAAGGAGCTTTAATACCGTATGAGCTTCCCCACGCAGAATGCCTCGATGTTCTTACTTCATTCTAAACTCGTTTTCTTTGGCGTTAATTAGAATTGGCTGAGCACCTATTTAGCTAAATCAAAATAAGACTGTGGTTTCGTATACACTTCCTTTGGCAGACGTTGTGGATTAAGTAGAGTCTGTGCCAGGCTCTGCCCTCTCTCCCTCTTGGTGAAGCTGATCTAGGAGCTGGTATGGGTTAAAACCAGTCCAGCTAGGGAAAAAAAAAAAAGAACAAAAGAAAAAAGTGTTTTAAACAGAGATCAACTCCCTGGTCAGGTTTACAGGGATACTGCAGGGCTTCAGTGACATGACTGAAGGGGTGAGGGGAGAGAAGGGCTTCAGCAGTTTCTCAACAGCTTCTTCTGCTTGAAGACAGGCATGTGAAGCCATGCCCTAGTTGTGTTCTCCAAGGGTTTCCTATGAGTTTAATTACATCCCTTTAATGTTGCTTCCAACTGCACCAGTGTAGATGGGAGATCTGTTTGCTTTCCTTGTGCCGACTCGGCTAAGAGGGTTCTGACCCAGGTAGGCTGCGGTTGCTGTCTGTGGTTCCGTGTTGCATCGGGAGGCTGCTCATCCCTGCATTTCCCAATAAACTTCCTGGTCTGCCTTTTTAAGAATGCTGTTGCTCCACTGGTTTGTGTTTGAACCCATGTCTGGTGCTTGCCCCCTGTTTTATTCCTTCTCTGAGTTCATATCTGGATTATTTTTCTTTTCTGTTCTTCGTTCCCTGTGAAATGCCTGTCTTTGGCACGTGTCCCACATCGTCTGTAGAGGATAGAGGCCAAGAATCCACGAAACAGTGTTGATCTCTGTCACTGTGTCCTCCCAGCTCTCCTCCTGTGGCCGTCGTTCTGGCCCTTTTGACCAGCTCTTACTTGAGCACTCCAAACGTGCTGTTTCTTCCAGCTCCTCATAGCACCCCGTTATCACTCCTCCCTTGCCAGCCTATTCCAGGGTCACATCTGATCTCTGCTTGTCCCCAGCTCCACGTCGTGCAGCTGCATGCATCCCCTTCTCCCGTTGCAGAGAAGGTCCCTTTTGATTCCTCCTGGAACATCTGTCCTGCTGCTGTGCTTGGGGGCAGAACGTTCCTCCTCCCCTCCTTTCAGTTTAGCCTAAGATGGTGAAATCCCCGCAGATTGTTTGTTCCCCTATTTCCTTTATGTTGCATTTCTCTCCAAGCATCGAAAGACTCCTCCCCTTCCTGCTCCAAGCCACCTCGGTCTCTTTGGGTATGACCCTGCTCTGTGCCTTGGCGTCTGCCCGTCTCCCCCTCTCCCCCATCGCTACTGAGGATTTCTCCCGTCTCACAGTGTATGTTTTTAGCAGGTTTCCCCTCTTCCCCTGACCTCTCATTTCCGTACACTGTTTGCGCACTTGTGCCCTCGTACGTGCAGATGGGTCCGTCGGTTTCTCTTTGGCACACCAGCTGCCTTGCCCCCATTTCTGCCGTGTGCCTGGCCCCTTTTTCCTCCTCGGAGGATCCCCACCAGCACGTTCAGGCTGCAGCAAGGACAGCCGGCAGCACTCGGGGGAGCTGCTCAGCCCTGTGGCTCGTCCCTTGAGCTGCGGGTCGGCAGGTCCCTGTGTGGCTCCTTTCATGGCACGAGCTGCTGCTTGTCCCGTGCAGAACTGGTGTTGCCAGGAGTTTGTCAGGCAAAAGACAACTGGCAGAGATTGGGGATCACGTGCTGCTTCCAGCTAATTCCCACTCCAACCGCTGCACTGAGAGAATTGCCGTGGTTCTGTGCCTGCTTTACCTTCAGGGTTTAGTAATTCCCTGAACCTCCTTGACAGCATCTCTCTCCCTTTTGCAGTCAGTCCTGCTTGGTTTGGCTGAGTCCACTTGTTAGCACAGGAGATCCTCTCTTCTTCCTCTGCCTTTTCCCTGGAGCAGCAGAGCTTCTCAATGCTCCAACACCCAGCGCTGCACGATTGGCTGCAATGCTCTCCCCTGAAAAGCTCCACCCAGCCAACAGTGCTTCATGGATGCTCCTGAATCTCTGGATTCCCTCATGTTTTCCACCCATAATTCCAGAGAAAACCAGCACCTTCCTCACAGAAGGAGGGGATAAACCCTTGGCAGCACCACTGGCAAACCTCTGCTGCTTCCAGGAGTCCTCAGCTGTGGAGAGACCCTCCTTGTTTGAGGCTTTGCCCCCAGGACCTGCCATGGGCTGCTTTAGGAGAGTCCTGTGCAGCTTTGAAGTTTCAGTGCTGTAAAAGACCATCACCTTGTTTGTACAGTTTTGCTTGGCATCTTCTGGTGCTGGACGTTCTCCTGGAGGGAGAAGAAAAGTGGGGGAAATGTTTCAAAGGATGTGTGAGTGTGTGAAGACACTTGTGTGAAACTCTCGTGGTAGCCAGTGGCAATAACACTGTTTAATGAGAGGATGAGTGGATGGTGGATTCTGTCCAAGGCACTGCTAATTCCTCCTAGTCCTCTTCCAGACCTGTGGCATCCCAGGGCATTGTTCCCCATCTGCCTGGCAGCAAAGCTGTGGACAAGTTTTCTCAAAAGGTAGTAGAATCGATCATCCCAAGGAGAGTTCCCAACCTTTTGTTTCCCTTTTGCAGGCAGAGTGGTCCCTGCAGCCCCAGCAGGTCCTGGAGGGTGAGGAACAGCTGTCATGATCTCTACAGCACCTCTCTACAGCGGGGTGCACAACTGGACCAGCACAGAGCGGATTCGCATGTGTGGCCTCAACGAGGAGAGGTGAGGTGCGTGGGGGGCGGGCAGGGGAAAGGAGGCACGAGAAAGACACTTAGGGATCTGGAGAGGCTGTGGGAAGGGAGCTGGTGCTGACTCAACCCCTTTTTACTGGGGTCTAAAATGGCCCGAAGTGCAAATGAGCCACAGGGAGGAGTTGGATGTATTGGATATGTTGGCATTCCAGGAGGAGGGTCCCCACATCCCCTGCTCCTGCAAGGAGTGTGCTGGAGGTCTCAGCAGAGGATCTGTTGCCCAGGTGTGATTGCATTACCTCCACAGCTTTGATGCTGACAAGGCCAAGTTGTCTGCATGTGTTATTGGCTTCACTAGACCTTTGCTCTCAATGGCCAAGGAAGGGAAAGAACTTGAACTAAAAGCTTTTGGTGACACAGGAGGGTTTGTGCCAACCAGATGATCAGATGGGAGGGTTGTGACTTGCCACCAAACAGGAGATTAGGGAGGATTAGTGGCTGGGAGGTAGGATCGATCAAGCCAAGCTCTGTTGCTTTGCATTGCCTGTTTATTCCCATGGCTAGAGGTCTTATTCTCAGAACCGACTAGTTCGTGGCTTCCTCAAGGCCACCACGTCTGTTCCGTGCATTTGCCAAAGCCAGGGAAGTTTTATGTGCACAGAGGCAGTGTGTGGCTGTCATTACTGGCCGCGGGTGCCGAGGGTTTTGGCGGGCGTCCCTCGAGGCCGCTGCAGCAGCGGTGGGCAGGAATGAGCCCCAGGTCTTGCTCGGGCAGAGCTGATCTGCCGCCCGCAGCACCGCCGGGCGCCCTGTGTGCCGCAGATAAGGGCTGCAATGGCGATACCCGCCGAGCCTCTCGGCGCTGCTCCCAGCTTACAGTAGGCGTCAAATTTTGAGGTGTCTGGGCAGGCCGGGGGACTGCGCCCGGGCGCTCTCCTGTCCCCGATCCTCATCTCATTCCTTGGGCCCGGTCCGTGCGGGCGGCGTCGCGCAGTGCCCCGGGAGGAGCCGCGGCAGGGCCGGGCGGAGACCACGCAGCGCCCTCAGGGCTGCGCCGGGGCGGCCGAGGGGAGCCGGGCAGGGCGTCCCGCCGGCTCTGCGGGTAGCGGCGGGCGAGCTTCGCCCCGGGAAGCGCCTGAATCCCCGGGAGCGCCGTGCCCGGGCGGGCCCGCGGGCGGGCGGCTGCGCTCGGGCTCCCCCTCGCGCCCGGCCCCGGCCCCGCTCCGCCCCGGCCGCTCGTCCCGCTCAGCGCCGCCGCCATCCCCGCCCCGCCGCCTGTGACAGCCGGGCCGGGGAGCCCCTGCGGGACCGGCCGGGCTGTCACTGACCCGAAGGCCGGTGGGGATGGCACGGAAACAGCCCCAAGCAGCGTCCCGGCAGTACGGGTACAGAGCAGCGTCCTGGGGCTGAGCACACGGAGCAGGGTCCCTGGCGCTGCGGGAGCAGAGCAGCGTCCTGCTGCAGGGGGTACAGAGAACGTGCCTGGCACTGGGGGTACAAAGCAGAGTGCTAGGGCTGAGGCAGCCCAGAATGAGGTCCTGATGCTAGGGGAATGTAACAGGGCCCCAGCACTGGGGGTACTGAGTCCAAAGACAAATCGTGTGCACACAGCTCTGTCTCTGACTGCTGTGAAAGCTCAGGACACAGGAAGCAAATCCGTCTGAAATTATGTCATCAACAGAATCCAAACTCGATCTGTTTTGTGCTTGTACTAGCAGCTTGTCCCAAGCAAAACGGGGGGAAGTGCTGTCCAATGAATACCATCGGGGAAGGAGTGTCCCAAAGAGGTCACAGTCCTTGTCCTTGTCCTGTCCAGGCTTTCCACTCAGGAATCACATTCCAGAGATGAAGGGTCCAGACATGCTGGCCAGCAAGACATGGCACATTGGGATGGCTGTGGACGCCTGCTGCTCCTGTCCAGGCCTCCTGAGCCCAGAGAGCCCAGAGCTTTGGCACCAGAGGGAGATTCCCTCTGGCTGCTAGGCTGTGCTGGGGGTCCCAGGACAGGGAGGAAGCAGAAGGAATGGAAATGAGGAGGTGCCTGTTAGGGAAAAAACAAGCAGGATGAGACTCAGGGGAGGATGGAAAGGTGTGGTGGGACAGAATGGCAAATGAAGGGGACAGGAACAGGTGTGTGGCACCAGGCTGTGACACTGGGGAAGGTTGGGCTGGCCCATGATGAGGCTGGGTGGCTGTGGGTAAGGAAGGTGTGCAGCTGCTCCACTGTCCCACATAGGGACAGGGAGGGGTGGGATTCTGGGAGGGTATTTTGGAGTTTCATAATGCTGTGTCTTCTTACCTAGGAGAGCCCCCATTTCTGATGAGGAGTCAAAAACGAGCAGCTCCCAGCACTTGGGGTCTCAAGAGTTTTGTGTCAGCAGTAGCCTTTCAGAGGTGAGTTCTTTGCTTGCACAGCTGAGTCCAAGAAGGTCATTCCCTGATGGAATAGTCCAGGCAGGAGCATTTTCCCTAATGGATTCATCGACTCCTTTTTGAGAGACATGCAGTGAGGCAAAGCTGTGCTCTCCTTTGGGCAGAGCTGTTTCCTGCTTTTGCCTCTGTGTCCGGGTTGGGCAGATCCTTTGTGCTTCCCTGGGTGCCACTTGAACAGCTCCCAGGAACACTTTCTCCCTTCCTGCTGCAGGTGGAGCTCACAGCAGTCAGCGGTGGTGACAGCAGTGCCCAGGGGCTGGATGCTGATGGCAAGGTGGAGGAAAAGCTTGGACCCAAACTGGAGGAGCAGCCACCCAATCCCAACCCAAACCTGGAGTGTGTGGGAAAGACTGTGACAGAAGACACCCTGGGCCCTCTGGCAGGTCAGGGGGGTGGCAGAGGGCAGGAGCCAGCAACCCCCAGAGCTGTGGAGCAGGAGGGCAGTGATGCTGATGCTGCCTGGACACCAGCAGATCCTCCCAGCGACAAGCAGGCTGATGCTGCCCCAGCCTGCTCCGTGGCTCCAGAGAATGAGCTTGCTGGGAATGAGAAAACCCCCTCAAGCACTGCAGCACAAGGGCCAGGCATGCTGGCAGAAGGGACGTTGTCTGTGGTTGTGTCCAGCTGCAACACCTCTGCCTCCAGTCCCGCCACCTTCACATTGAACAGGGTTTGCTTTCCCCCCTCTCAGGCCCCTGCTATGCAAAAGCTGCCCCTGTCCTTCCAGGCTGGGGCTGTGCTGAGCCCAAGCCAGTCACTGGTGTACATCCCCCCTCCCAGCTGCGGGCAGCCGCTCAGCGTGGCCACGCTCCCAGCCACTCTGGGGGTCTCCTCCACACTCACCTTCCCCATCCTGCCTTCCTACCTGCACGAGCGTTGCCTGCCAGGCATTATCGCTTCCCCAGAGCTGCGTTCCTACCCCTACACCTTCTCTGTCACCAGGCCCTTGGCTTCAGATGCCAAAGTGGTGTCTGTGGAGGTGAATCAGCTCAGCTGCCCCCCACCTTCGGGCGGAAGCAGTGCCCAGGCTGCTGCTGAGACCGCTCCCGTGTCCAGCACCGGTGTGGCCCTGCCCTCCAGCCAGGCTCTGCCGGCAGCACCAGCACCAGGTGGGAGCACTGCTCCCTCCTCTGGCACGGCTGTGCAGGCCAGAGCCCCGGCAGCTCCTGAGCCACATGCACCGGGAGCTGCCACTTCCCTGTCTCCTCTGAAGTCCCCTCCCCAGCTAGAGCGTGAGATGGTCTCATCCCCGGAGTGCAGTGAGATGCCTCTTGATCTCTCCTCCAAGTCCAACCGCCAGAAACTGCCTCCACCCAGCCAGCGCAAGACCCCTCCCATGCCCATCCTCACCCCGGTGCACACCAGCGGCAAAGCGCTGCTCACCACCGTCCTCTCCAAGTCCCAGCGCGCGGCACAGGCCACGGGCAGCAGCGTCACCTCGTGCCTCGGCACCACCCCACCCTTGGTCATCTTTCCTGAGTTCCTGCGCAACGGCGAGCAGGGCTCCTGGGTGAAGAACACCACACTCATCAGCACCATTCCTGGCACTTATGTTGGTGTCGCCAACCCAGTGCCAGCCTCGCTGCTGCTCAGCAAGGATGTCGGCGTGAGCCTCAGCAGGGACCCACGCCACCTGCCCAAGCAGGAGCCCATCTCCATCATTGACCAGGGCGAGCCCCGCAGTGCCGGCATTCCCTGTGGGAAGAAAGCCAACCAGGTTGGCACGGAAGGACAGCAGGATCCTGCCAGGAGACTTCTTCATGGTAGAGTTGCTCCGGGAGCTCCTTTGTGTCAGTCCAAGGACATCGCCACCTGGAATCCTGTCCAGGGAAGCATGTACCCACGATGCCCTGTCAATGGAAAACCTTCCAATCCTCAACTTCTGCCTCTGGGCTGGTCTCCATACCATCAAACCCCACTGCTTTCCATCGGCATCTCCACGGCAGGACAGCTGCCCCTGAACCAGAGCAGCCCCTGCAAGACAGCCGGGGCAGGCAAGCTGCCGGCATTCCCGAGCACGCAGCCTGCCGAGCCCAGCGCGGCCGCCCAGAGCCTGCCGGAGGGTGAACAAGATGCTGTGGCCAAGAGCAAGAGCTGCCGGGCCTTGCCCAAGCCCTGCGAGGAGCCAACCAACCCAGCACCACCGGAGGCAGGTCCAGCTTTCCATACCAGCACTTTGGATGGGAAAGGGGGTAAGGGGAAGCTGGACAATGCTCTGAAGAGTCAGGAGTGCACTCAGCCGGAGGCTGACTCCCGTCAGGAGAGCAACGCACAGACTGAGGCTCCCCAGGGGAGCTGTGGCCTCAAACAGCCAGATGCAAAACCCAAAAACCAAGTGTTAGCAGCGTATTTGTCACACGACCTGACAACGGCTGGGCAGCAGGGCCTGCAGATGGTGCCAGAGGTGCCCACAGATGGCCAGCGCAAGGAGCTGGGCTGCAAGGGCTCCCAGGAGCCACCAGCCACGGAGCTCCTCCCGTGTGTGCAGCAGGTGGATCTGTGCAGGGTCAAGAAGGAACAAGTGGAGTGTGATGTGTCCTTTCCCTCGGTGACCTGCCTGCATGCTGGGGCAGCTCCCCAGGCCTTTGCTGAGGCTAAGCTCAAAGGAACGGGACAAATCAAGCAGGAGGGTGGCACACGCTGCAAGGCCAAACGGCAGCATGATGGGGACACCAGGCAGAGCCACAAGAGACTGAAGTGCCAAGGCCAGGACAGTGAGGAGTCCCCAAGCAAGTTGCGAAGCCGGAGCGTGCATGGCCGGAAGGTACATGGGATGGGCTGGGACTGCTGGGTCAGGGCAAAGGTGGGGCTGCGGGACAGGAGGGAGCTCTCATGGGGGGCAGTTGAGGGCGCAGGGCTTTCTACCTGTGCTCCTGGGCATTGCCTGGCTGTGGGGGAATGTACCTGTGCTGCAGGTTGTCCAGGGCAGAAATGTATCTGGATTGTCAAAAAAGCTGGAGGGTGCCAGTGCAATCAGTGGAGACAGAGTTTTGTGCTGCTCCAGCTCATTCAGGGGGAAGCTCCAGCTTCAGCCCATGTCCTCCTTTCACAGTGGCAAAAACACCACGACAGTCCACACGAGCTTGGCAAGCAGGAGGGCCGGGAAGGCCGAGGCGGCTCGGGTGCCATCACGGATCACAACAGCCTCGGGGTCAAGCGCAAGCGTAGGAGGCCGGCGAAGACGGAGTGCCCATCTCCGGCTCACCGCGGAGATGGCCACGAGGAAGGTACTCTTGGGAATGGCAGTGGGTTCCTGTGGGATCAGGCTGCCCTAGGGGCCAAACTGCTGCTCTGAAGCCAAATGGCCTCTGGAGCTGGGTTGAGATCCAAAATAGAACTGCAGCATGGTCAGATTCCCAGAATGGAGGAGCTTGGGAGGAACCTTAAAGCTCATCTTTTTCCACCCTGCTGCCATGGGCAGAGGCACCTTCCACTAGACCAAGTTGCTCCTGGTCGAGCCTGGCCTTAGATGTTTCCAGAGATTCCCTCACCTCTCTGGAGAACCTGTTGCCAGTGTTTTAGGACCCTCATTTTCAAAACGTTCTTCCCTATGTCCAATCTAAACCAACCTCTGTTGGTTTAAAGCCTTGGGCCATCACAGCAGCCCCTGCTATGGTGACACTGCATTGCCCTTCCCACATCACAGGTCTATGATCTGTTTTCTCACGGCTTGGTTTTCCTCACAGGTTACTTGGAGAAGAAGCCCAAGAACAATTTCCGGGATTTCATTCCGGTGGTGCTGAGCAGCCGGACGCGCAGTCAGTCGGGTGAGTTGGTGCCCAGGCTCCTGGTGACAGTCCTGGTTGGACTATGAGCATTCCCTTTTCATGTTGCCTTGTCCATGCATTTTGTCCTGCTTTGAGGCTTTGCCTTGTGGATCCTCTTGGCTTTTTTGTCAGCTAGAAATCCTACTTTTTTGCAGGAAGCATTGCTGGCTCTTCTGCTGGTGTGACGGGAGAGTGTGATGTGAGTGGTCCGGAGATTTTACCATTGCTGGAGGAGGATCAGGAAGAGGAGGAGGAGGAGGAGGAGGAGGAAGAGGAGGAGGAGGAGGAGACATCCTTGAAACATCGCAAGCTGCGCAAATCCCACAGGACATCCCGCTGCCACAGCCGCAGGGACAGGGACAGGTCTGTGTCTGAGAGGAGCAGCTATCACACGAGGAGGACCCGGGAGCTGCCCTGGAGAGCAGAATCACCCAGGCAGGTGTGGGAGCCTAATGAGGAGGAGGAGGAGGAGGAGGATGGCCACATCAAAAGGAAGAAAAGGAGACGGCAGAAAAGTCGGAAATACCAGACAGGGGAATACCTGACTGAGCGGGAGGAGGAGCAAGTGGGATATCCCCACCGGAGGCGGAAATCCAAAGCAGGTACAACCTGGGAAGGGGGTTCGGGTACTAAACTGGGGACCAGCATGGGAAATTTTTGTTTTGGTATGTGTGGAATTTTTGTGGGGATTTGCTTTTCATTATTTTTTGGTAATGATGAAACTCCCTCAGTTTTAATGACTTGGTGGCTGTAGCATGGTCTGCTTCAATTGACCAGCTCTTTTTTCAAAAACATTTACACTAAATTCTGGAGCAGTAAACAGCAATTTATGTGGCTAATTAGACACTGATCTTACCCTTGGATTAAGACAGAGAGCGTGGGAAAATGAGAATGGGTGAGGTAGCACAGTGGAATATTTCTGGACAAGCAGGGTCCCTGGGAGCCGTGCTTTCTGTGCTAACACAGGGGGATGTGGAGCCATCCTGATCCAACTAGGCTGCTCTTGGCTTTGTCTTGCTCTATGAGGGTCACTTGCAGACTTGCACCAGGAAGCACAAGGGTGAGAGAATTAGCAAGGGTGCAGTGATTGGGGATCCCTCTCTGTGATTTGTAGGCATGAGGAGGAACACACTGTGCCTGTCTGTGTCCACCTCTGCTCTGCCACTGCTCCTGCACCTTCCCCTGCCACTGCCAGACCCTCTGTGAAACCTAAATCCATGATGAGCACATCCCTGAGGGCAGCAGTCTGCCATCCCCTCTCCCTGTGCAGGGGCAGTCGAGGCTGTGCTCGGTGTGTGCTGGTGCCTGGCTGTGGCTCGTAGTCCAGACTCACACAGGTGACAGCAGGGGGAAAGCTGTCATGGGCAGCACTTGTGCCAGCCTTCTGCACGCTGTGCTCTTGGAGGGCATGAAGTGGCCATGGCCCTGTTGCCTTCTGCCACACTGGAGCTCAGACTGACACTCCTCAGGTGCTGCTGAGATGCTGTGGGGAGCAGAGGTGGTTGCTATCCTCCCAGCAGCTGGTATCTGCTCCAGCACAGCGTTACACTATCCTGTGGTGTCTGGGAGCCTCTGTCAGACCAGGAACAAAGTTTCGAGTTGGCTTCCTGGTGTTTTGGCACCTCAGGCACTCTTGGGATGCCTCCTGTTCAGAATGGGAGCCTGGAAGGAGCTTTCAGGAGGGTTTGCCAGCAGCTTTACCACATATGTTATGAGTGGTAACATATGTGTCTGTCCTCTGTCTGTCTGTCCAGCTTCCCTCAAAGGCTGGACCTGCTGTAGTTTGGATTCAGAAGTTGTGGCCTGGAGCCACCTCCAGTGGCAGTAGTGCCCTGAAGTTCTCTCCTGCAGTGCAAAGTCCTTTCCTCTGTCTCTTTTTAACTGATCTCTTACTCATTTCATGGAGTGCCTGTAAGTCTCATGCTGCAGGATTGGGTGAGCAGGATTCCTCCATTCAGGGAAGACAAGGCTGGATTTCCCTTGAGGAATCCTGTTGCTTCTTAACTGGATGCATGTTAGTGAAAACTTAAATGTGCTCCTTAACTTCGGGGGAAGATGTGAGAGGGCAAAGCAGGCCTGTTGTGTTTAGGCAGCAAGCACTGAGTGTTCCTCAGACAGCTCCTGCTTGTCCTGCCCCTCTAAGACATATCCCAATGAATCCTGCTCCCATCTTTCCTTGGGTGTCTCATGTACGTGCTGAGTTCATCCCAGACGGGAGAATCTGTGCATTCCCTCTGCTTCTCCTTCCTACAGTGCTCCTGCCGTGGGCCTGGATTTAGAATCATGGAACCCCAGAAAGGTTTGGGTTGGAAGAGACCTTAAAAAGTTCATCCAGTTCCACCCCTGCCATGGGCAGGGACACCTTCCACTATCCTAGGGTGCTCCAAACCTGTCCAGCCTGGCCTTGGACACTTCCAGGGATGGTGCAGCCACAACTTCTCTGATTTCTGTGCAGCTCTCAGGGACGGGCAGTTTGTCTTGCCTGGTGGCAGAGGTCTGGGTGACCTTCAGTGTGGTAACTACAGAAGCTCCACACTTGTTCACATTTCTCCTTTAGATTGCAGGCACCGGAAGCAGAAGGAGTCTGGGAAGGGCAAAGGCACAGAGCTGCAGCTGAGGAGCAGGCTATCCCCATCCCCCCGGAAATCTCAAGGACACACAGACTTTCGGAATGGCTTCTTCCTGGAGCACTCCGACACCTCTCCTGTCCAAGAAGAGCTAGAGAAACCATCAGGAAAACGCAAATGTAAAACCAAACACCTGGCAGGGATCTGTGACGAGGGGAAGGTATGGCTTGAACAGATGAGGGGAACATGTGAAGGGAGAAGGGGACTCCCATGAGTCATGGCCACATGTGCCAAGGAGTTGTATTCCTTTCTTTCCCAGGGGAAAGGCTGCTGCAACCAGCCCAAAATGTGCTCTCCGAAGAAGCCCCAGGACTTGTGGACACTTTGTAAGTCTCATCGGGCCAGCCCGGGGAGTTCCCCTGAGCTGCCCCCAGCCCAGAATGTTCCCCCCGGAGCTCGGCGGCTGATTGTGAACAAGAACGCAGGGGAGACGCTCCTGCAGCGAGCAGCTCGCCTGGGCTACAAGGTGAGTCCTGTGCTCTCCTGTGTGTGCCCCTGCTGCCCCACCCGGGCTGTTGTCACAGCCGTGCTCTTGCTGTGCAGGACGTGGTGCTGTACTGCCTGCAGAAGAAGAGCAGTGACGTGAACCACCATGACAACGCAGGGTACACGGCCCTGCACGAGGCCTGCGCACGCGGCTGGATTGACATCCTGCACATCCTGCTCCAGCACGGCGCCAACGTCAACTGCAGCGCCCAGGACGGCACCAGGTGAGTCAGCACAGCGTGGGGCAGGGAGCAGAGTGGGTTCTTCAGCTTGGCCATCACTAAATTGATCTTAACCCAAACCAGAGCATTTCCTTAGCAAACTCCCAGTCCCTTTCTGCCCTTGCAGGCCTATCCATGACGCAGTAGCGAATGACAACCTAGAAACCATGTGGCTTCTCCTTTCCTATGGTGCTGATCCCACTCTGGCCACATACTCTGGGCAGACAGCAGTGAAGTTGGCCACCAGCGATGTGATGAAGCGCTTCCTCTGTGGTAGGTGCCAGGCCTGGGGTCACAGTGTTCCAGACCTTCCCCTCTGGCAGCATACAGGGCCAAATCTGGGTGTGAAAGGGCCTGAGCAGAAAATGTCTTAGTCTTTAGTTCTGTCCTGTCACACAAGCGTGTTTTTAGAACCCAAACTTTAATTATAGAAATTGTATGTGTTTCCTGTATAAGATAAAAGTCACTTTTCAGTTTTCAGTGTGCAAGGAGATTTGTGCACATGCCAAGATGAGTGTTGTGGCTTCTCCACAACAGCAAGGAAGGGACAGCCAGAGGTGGCTCCCAGACAGAGACAAGACAGAAAATCCCCAGTGTTGAAAAAAAACTCTTTTCCCACTGCTGTGTGAGCTCCTCTAGGGTCAACTCCTCACACAGGTTTTGGGGATGGTGGTTTGGAGCTCAGGACTGTTCTACAAATCTTTCTTTTACAAGCCACTTCACACTGTGTGGTTTTTTTCCCTTTTCAGCTCCCATTTTCTGTTGGGGGCCTGGGGTGATGCCCACTCCTGAGCAGCGACACCCTTCCTGCAGCTGTGGTACAGCTTTTGCCATAATGCCCAAGTGGGAAAAGCAGCAGGGGTGAAGCAGCTCTCCCCAGATCTGTGGTTATGTACAGCAAGATGATGCTTCAAGCCATTAACTATCTGGCTTTTCTCTGTCTAGATTACCTGTCAGATCTGCAGGGCCGCAGTGACGGAGACCCTCGGACAGCCTGGGATTTCTACAGCAGCTCCGTGCTCGGTGAGTGCGGCGCGAGCTGGGTCGGTGGCAGCAGAGCAGGAGGTGATGCTGTGGAAAACACATCATTCCCTCGGGTTTGGCCACATCCCTCTCTACTCATGCTTTGGGGAGAAACCTTGCTGTGGTGATACATGCTGGGAGTTGCTCCATGGAGGGATTTCTTTGGGAAGCTGACTATGTGCATCTCTTCGGGTGCGGGACCGAGCTGCAGGTGCTGCTGCTGATTCCTGAGGTTGTCTATCCCAAGCATGTCATTCTTGTAGCAGTTCTTGTTGCTCCCCTGCTAACTGGTCACCAAGGAAGGTAAAGGACATACTCATTCCTTCAAGGTGTAGAAGTCTTGAACTTCCAGGTTCCCAGAGCTGCCCATCCCTCTCCCCTGCTTTGGAGGGGAGATGTTCATCCAGGGGAGGTCCTGTTCTTACAACATCAGGCATTTTTCTCAGTGAAGGGCTGACTTCTGCCTTTACTGTCACTTCTTCAAAACTGTGATTACAATGGAAGGTGTTCTGGATCTGGCATGGGCCTGTGGCACACTGGAGTCCCTCCAGCCTCTTCCAAGTTCAGTGCTCCTGAGCCCTCCATAAGGACTTGGAGCATTTACACTGGCTGGCTGAGAGGCTGCTTGTTGATTGTAGTTGTTCACCTTCATAACTTCCAACATCCTTCTAGAAACCAAAACAAATCTGATACATTCAGGAGAGTGTTCTTGGAAGAGGACTTGTCCTTGGAGGACCCTGATGTCTTTCCATTCCAGAACAGGAGAAATTCTTCACTCCTGAGAGCACTGTTTGTAGGCTGCTGCACCTCAGCCCTGCCAAGGGAACAGTTCAAACCTCAGCCTCCTTCTACAGAATTTCTCACTCTCAAAGCTGCCTTTACAAAGAAAAATGGCTGTCCTTTGTGATATTTTTAAAGATACTTCCCCTTTTGATTCATCACTGATTTCGTGCTGCCCCATCCATGGGGCATTCCCAGTGCTGCCTTTGGGAGGCTGCCTGACAAGGCAGGAGCTAACCCAGCTGAGAAGTGATCCCTTACCCTGCCAGGTCTGTTTCCAGCAGGCACAGGAAGGGACCCTCCTCCCCATCCTCCTGGGATCAGTTTACAGCAGCCGCAGCTGCGGTGCCAGCCCCGTGTCACCTGTGCAGACACTGCTGCTGGACACTGCCAGAGCTGCAGAAAAACCAGGATGCCCAAGCCTGAGACATGGGCTGGTTTCTTTACAGCCTGTTTACTGTGTGTCCTGCAATGTCCCTTTCTATCTCAGGTACCTCAGCAGTCACCTTGGGTCACCTGGAACAGTACTTCCCAGCCCGGGGCAGGGAAGTACCTCATTCTGCTCTGGAATAATGGAGCTGCTCTCAATCATCACAGACAGCAAACAACTCTCCTCCTTCCGTGGATCAGTCCTTTGAAATCTCCCTTTCCATTAGCTCCACCAGCTGAAGCACTGTATGTCCCTCAGGATACAGGAGAAATCCCAAGCCCTGCTTGAGCTGTTCCTATTCTTTGAGGCAGGAATGCTGTCCACATTTTCCTTGAGGTCTGCAACTCTCTGGGGGCAGAAGGATAATGAAGGAAGCCAGGGTGTGGGATCTCTGAGGTGTGGAAAAGTCATCAGTGTCCTGTGCTTGGTGCTGCTGGAGCTCCAGACACAAAGTCCCAGTCCGGGGTTTGTCTCCACTTGGGACAGGCATTGTTGTGCCTGATTGTCTCCCTCAGTGGTACAGAATGTTCCTGTCCTCGTCCCAGCCTTTGCACGGGCAGACGGACAGGACTGAGCTTTCAGGACAGACAGTGAGCCCTATTTTTGCCACATTAAATGCATTTAATTATTTTTTTTCTGAGTTGCTCAGGATATCTGAGGTTTTTCAGTGAAGGCATCTGAGCTTTGCCAGCAGCAACATTGGATCAATAATCACGTCACTTATTTTTGTCCTGTTCTATAGCAAGTTTGGACGATTTCAGCACCCTGTTTCGTAGGGAATTTTTTTCCCTTGGCAGCACTAGGAAATAACTGTTTTTCCCAAGACCCTGCCTGAGCCACTGTCCCCTGTCATCTGCTGTTTTCCTCAGTTGGAATCCCACTCGTGCTGGGTGAGCAGCTGGGTGTGTGAAGCTTCCTTGTGCAGCACACCAGAAGATTTTCTTTTTTTCAGCCTTTTCTCTTGTGCGTGGGGTTGAACTTTTGCATGATTGGTTTATTTGCTTAGGGACACATTGGGTCTCGCTGCTCTCTGTAGAATCTAAACTCTCTTATCTGGAAGTTTTTGGAGGTCTCCTGTATTATCTCAGTGGGACAACACTACTCTGCAAACTTAAGACTATTCATACCTCTTCATAATAAAATCCAGGCAGCAAGCTTCTCTTCTACAGTAGCTTTTCATATTGGTAAATAGGGAAATTACCTGTTTTTAAATTATTTTGGATCCAGCCTGCTGTTCTCCATCCTCTCTGGACACAGATCCTGCCGGAGCTCAGATGCCTCCTGGAACACCCAGGCAAATTCTCTAAGTCATAGAATCATGCATTGGTTTGAGTTGGAAGAACCTTAAAGACCATCTTATTCCACTCTTCTACCATGAACAGGGACACCTTCCACTATTCCAGGGTGCTCCAAGCCCCATCCAACCAGGCCTTGGACAGGGATGGGGAAGCCACAGCTTCTCTGAGCCCTGTGCCAGGGCCTCACCACTCTCACAGGGAAGAACTTCTGTATATCCACCTTAAATTTCGCCTCATGCTTGTTGCTTGGTTGGATTAGTCTCTCGTGGCACTGCCTTGCTGTCCTCACTGAGATGGGTGCTGACTGCCCTGGATCACCTGCCAGAGGTTCTGAGGGAGGGATCTGGGTGGAGAAGCTCTTGAGGAGCAGAGTGCTTGCTGTGGCTTCCTTGGTAGGGCCTGTGCAGGCAAAGCCTCTCTACATCCACCTCCCTTCTCGCTGTTCCAGGCTCTTCCAGGCTGAGGATGTCTGTGCTGGCATGGGAGAGGGGCCAAGGTCACTTTGGATAGAGTCTGGGGTCTACCAGTGGGGTGGCTGATGGTGCAGACTGTGCCCTGCCCCACCGGTGGGACCAGAGTACACCTGAGCTTCCTGCCATGACTCAGGATGTTCTCCCCATCTCACCTGGCCAGTGAGCAATCTCTCTATGCAGAAGAGCCAGCACTTGCACCATGTTCGTCTGGGACGAGGGGCTGGAGGGGAGCCTGAGGGGTGCAGTCCTCACATGGCTGTGGGAATGTTGTGGGAAGGTGCCTGTGGGGTTGTGGCAGTGGCCAGGGAGTACCAGCATGGGCTGGTGTGTGACTGAGCAATGCCAACCTTTGTCCTGTTGCAGAGGGGAAGGACAGCATCGGCTGTGACCTGCTGCTCAACCCTCCAGGGAGCTCAGACCAGGAGGAAGAGGAGCAAGAAGCAGATAACTTCATGTTTGAGTTCTCAGACAAGCCACTGCTTCCCAGCTACAACCTCCAAGTATCCGTCTCCCGGGGGTGAGTGCCTTTCCCTGAGCACTGAGCAGGACCATGGGTGGCTGCAGCCCTGGCATGGGCAGCAGCACGTTGGTTATTCCAGTGGGGTTAATAGCTGCTCATGGATCTCAGGTGTTTTTTTTCATATAATCATCACAGAATTCCAGAATGGTTTGGGGTGGGAAGGGCCTTACAGCTCATCCCATTCCACCCCCCTGCCATGGGCAGGGACACCTTCCATTAGACCAGGGTGCTCCAAGCTTCATCCAAGCTGGCCTTGGACACTTCCAGGGATAGGGCAGCCACAGCTGCTGTGGACAGCAGAGGGAAGTTGTGGCTGTGGCATTGGGGAAGTTGGGGAAGCAGTGCCTGGCTTGGCACAGCCTGGAATGTTCTCAGGGAGTAGGGAAGGCTCATCAGGCTTCCCCCTACCCTCCATGGCCAGGCACATCCTGCTGCCCTGAGTGTCCCTGTGCTGTGCCTGTCAGGAAGCTCCCCTCTCATCCCTGTGATTCTGCTAGTTTACTAGCCCCATGTTCCTTCAGCAGCAGTTCACACTTACGGCTCTGAGATTGTTTCCTTTCTATCATGCCTAAATCAGTGCCAGCACTGGAACAACATTCCCACCTGCACCCCCTGTGACACAGTGGCTGTTGCTGGGGCAGAAGGGTGACTTGGAAGAGGTAGCAACCAAAGCACAACTCTTCTCTGCAGCAAATTTCTGTGCCTGCCAGTGTTTGTCCATGCAGAGGGACACATACAACATGCCCTCCAGCAATAAACCACACCAGAAGCTCCATTTCCTGACCATGTAGCTTATTCCTGGCAGGGAAGCTGCCAGGACCTTGTTGAAGGCAGGACTTTCACATCAGTGTCCCTGACTGGCTGTGAGTGTTTTAAAAAGCTGTGAGGCTGTGATCAAACCCCAGTCCGTGGGCTCCTGAGGGGAAGCAGCACATGGAGAACGGTGCCAGGGCTGGAGGGGAGGGCCAGCATGCCAGGAGGCAGGGGGGAAGGCACCGTGCATGCAGCCCCCTCCACGCCTGTTAACCCACCGTGCTCTTGCCATCCTCGCAGGCCCTGCAACTGGTTCCTGTTCTCTGATGTGCTCAAGCGGCTGAAGCTGTCCTCCCGCATATTCCAGGCCCGCTTCCCGCACTTCGAGGTGGCCACGCTGCCCCGGGCAGAGTTCCAGCGCCAGGTGTCCCTCAGCCAGGTGCTGGCGCAGGAGGAGGTGCCAGCAAGCCCCGAGCTGGCGCCGGGCACGGCAGAGACTGTGGAGCTGGTGCACTACGAGCCCGAGCTGCTGCAGCTCTTGGGCTCGGCGGTGGAGTACCAGGCCTGGAGCAGCTGACGGGGACAGGCCACTCCCGGCATCACGAGGCAATAATAAGGACCAAGGGGAAGCAGCTCTCTCAGCGCCAGCAGCAGGGACCCGAGTCTTTGAGCAGCCGCTCCTCCTCTCCTCAGGGTCTCCTCCAGCTGGGGAGGGAGGACCCTCGCCTCCAAGGCATTCCCAAGGTCCCCCGCCCACGAGCAGTGGCGGTCGCTGCCGCCGCCGCCGCCTCATCCAGCTCCGGTGGGTGATGGAACCCCCTGCACGGGGCTCAGCCAGGGGTGGGAGCCGCCGCCCCTCCCCACCGGACCCTACGGAACTGCGCCTCTCCGTTTGCCCTCCCCCTCCCAATGTCTTCCATAGTATTTATTTAATTAGTATTTAATTTGTAATGTTTTCTTTGTTTTTGCTGAGTCTGTATCACTGTGATGGTGAGCTCCGGGCTGTGGGATGAGGCAGTCCCCCTCCCCTCTCCAGCGTACCCCGAGGCCAGCCAGGCCCAGGGGTTCCCGTCCCTCCCTGGCAACAAGCCAGGGAACAGCCCCTTCCCTTGGCTTTGGAGCTGGCTCCTGCTGCCAGCGCTCAGCCGCAGCCGGGAGCCAGCCCCGCTGCTCCATCCTCTCCCGTGCTCCTCCTCCATCTCATTCGTGCTGCTGCTCCCTGTCCCCGGCGGTGCCGCCCGGGCCGGCGCAGCCCGCGGCCCCCCGCGCGTCCCCGGCTTCGGCAGCTTGTGCCCCGCCCCAGGCCCTGTCCCCCGGGCAGGAGCCGCCCCTTGGCCCGCTCCCCGCCGGTGTCCCGGGAGCAGCTTTCTGTGCAGCAGCGGGTGGGGCGGGCTGCTCTGCCTCGGGGCCGGTACAGTTTTATTGTACAGGTGCTAACAGGACTGAGGTCGGGACAATCGGGGGATTTCTGGCTCTCCCCGCTCCGCAGTGGGAGCCTTGGGTGAGTTTTTTTGTTGGTTCGTTTTTTTGTGTTGTGTTTCTTCCCAGCCAGGGCAGGCGTTTTCCCCCTTGGAGCCCCGCTGCCAGCCTTCCCCCGAGGGCCTGGCAGCACCTTCTTTAAGCCAAGGGTTTTTTTGCCTTTGGGTGTGTATTCTGGTTGCTCTTTCTGATTTCTGTTTTATTATATGCAGCAACAGGCTGTGGTGTCAAAAACACTGATGTACAGAAAAAACCTGCATCAGGCTCCCTGGCTCCTGCCTTTTTTTTTCGTGTCCAGGCAGATTTCTGTGCATGTCAGCCTGAGTCTGTGGCTCAGGGAAGGGAGGGGGGAAGTGGCCTGTGGGACCTGCAGGGCCCATGTGTCTGCACAGCTGGAAAAACAGGGAGACTCACTGCTCCTTCCAGCTTCCTGCCTGGCCCTGGTGCTGGGAACTGTGCAGCCAAGCCCAGCGATACCCAAACACAGATGTCGGGGTAGCCCTGTCTGGTCCCAGTACCCCCAGCCCATCCATGGGGCAGCTGGTCCCTGGCTGGCTTTACTCACCTCAGTGGGAGCAGAGGGTGCTCAGGGCAGTGCTGTATTTTTATTTGTTTCCTTAGGAAGGACAGCAGGAATGCCATGATGACAAGACTAGGTGGAAAGCTTTGTCCACACACCAAGAGGAAGTCCCCAAAGTGATACAGGAGCAGTCAAAGCAGGCCTTAAAAAGAGAGGGGAGAGGTGCTCCCATACTGGGAAGGTTCCTTGTGAACCTAAGGAGGTGCAGCCATAGGGAAAACTTACCAAATGAGTGATCTGAAATGTTCACTTAGAAGCAGGTAGGTGGGAGGGAGCTGACAGGGTTCAGCTGAGGGCTGGCCACCAGCACCAGCCCAGGGATCTCATCCGGAGGATCTGGAGCACCTGCAGCCTGGCGGAGGCCAAGGGCATGGGCTCTGCTTGCCTGGAGGAGCTCAGGGGCTCTCCTGCTCTGCACAGGCCTCACCCGCAGCCAACTTTCTCCTGACAGACCAGGCACAGGTGGGCACGATTAGATAAATGAAATGTTTTATTAAAACTGATTCATCTCAATGAGCCATGGCCAAGAGTAGGGTGGCAGTGCTGTCCATCCCCACTTCTCTGGTGTGCTGTGCTCAGGCCATAATGGCTGCCTGGAGCAGCGGCTGTCCCTGAGGTCCTGCAGGGCGCTGGCAGCATGAGGCTGTCCAGCCGTGCAGGAGTGCCAGAATGCCCTGCAGAACAGGGAGCGCGGCTGCTGGTGAGCCAGGGCCTCAGTGCCTGTGCAGGGGGCAGAGCTGTGGGCCTTGGTCTGTGTCCACTCATCAGTCATTTGAGGAGAAGCAGAACTCTTCTTTTGTATTGGAGTCTCAGTTTCTGTCTCCTGGTCAGCCATGAGGGGAGCAGCTGAATTTTTCTCCTCTTCTGCCACAGTATCTGTCTGTGTCTCCTGCTCGGCATATTGAACAGCTGAACCTGCCTCTTGTGCCCAGGTCTCAGTCTGGGTCTCCTGATCCATATGGTGAGAGGCCTTTCTCTGTGGGTCAGGAACTGGTTTCCTTATGGAGGCCTGGAAGGAGAGTTGGGGATTTGTAGAGCATTTACTGGGCTTCCCCCAACAGCAGCTGCTGTGGGCAGGGAAAGCCTCCCTCGTCCAGCCCTCTGTGCTTGGCCCTCACCAGCTGTGGCCCCACCGGGCCGCTGCAGGCCCGACGGCTCCTCACGGGGCGGTGCTGGCCGCGGGCTGCGGCTCTGCTGGCCGGGATGGCCGCTTGCAAGGAGCCACCAGGGCGGGACTTGCGCCCCTGCGGGCCTTGTTCCCGGCCCCCCTCGTCCGGCCTGAGACCGCTCTCGGTGCCCCCCGAGCTCAGGGAGCTGCGGGGCAATGTCAGCCGGGGCACGGACCAGGCCTGGCTGCCCTCAGAGCTGCGGGGCGATGTCAGCCGGTGCCGGGACTGGCCCTCAGAGCTGCGGGGCGATGTCAGCCGGTGCCGGGACTGGCCCTCAGAGCTGCGGGGCGATGTCAGCCGGTGCCGGGACTGGCCCTCAGAGCTGCGGGGCGATGTCAGCCGGTGCCGGGACTGGCCCTCAGAGCTGCGGGGTGATGTCAGCCGGGTTACGGACCGGGCCTGGGTGCTGCGGGGCGATGTCAGCCGGTGCAGGGACCGGGCCTGGGTGCTGCGGGGCGATGTCAGCCGGTGCAGGGACCGGGCCTCAGAGCTGCGGGGCGATGTCAGCCGGGTTACGGACCGGGCCTGGGTGCTGCGGGGCGATGTCAGCCGGTGCAGGGACCGGGCCTCAGAGCTGCGGGGCAATGTCAGCCGGTGCAGGGACCGGCCTTGGGAGCTGCGGGGCGATGTCAGCCGGGTTACGGACCGGGCCTCAGAGCTGCGGGGCAATGTCAGCCGGTGCAGGGACCGGGCCTGGGTGCTGCGAGGCAATGTGAGCCGGTGCAGGGACTGGCCCTGGGTGCCCCGAGGCTGCTGCAGCTGTGGGCGGGAGGAGGAAGAGCTGTGGGATGGAGGCAGCTGCCTGGGCAGGGTGCTGGTACACCTGGTGCCATCCTCCTGTTGGCCTCTCCCTCCATCTCTCAGCTGGTGCCTCTCCTTGGGGCTCTGGGGACTGGGGTTCTGCTCCTCCATGGCTACTTTTCCACAGGTGTCCTGGAAGCTGCTACTTCATCAGCAAGGTGTTCTGCTTGAGTTGGTACTCCAGAGGGGCTCCTTAAACACCCCATGGGGAGGATGTGGCCCTGCTGTGTCACAATGGCCCCTTGGTGTCATGAGGCCCTGCAGTGCCACAATGGCCCAAGGGCACCATGAGGCCCTGCATCACCCAATGCAGTTGTCAGGTGTGTTGGGTTTGCTTGGCCAGGTTTTGGCAGCAAGGAGGCTACAGGGGTGACTTCTGTGAGAAACTGCCAGAACTTTGCCCACGTCCAACAGAGCCAATACCACCGGCTCCAGGATGCAACCACTGCTGGCCAAGGCTGAGCCCAGCAAAGATGGTGGTGACACCTCGGGATAAAAGATTTAACTGCAGCCCATGGGAAGGACTCTGCTGGAGAACTTCATGGAGCACTGGCTCCTGTGGGAGGAACCCCACACTGGAGCAGGGGAAGGACAACCCCTCTCCCTGAGCAGGCACAGAAACAGCGTGTGATGAACGGACCATGGCCTCATTCCCTATCTCCTTGTGACGATGGGAGGGAGGATGGAGAGCCCAGAAAGGAAAGGGAGGGAGGGGAAGTGTTTTGAAGATTTGTTTTACTTCTCATCATCCTGCTCTGATTTTGACTGGTAACTGATTTTTCCCAAGTTGAGTCTGTTTCGACAGTCTAGAGAACAGGCAGAGAGCCTGCAGGCCTACTTATTCCCCAGTGGGAATTCCTGCAAGGAAAGAGGGAGTTCTCCAAGGCTCACACAAGGGAAAAGTGACCCCAGTGGGGCAGCATGCTCCCCTTTCCTCACCAGCCAGGCAGTGGTGCAGGAAGGAGCAGGTGACTAGAACAATCTGACTTTATTGGTGCAAACACTGGGCTTGGGTGAGTGGAATATTCCCAAGTGCTCCCAGGAAGCTGCCCAAGGTGCAGGGGTGCACACAGCCAGCAGCCCACTTCCTCCAGATGTTCCTGCTGTGGAGTTCAGTCTTCGTGGATGTTGAAGAGCTTTGCTACTTCATTGAGGTCCTCGTGCTCCTCCCCGTCTTTGATGATCTGGAAGATGGAGAACACATTAAATCCTGCACATCCTCTAGAGAGCCAGTGCTGCAGGACTGTCACAGCCAATGCCAGGAACTCCTTGGATCCTCTCTGAAGCACCAGACTGAGACAGCCATAACACAACAGCACTTTCTACACTCTAATTCACATGGGAGTCTTAAATGTACCATCACCTGCCTACAGGAACAGCAGGAAAACCAACCTCCTGTCCCTGTGGGATTTGTTTCTGGGTTTCCCTTTACAGCCAGGGAGAACAAGTGTTTTGAAAAGTGATTCAGCTCGGCAAAGGTGAGCCTGGCCCTGACTAGGAGCCAGGATACCTGACTTGAACCTCCAACTTTTAGACAAGATGAAGACACCACAGATTTAGGATAAGGATTGCTAAGGGAGGGAGGGAAGGAAGGGAGGGAGGGAGGAAAGGAGGAAGGAAGGCAGGATCTCCCATGGGGATGGCAGAAGCTACATGTTTCAACTGCATCTTCAGATTAGATATCAACAATAGTTGATCTAATCTGAAGATGAATAGTTTGTCTTGGGACAGATCACCCGAGGGTAGTGTGGGATCACTCCCACAATTCAAACAACCAAAATTCTTCAAAGGTGTTAAAACCTGACCTGGGTCTGGCTTAGGTGAGCTGAGAGGTCTGGGCCAAGGGGGTGGGAACACACTGAGCCTCTGCTCAGGGCTGCTCCAGCCCTGCCATGGTGGCGGTTTCTGGGATGGTGATATTTGAGACTTTTCCAGATGCTTGGACATGGGACAAAGCAGCACAAAAATGGGACACTTCACTCTTGTGCCATCATTGTGACTCCAGCCTGTACTACAGACCTGGAATTTCAGCCATGCCAAGGCAAGGCTTGGAGCACACACCTGATTTGAGTTATTTGTGTAAAAAATTTACAAACATATGAAAAAGCACAGGGACAGTTCCCCTAATTCACTCAGAACAGTGTTCCCATTGGATGTTGCCCAGCTCTGCACCAGACAGAGCATCTGCCTTTATTTATCCTCACTTTGAATTGACAGATTGATTTTTCCACAAGAAAAGCCCTGCTCTAACAAACCCCGCTGTCCGTCATCCTCGCCCTGCACTGACCTTCCGAGCAATGGGCATCCTGTTGAAGATGTTCCACAACACAATTCCCACCACGACTTTATCCCTGAGGTAGAAAATGACACCTTTGCCGTAATCTTCTCCTTGCTTTGGGACTTGAGGCATTGGTGAAGAGCTTTGAGAGATCTGAACTTCTGAGGCTTCCGCTTCTGTTTCACTCTCAGATCGAATTCCAGTCCCTAAGGTAGAAATAGGAGGCGTCACACACCCAGTGCAGGACATGTGATGATGGGAGCAGACTCAACAGCATGTTCTGCAGGAGTGTGAGGTGTTTCCCTTTGAGTTGTGTTCCCCAAAAGTTATGTTTCATTAACACAAGGATAAAACAATCCAAGCATGGAGCATAACATCAACAATCCCCAATGCAAAGAAGAGCACAGTCTGCTTCCTCCAGGCAGTGGATACAAGATAAACATGCTTGGATCCAGAGTCTCTGTGGTCCCAAATGGATCACTTCATTGCCAAGGAGATCAAACTTCCCTAAGAAAGTCTGCATGGCAGTAGACGTGTTCCGTGATACCTTCTTGGAAGAGTGTTTTAATCACATTTTAATGTAAAAGCCAGCCTTTACAAACGAGACAGCAGACTGCTGTTTCCTTGTGCTCTCAAAGGTCAGGGTGACTCTGTGGTCCCCACACCAGCACGTGCAGGAGCTCCCCAGTCCCTACCTGACTGTTCTGTTGCACTTTTTGGCGTGTCCTTCGCTGTCGCCTTGGCAAATACTCCCACTGTGGGCAAACTGCTGTCCACAAGGCCAATGGCTTCATACCCCACGTTGGGGCCCAGATCACTCCTAGGAATGAAGTGGGAATGAAGTAATTTGTAGCAGAGACAAATCCAAGGCAGTTCCATCTGTCCATGCTCCACTCCTTACTCCAGCATGGCATGGGCAGTGCTGGACACACACACTGACTGAGACACAGTCTCCTCTGCACACACAGTGGAACAAGGAGTCAAGACATGACAAGCCCAAGGCCATGAGCTTCAGAAAAACTAGTTCAGTGGCCAAAACTTTGAAATCCTTCAGGCCTGCTCCCTGGCAGGCAGCTGGAGGATTCCCAGCTTCTGGCAGTGCCGTTATCCACACCAGGCTTGGCAGCATGGACAATCATTCAGTGAATATTTTTGAGAGCATTTAGAAAAGACTAAAGGGAAGAAACCTTGCCCTAACCTTCTTGAACTGGGTACCTGGGTCTGAACTGGGGTGGTGATAGTAGATAAAGCAACTGTGGTTTGGGACCAGTAATTAGCAGGTATCTGAAGTGTTTCCCAGGGTGCTGAGGAAACAGGTGCATCACAAACCATGAATCTATGTACAACACAACCTCCCTGACCAGAATCCTCCAGCACAGACTGGGGCGACTGCAAGGAGCACCAGTAACATGGCAGCTGTGATCAGCTGGAGCTCAGGAGGGATCATGGAGTGATTTGGGTTGGAAGGGACCTTAAAACCCATGTCATTCCACTCTTCTGCCATGGACAGGGACACCTTCCACTATCCCAGATTGCTCCAAGCCCTGTCCAGCCTGGCCTAGGACACTTCCAGGGATGCAGGGGCAGCCACAGCTGCTCTGGGCACCTCTCTGTGCCAGGGTCTCATTACGCTCAGAGGGAAGGGTTTCTTCCATGTATTGAACCTAAATTTCCCCTGTCAGTTCAGAGCCTCTCCCCCTTGTCCTGAGGGAGGGACTGGAAAGGGACTCCAGTCCCTCTCCAGCTTCCTTGTAGCCCCTTCAGACACTGGAAGATGCTGTGAGGTCTCCACACAACATTCCCTCCAAGAGGATCAGGATCCTGAGCACGCTGACAAAATGCATGAGGAATTCCTGTAATTTCCCAGGTTTTCAGCACGGGGGAAGGAAGTGTCACTCTTCGAGGGCTGGCATAGTGTGACACCTGCCAGCAAACACGGGGCTGCATCTCACAGCCCTCCTTCACCTGCATCTGGTCATGGCTGAGAGCATCCCAGGGGAAAGCACCCCTGGGAAATGCCTGTCTCTGTCTTTAACTGCACTTGATGACTTCTGAAGTTTCTCCCAACCTCAAGCATTCTGTGGCTCTATGTTTCTTGTTTAGAAATGAAGTGAGAAATGCTCTGGACCCTGAATCCAGGCAGGACAGACCAAGAGTTCAGGTAAGTGACAGCAAATGATAAATAACTATTTCTGTAGGGATTTCCCTGAAAAAACTAAAACTCTTTTACCCATATTTGAAATCTTGTCAATAAATAGGATTTGGGATTTTTAATTGGTCTGAACTAACAGCCTTTTGGATTTTAATTTTTTGTGGGGCTTTTGTTTTGTTTCATTTTTCTGTTCTCATTTTGTTTTAAAAATAACTTCAGGAAAATATAGCCAAATTTCCCACTTTCCCGATACCTCTCTCTGGAAAACAACTTTTCAGGTACACCTGGATGCAGCAATGCTTTGCCACTAAAACATCAGTTCAACGAAGCACAACAGTCAGACCCACGGACTGGGCTGGGGAATTTCAGATGATCTTAACAGAAAAGCTGCTGCTAAACTCAACCAGTAAATCAGTCTGCTCTGAGGAAAGGGCTGTTCTGTATTGCTCCTTGCTCTGCAGAATGGGAGTTGTTCAGGGAGAAACTGGGATCTGCAGGAAGGGAAAGCACTTGAGGGAGGTGAGGGCAGAGCATCAAATGCTCAAACACCTTCCCCACCCTGAGCTTTAGGAACATGAAGCTGTACAAGGTGTTTGCTGAGGTGGTTTCACTCCCCTTGGGAAACAGACACTTCTCAAGGTGTATCTTGTCCAAGCTCCTGCAACGTGGCCACCCAAGGAACCCCCAAAGAGGAAAGGACTGTTACCAGAACATGGACTGGTGCCAGTAGGGCTTTGCAGCTCCTGTCATGTTTTCTCCAGCCAGTCTCCCGCTCACCACAGCATGATCATGGTGCTCCACACGCCTGCGGCCCAGTTTGATGTCGTAAAAGCAGGCAGCATCCCCTGCCTTGGAGAGAACCACCCCGTGAGCACCGCGACAGGGAAAGCTTCCACCAGTGCCCAAACAAAAAACATCAGGAAGAGAACAAGTGGAACAAGGAACTGAGTTTTTCTGACAAACCCCAAACACCACCACTACCTCATCCCACTCCCTGGACTACACAAATCCCAGTTTCTCAGCATTTTCCCCCGATCTTGGGAAAAATAATGCAGCATGAGGTACGTTTTCCAGAGGAATCAAAGTATCAACGCCCACCAAGGAACTCTTATGCAAGCAAATGATCCAGGCTATCTTTAGGTTACCCCAACTCCTCTTACACAGCATAAATATTCCAAACTTGCCGTGGTTACCACGGCAACGAGGTGGCTGCAGCGCCTGACCAGGCTCTGGGCCTGCGCTACAACTGCTCTCCTTACTCGCTCCTCTTCACCTCTTCCTGTCACTCTGTGTGTCCCACTACAGCAGCAGCAGCACTGGGAAGCTGTGCCTACACTCACCATCCAGATGTTGTGGGAAGCTGTGCCCACACTCACCATCCAGATGTTGCGGGAGGCTGTGCCCACACTCACCACCCAGATGCTGTGGGTGTGCCCACACTCACCACCAAGATGTGGGAGGCTGTGCCCATGCTCACCACCCAGATGCAGTGGGTGTGCCCACACTCACCACCCAGATGTTGGAGCGTGCCTGCAGCTCTGCGTTCACCCGGAACCCCCCAAAGTCCGAGTCCACCTCCAGCCCTGCTGACTTGGCCAGTTCCACATTGGGCTCCAGCCCCACTGCGGCCACGATGTGATCTGTCTCCACCTGTTTGAGAATGCATATTTAGGATGTTAATTCCCTGTGTGCTCCTCCAAACGTGACCCTCTCCCTGCTTTTGCATTTACCTTCCGGCCGTCCTTCAGTTTAATCACCAGCCGGTTGCCGGAGACAGAGACGGATTTGACCACAGCATTAGGCAGGACATTGACCCCCTCTGGAAATGAGCACAGGACACCTCACTGCCTGCTCAGGACTGGGCACATCCCACCTGCAGCAGGTGGCTGGTGCAGACAGATGCCGGGTGAGGAACCAAGACAGAGCCCACTTGAGCTTTGCTGCATGTGCTAGTGCAGCTCCGGAGGAAGCACGAGGAGAAAGCTAGATAAAAAGTCTGAAAGCTGCTTAAAAGACAATCCAAAGTACATCTCGTGATGATAAAGCCACATCCAAAAGAATTCCCCAGAACACGTGTTCAGGAACTAAGGACACTCAATTACCTATTGCTGTGCCATAGCCAGACCCAGAGGTCCAACAACACAGCTTCCAAAAAAGAAAGTAACTCAGACCTGTGGGTTATCAGACCCTGCAATCCACACCCCAGTGACACTCCTCCTCCCTTTCTCCCTCTCCGCTTCCCAATGCACAGGATTATTTTGCACTTAATGCATCAAATGGAAAAAGGTGTCTTGGATCTTACTGACTTTATCAGCTGAACACTACAGCACCTGGCCTGACCCAGGTGACCCAGGTGTGTGCATAGACACAGAGATCATTCCAGGAAAACAGCCACAGGGAAGGAAAGCCTCACTGACACCAGCAAGCCTGCTTGCTCAGCCTCCCCAGAGGAACTGCCAAGAAGCTCAGGATTCATGGCAGCTTTGTGCTGCCCAAGCTGCCTGAACTGCAACTTCTGTGCTGCACCCAGGCCAATTTGCAGGGCCCAGCCCTCCCAGGGTTCCAGGGACAGAAAGGAGCTGGATGTCTCCAGAAGCAGCGGCCTGGTAGCAACCAGCCTAAACCCGCTCAGCAGCTTCACCTCTTCTGACTTTCTCCGTGGTCCAGTTGCTCAGGTATTCAGGCAGGACTTTGCCCATGTTGCCGTTCTCTGGAAACAGCTGGATCACCTCCAGACCTCGGGTTTGTGCTGGAAGGGAAGCATGGAGCAGCAAGATGAAGAGCAGCAGCAGATGTTGGAACACACACACACTTTACTTTACATAAGGAGCTTGACAGAATTTTCCAAATCTGGGAGTTCTGACTCCCAAAGAGTCACAAAGTGACTGACTACTGTTTCACATATACCTGCAAAGTCTAGATAACAGACTTTTAGAGAAAACACTCGGTATTTTGGCAAAATCCTTAAAAAATTACCATAAAGGCCCTATGCACACACTGACAGAATCCAGCTGCTCACCACCTCTTTGAAATCACAGAATTACGGACTGCTTTGGGTTGGAAGAGACCTTAAAGATCATCCAGTTCCAACCCCAAAATTATAGTTTGAGGTGGCATTGAGCACAGAGAACAAGTGTAACTTTTCAGAGGGTGGAATGACTTTGCAGCTCACACTGGCCTGCAGAGCTCGCACCTCTGTGGTCAGAGGCTGCTAATGAAGGTGAGACTGGGAAAACCTTGGCCACACAGGCAACAAAACACTCGTGTGTTGTTTCCTTTAGGCAAACACAGTCTGTGCAAAAACTGAGCAGCTGGGGACTGAAAAGAAGTTTCTAATATGAGGCTGCTGCCACTCAGTGCCCGTCACAGCAGGGGACACGCTCACCTCTCCTTCCCAGAGCACAGGCCAACTCGCTGCCGAGGAAACCACCACCAATAATTGTGATGGACTTGACTTCCCTGGAAATCTTCTCCAGCCTTCGGAAGTCCTCGATCTGAAAGAACATTTACCCCATTTCTAATCCCCTCCAACAGCAATGGCAGCATTGCTCATATTCAATGGCTTTCATTCACTTTGGAAGGTGCAGCAAAGTCACACAGGATGGAAAATTAAAAAAAATACGTAAACCCCATAATCCCATATACTGTTAATCATCTGAGGGAAGCATATGAGCCAAGGCACGACCATCCCAACTCAAAGCAGAAGAGTTTAAAAACTGAAAAGAGTGGTAAATGGCTCTGATTTATTCAGCCTCACTGGGGCTGGCAGCACCTGGAGGTTACCTTTCGGAACAGGGTCAGCCTTTTCTGCACATCCTTTCCTGCTCTTTCGATGGCAGGCAGGTTCCTTGGGGATCCCCCTGCACACAACAAGGAGAGGAGACTAGTGACACCACAGCCATGGCACTGGATATCCAGACAGTGCAAAGCTCTCTCAGATATCAGTTGTGCTTCCCAAACTGTTCCAGCATGGGAATATCCCAGTATCTCTTTTGCTGCCTGAATGTCCCAGAAAATCTGATGATGCACGGCAGGTGAAAAATGCAGCATGGCTGTCTGCACAACTGTCCTTCATGTGACTGTTCAACATCATGTTTGACACTGCAGACTTGTTCTCAAATAGAACCAAAGAATCATGGAACGGTTTGGGTTGGAAGGAACCTTAAAGCTGATCCGTTCCACCCCCTGCCATGGGCAGGGACACCTTCCACTATCCCAGGTTGCTCCAAGCACTGTCCAGCCTGGCCTTGGACACTTCCCAGGGATCCAGGGGCAGCCACATTTTTTCTGAGCAACCTGTGCCCAGGATGAATTCCTTCCCAGTATCCCACCTAACCTTGCCCTCTGGCATTCCCCATTGTCCCATCACTCCAGACCCTTGTCCAAATTCCGTCTCCAGCTCTCTCGGAGCCCCTTTAGGCACTGGCAGGCTCAAAGATCTCCCAAAAGCCTTCTCTCTTCCAGGCTGGACTCCCCCAGCTCTCCCAGCTTGACTCCACAGGGGAGGTACTCTAGAGAATTTATCTCTAGCTAAATGTCACTGAAATAAAAAGCCTGGCACAAGACCAGGAACAAGAGAAAAAACACAGCACTTACCAGTAGCAATGAGACATTTGTCGTAGGATATCTGGGTCCCATCATCAAGCTTCACTGTGTTCCCTCTGACATCCATGTGCACAACCTGCAAGATGAACCCAGCTGAGCTCAATCTCTTCACTTCATGGACTATTGAGCAGAGTTACAAACTTGGAATTAACATTCTCCCACCTTTAGGTTTAGGATGGGGGCAGGAGTGGGGAAGTGAGGGACTGGAAGTGGGAATTGAGACAACTTCTTTGGGAGTCACTGTAACTCAGGTTGATCTTCCCAAGGTCTGAGTGTGAAATGGGCTCAGACACAGCACATCTCAGCAGGAAGAGGAATCACAGACATTTATTATAGCAACATACGAACAACCAAGGATAGAAATATTTTAGAAGGTTCACCATAAATTTTTCCACCTTCCTGCTCCTTCAGCACAGTGCTCCTGCTCACCTTATCACCCACTACCTTGATCTCTGTGCTCTCCTCACCTCACCTTCCAGCCCACACAGCCCAGTTCCCACTTGTCACACCCTATATCTAAGGTCTACATATTTTTGTCCCATGCCCAGACTCCAAACGTATCCTTCTCTCTTCCTCATCATCTTCCCTCAGCTCACTCCTATTTCTATTGGCTTCTCCCACTTTCAAACTTCATTTCAGATTAGCATAATCTCTGCTCCATCACATTTTTCCTAAACTTATCCAAACTCCCCTTCCGAGCCAACTCCCCCTCCAACTGCAGTGGTTCAGTACCAGCTTAGAGCAGAGGTTCTGTTCAGGAAGAGGAACAACAGTCAGTGCTGTACCTACCTTCTTGCCAGGCAGAACTGCCACCCCACCATTTTCCACAGAAGGCAGGTCCTCGACAGGCACGTAGAAAGATGGCGGCTGGAAATAGATACTGAGAAAAGCTCCGTTATCAAACAGGTTCCCCTTGCTCTGGGATACCAGAAATCCAGCTGTTCAGCAACTCCAACGAGACAAAGACAGCTCTGTGCATCCATAACAAGCTCCACAATTATTTATCTATTTTTAAGAATTAGAGTCTTCACACTGTTAAGTTCTAGGGTTTGGATCACGGAAGCATAGAATTGGTCAGGCTGGAAAAGATCATAAAGTCCAACCACCAAGCAAGGCTTAATCACAGAAGCTGCAAAAATCAAGTGTGTCCCTGGACCTCGGCTCTAACCTGTGGAGCTTCACCTTTATTGACTTATTTCCCAGGATTCCTGCCCACAGAGGGACATATCTAAAGGGAATCACAGCAAAGCTCAAGAGCTATGGAGTACTGAGTGAGCTCTGGTGGGAAGCAGAATTCCTCAACCCCTGCTAGCACCAACACACACTTCCCCGCCTTTAGTGCTCCACTGGCTGGTGGTTCTCTCCCAAGAACAGTTTGGTCATTGTCACCTTGTCACTAACCACTTCCTGTGCCCTGTCACCTGCAGTGCCACATACCTCCTCTCCTTGCCGTTCCACTGCTTGAAGCGCAACGTCTCCGTCACGTTGGGATCATCGGAAAACCACAGTTCTTTGGAAAGGGGTGGACGCATGTAGGGCAGGGCAGGATCTTCAGACACAATCAGCACCTTTAATTGGCCAGGAAACACATCAGCTGCAGCGAGAGCAGGCAAATGGGAGCGCACACAGAGCAGGGCAGGACAGAGCAGGACAGCTCTTACCCGCGCGCCGGGGTCGCGGGCCCGGATGGATCTGGCAGCAGCGAAAGCAGCAGTTCCTCCCCCAATGAGCAGGAAGGGGATGTGGGATGGGACCTTGGGATGAGTGCCCGGAGCTGCAGGTGACAGATGGGACAACTTACTGCAAATACAGGCACATGGCCCAGCCCCAGGGCATAGAGTATGTCACCAGGGGCCTTCCACATCCAGACTTCCTTTGGAAATTGTCCTCCTTCTGTCCCAGTACCCTTCCCAAGAACCCTGCTGCTACTTCCCCCAAAGCCGCTCCCTGCAGGAATCAGTCAGATTTCAGCAAACTGGTTTTTCAAAGCAAGCCCGAAAGTCTGCACTGGCCAACCAATGAGCAGTTTATAAGAAATGGAAGTTCCCCAAAAGGCCAAGGCACATTTTTTGGTAATTTTGTTCAAGGAGACAACTTTTGAGTTGGCTGCAGAAGGCACCTCCTCCCACAGGCAAGTGCTGTTGCTGAGAAACATGCAGTTAATCCGTGGGCAGGGACAAACCAGACAGTTAAGTATTGGCACCAGAACTCACCTGCTGTGCCCTGAGGAGCTGCACCTGCACCTGAAAGGGAAGAAAGACATGGCTTAAATCAGCGAAGCACAGGCTGTAGTTTGAGAGCTGCAGTTCAGGGCTCACTCCAGAACGAACAGGCTCTCCACCAACGAGGGAATCACTGTCCTTGCCAGACTATGCAAAGGTAAAAGCCAGAAGCAGGGCTCACTTTTTTCTCTTTTAACCACCAAAGGAGTAAATTACAGAAATGAGCCCCAGGAGACATCCTACTTCATCCTCAGGATGGTCTGTAAAACAGCCTCTTCTGGGTCATGGAGCCAGCACTGTCTTCTGTGCTGGGAAGTCATAGAACAACAGAATCCCAGAATGGGTTGGGTTGGGAGAGATGTCAAAGCTCATCCAGTTCCACCTTCCTGCCATGGGCAGGGACACCTTCCACTAGACCAGGTTTCTTCCAAGCTCTGTCCAACCTGGCCTTGAATGTCACACACCGAAAGGTGCAATCCTACAAAGGCACATCTGTGATTCCAGAGAGGCTCTATTCTGTTTGTTTCGGAGGCCTCAGGCTCATGAAGAACAGAGGCAACCCCTGACCTGGCAGGCTGGTACCCACCTGAGGCAGAGGACTCCTGGTCTTGGGATTGCCTGGTTATCCTCGCGAGCCGG
Organism: Passer domesticus; assembly: GCF_036417665.1. NCBI lineage: Eukaryota > Metazoa > Chordata > Aves > Passeriformes > Passeridae > Passer > Passer domesticus. Next base: position 18,938,816 of record NC_087480.1, on the reverse strand, counting down.
CTGGCGTATCGCTCTTTGCTCTCCTGTATTGCTTTGTACGCCTGCAGACACACAGGAGATATTTACCTAGTACACCTTACAACACCAAGGCACCATCCTGCTGCTGCCCCTGACAGGCTTCTGTGCACCCCACATGCTGGAAAAGCCAGTGACAACATGTGGGGCAAAATAAACCTCCCTAGACAAGGTGCCCATTGAGAAAGTGCTCAGAAAATGACCTGCTCCACCAGGTGTGGTGAGCCTTGGATGTCTGGCTGCCTTCTAGAGCAATGAACCTTCCTGCAGGAGTTTGGCTGCACACCGTTCTAAGGGGAACCAGCTCCAGTGAAGGAAATGCAGCCAAAGCAGCCCCAAGGTGACATGCAAGCTGGGCCATGACACAACACAAGACTACAGAAAGGGAAGACAAATCCAAAGAAAAAGCATCTCCCACCTTCCAAAGCCCAGAGCAGCTGGGCAGAGCCAACAACCTGACTGGCTTTCTCTAGGCATGGTGGTGGCAGGATGGCCCTGACACTAGCAGGGCCTTGAGCCACGGGAGCGGGGCTGCTCCAGGCACTGGCCCTTGGACGTGGAATCTCTTCCAGCTGAATGCTGACCTGTTCACTTGACTGTGAACCTCAGGATACAGGATAAGCAGAGCCTGCATGTACAATTTACTGGTACAGACAGGGGGGGAACATCTCTTATACCATGTTAACATACAAGAAAAACTGGGTTCTCCTGAACAGGAGCTGAAGACACTCCCAGGGAGTGCTGGGAGCAGGTCACAGTCCAGTATTTTTCCCCAAGGGTAAAAAAATTAAAGGGAAGCAAACCTTTCTTTGAGGCTAAACCCAGCCTTGCTAATAATCTCTATCATGTGCATGACATCAAATTTCATTTGCCAATCCTCACAAGTTGGTGTTTTACAGCAAATAGTTTTAAACAAGACTGAAGGAATTTAATGCCAGGCACAAAAAAAAGAGCACAGGACAAAAGCCTGTCCAGGGAACTGGAGAAATGCCAGAAATATTAGAAAACAAGAATTTGTCAGTGTTTAGAATAATTAAGATAAAGGTATTTTAAAGCCTTTTGCTCAAACACAGAAAAGCCAAAGTTAACAAACCACCTCTGCTTTTACAAGCAGAACAAGAAAGGTTTTAAGCGAGTCCAAAGGGCAGCATACAGCAAATTAAATCTGATCATTTAGAAAAAAAACATTACTATGCACAGGGAAAACATGAGACCAGGCCTTGAGGATAAATATTTCCAACGGGACAATGTCAAGTTCTTTCTAGTTAGAAGCAGCACGATACTTTGCCAGGACATGGGGTGACGTTTCAGTGCTCTTCCGTGAGGAAATCACCAAGCTGCACAAGTTTTCCTTCCTTCCCTTGAGTACACTTATATTCAGGTATTATTTCCTTTTCTGCATGCCAGCATGAGAAGCGCACTAATTAATAATTTGTGCCTTTACACAGTCACAAAGATTGTCAGTTTGAGTTTAGATTTACTTAATGTGGAAAGGTTCATTCTAAGGCAGGTTTCTCCACTAAGAACTGCACCATATGAGAATATTCAATTTGTAGCCTTAAATTATTTGGCAATGTCCCTTGAAAATGAAGTACCTGAGGCCAGGGAGCACAAAGAGGGCTGGAAGTGAAGTGCTACAGGGTGGGAGGTACAGACAGGTGCCCACCCTCCACCCTCCCACCCCACAAACACCTTTAGTGAAGCATCTTACATAAGCTCCTGTCCCTGCGACTGTTCCTCCCACTATTAAGTATAACAAGAGGTTGCTGCCAGCTTTGCCAGGAACACCTGAAGACGTCAGGGATCTAGAAGGGCATCTTAGCTGATGGCATTGCAAAACTGCAGGGGAAGACAGGCAATGGAAGAGAAGAGGGAAAGAGCTGAATGTTAGGAAGGATTCTTGATTAAACAGGTATTGGGAAAAGCAGAGTGTGTTTTGTAATTTCAGCTACCTTGTCTGCCAAAAAAAAAAAACCCAAAAAACGGGCAGCAGGCCACAGGAAAGAATTATATTTAAAGGAAATAGGAAAATATTTTTCTTTCATGCATTGTTTTGAATTTTTTTTCCTCTTTCCCAGGAGCTTCCTTTGGAGAAAACTGGGATTTGGAACTTTTAGTGAATATGATCCTCCTAGAGAAAGAGCACGGAAACAAAGATTTGTGTGGTGTAAACTTGGGATCTATCCACTCCCAGGCAATGCTGAAACTCTCCAGCTCTCTGGGAATGTCATTTATTCTTTCAGGCTGCAAACCTTTATCCTTTTTAAGTAGAACATAAATACTCCTCAGTTGGGGGTTGATTTGGTGTACTTACACAAATTAAACAAATGTTCTAAACTGAGATTTGGCAAGGAATTGTTTGTCCCATACAAGACAACAGACAGAGCTGTGGCTGGTCATAACAAAAAAAAAACCCCAGGAGTGCCTTTAAGGTAAAGAAACCTAGAAGGTAACTGAAATTACAGTTAAAACCTGTGTAATCATAAGAAGTTGCTTTCCATTTAGCTGCCCTTGGAGTTTTCTGAAGGAGGAAACAGAGATAAAGCTACAGAAATCAAAAGCTGAATTAAGAGAGCTGGAATACAGCAAATGCTCGACAGGAGAGATGGACTGCAGCTTCTTCCCAGGAACCACCTTTCTACTTACATAGGCACCTGCTCCTAAGGTGGACAAGCCCATAATAAGGACAAAAACCGAATTACTGCCCTTTTTCCCAGGCATGCCTGTGCTAGCCATTTGTCTGCTCAGCTGCAGGTCTGGGGGCACATTCCAGCGCTGCAACAACGTGCCTAAGGGACACAATTTATTGGAGAAACAACACAAAAACACTGTCAATACAAAGGTAAGTCTGGAAATTTAGAGACTAAGTCAGTTCTGAACCCAAACAAATTCCTTGTTTGGAAAACCCAGCCCCACATCTGAGCGACTGCGGGGCATTATCCTGAGCCACAACAGTGTGCTCCGGGCAGCTGTGGAGACCAAATTACCTGCAAGATCAAGGGGTAACTGAACTGATAGCAGGAGCATCTCTAGGCAGCTGCTTGCAGCTGGAGCCTCCAGCCTCTCTGGGCTGGCCGATCACAGAGATGTGTACTGGTGGTTCCAACACCTTCTCCAGGCTCCTTCTGTCCAAGGAGGCACCTGGCTCCAGCAAAAGCAGGAGCCAGGGCAGGGTGGGCGGCAGGGATGGTGACACCGGCACCAAACTCCTTCTGCTCACACAGCTCATTCCACCGGGATAAACCACCAGCAAGTAACGGGGTTTTGCTGGCAAAAAGGGTATCTCCGGTAGAAATGAGCAGATGCAGGGGCAGGCACCTCCCGCCGAGCAAGCCGGGCGAGGAGCACCCGCGGCCGAGCCGCTGCACTGCGTTTTATTTCTCCCTCACCAAACCACAGCCCGCTGCCGGCCCAGCTCACGCCCGAACGGAGCGATGGCGGGGACGGCTCCGAGCGCTGCTCCCAGCACGGCCGGGGCTCCGGGGAGAGGCTCGGGCTCAATCCCCGCCTCCACCTGTCCCCGCCCGGTGAGAGCAACACCCGCCTCACCGCTGCCTGAAGGCACTCATTTGTGACAAAAACCGCAGCAAAGGCAGCAGCACCCGAAAAGAGACCAAGGTCCCAGCCAGCTCCGGGTCACTCACGCTGTCCCAAACCCGTTCCCGAGCCATCCGCACCTCCGCCGCCCGCGCCCCCTCCCGCAGCGCCCCGGGCACGGCCGTGCCCGCACCGATCCCGCGGGATGGCCGCCCGGCCCGGTGCCCTCCGCAAACCGCCCTTCTGGCCACGATCGGCCGCGGGCCTGTGCCGGCCCCGGGCCGCGTGCGGCAGCGGCGAGGATCGCGCCCGGTGCCCCCCGGCCCCGGCACTGACCCGCGTGGGCGCGTCCCCGCGGCGGGGGGCGCAGGGCGCGCGCCAGGCCCGCGCGGCAGCGGAACATGTCGCCGGTCGCCGGTCCCTCGGTTGCGGCCCCGCCGGCCCGGCCCGGCCCCGCCGCGCACGCGCCTCCCGCCGCTTCCGGGCGGCCGCTCCGCGCCGCCGCATCGATGGTGCCGCTGCCGACATGTGGCGGCCGCCCCGCCGCCTCCCGCGCCCGCTCCGCCGCGCCGCCGCCACCGGGCCCGGCCGCCGCCTGTTGCTGTCCACCCCCATCTTCTACGCGAACGGGCCGCCGCACATCGGGCACCTCTACTCGGCGCTGCTGGCCGACGCGCTGCTCCGCCACCGCCGCCTGCGCGCCGCCGGCCCGGCGCGGCTCTGCACGGGTCAGCGAGACCCCCGGTCCGCACCCCTCCCCCGGGATGACCCCTTCTGCCGGGGCTGACCCCCCTCCCCGTGTCCCCAGACCCCTGTGTCCCCGCGGGGCCGCGGGCTCCGGCCTCTCCCCACGGCCCCGCGGCCTCTCTCCGTTTCAGGGACGGACGAGCACGGGCTGAAGATCCAGCAGGCCGCGGCCGCGGCGGGGACGTCGCCGGCGGAGCTCTGCGAGCGGGTCTCGGGGCTCTTCCGCCAGGCCCTGACCCAGGCCGGCGTCGCCTACACCGACTTCACGCGCACCAGCGAGCCCCGGCACCAGCGAGCCGTGAGGCACTTCTGGGGTGCCCTCCGCGATGGAGGGGTGCTCTACAAGGGCTCCTACGAGGGCTGGTACTGCACGCCCGAGGAGAGCTTCCTGCCCGAGAGCCAGCTGGCCGAGGGCACGGATGCCCAGGGCCGCCCCTGCAAGGTGTCCTTGGAGACCGGCCACGAGGTAACAGGCTGCAGGAGCGCTGCGTGCTCACCTGCTGCGCTGCTCTGGCCAGATTTGGGGTGTTTAATGCTTCCCGTAGCCATTTATTAATTTGTGTTGGCTGAGAGTCACCTGTATTTCAGTGGAGTGTCAGAGAGCGGGCAGACCCCACCTGGCAGGTGCACATTGCAGCTATGTGCAACAGGAAGGATTCAGCCCCTTCTGAGTCCACAGGCTGTTGTCCTGGGAATGGTGTTCTACAGGAGTGATGACAGAAGCTGAACAGGAGGATAAGGGTGTATTTCACTGACGGGCTCCGACTTTCAGACCTGTTTTGTGAGAGTTCAGTTTGGCCTTTGGACGCTCACCAATCTCCTAAATGGGTTTTGGCCCTGCCTAAAGCACTGTAACATCACCTGCCTGTGGTCAGCCAGAATGGGCATACCCAGGAGTGTAGTACCTTCCCAAGCATCTCTGTGCCACTGTTTTCTTGGAAGGTGTGGAGTTACGTGATTTAATCCAGCAACTACAGATAATCCTGCTCAGAGCTCAGCACAGGTTATGCTGTGCTATTTGTATGAGGCTGGGATGTGGGAGTGTTGGTCCACACAGAAAAGGCTATATTGGCAAATAGTAACTCTTGAGAAAGCACCTAAGATAATTGAGGAAAAGATAAATTTCCAGGCAAAGTAATCATTCTTTAGACTTAAAACCATCAGCAGACTTTAAAGTCAAGAATACCCTGAGAACAGTTCCTGGCCTCGCCTATGTGTTGAACTGTCCAAGGAAACAGGACTGTGCATGGAACAGAGAAGCTCTTGCAGTGTGGTGAGAAGGAATGGGGGGGTTTTTTTCCAATTTGAAAGAGGCAGTTGGGCAGTTTGTTCCTTGGGAATTTTGTGAAGGAAAAGGACGAATTTGCAGATGCCATAAACCCCAGACTTCTGGTGAGTGAGTGAGTGAGTGAGTGAGTGAGTGAGTGAGTGAGTGAGTGAGTGAGTGGGTTCTGGCATCCAATGGAGCCTGGAGCTGAGGATGTACAGCTTGTCTTTGATGATGCTCTTCAGGTCTTCCTTGTACACTGAAAGATTGCTGACCCAGCCGTGGATCCCTGAGTGCCTTACACAGCTCACTCGTACCACATCCACCCACCACGTTTACACTGGTTTAGCTAAATGTGTCATTTAATGGATTTAACTGTGGGGGAGAAGTGCTGTCAGTGCTGTAAGCAAACAAAGTTAGTGACTTAGATGCATTAAAGCATAAACTGAGGAAAAAGAGTATGGCCCTAGGAGAGCAAAGGCAGGCACCGGGAGTAGCAGTGGGGCAGGAATTAGTGTTATTTTGTCTTTTCATGGTTTTCCACTATTATTGCAAAACTATGTTGTTAAGAAGGTGCATTCTCATCTCCCTAACTCCTTTCTGATGTCACATCAGCCTGACAGGTGGAAAGGTGTTCCTTCCCAAGCTTACAAGTGTTTTTAGAAGCAGGATGCTGAACCATCCCAGGTGCCTGAGTCCTCAGGTGTGTTCCTGGGGATACCAAGGAGGCAGTATCTTGGGTAAGAAGGTTGCTACTAGTCATGGAAAGGTGCTGACAGCTTCCCATGGCATGAGAGGACACCCAGACACGGGAGTGTGCAACAGCCCCATGCTGAGAATGGTGTGTGCAAATTGTCAGCCTGTTCTTGGGGCCATAATCCTTTCCTCTCCTGCTGTCCCAGGTGCACTGGACCAAGGAGGAGAATTACATGTTCAGACTCTCAGCATTTCGGAATCCCTTGCAGAACTGGCTTCGGGACAACCCACGTGCCATTTTTCCTGACCCTTTCTACCAGTGCGTGCTCCGCTGGCTGGACGAGGACTTGCCAGACTTGTCGGTGTCCCGCGAGCGAAACCGGCTGCAGTGGGGCATCCCCGTGCCCAGTGACCCCACACAGACCATCTACGTCTGGGTGGATGCCCTGGTGAACTACCTGAGCGTGGTGGGGTATCCTGAGAGCCACGGTGCGTGGTGGCCGGCCGTGCACCACGTTGTGGGCAAGGACATCCTCAAGTTCCATGCGCTGTACTGGCCGGCGCTGCTGCTGGCAGCAGGGCTGGAGCCCCCCGAGCGCATCCTGGTGCACTCCCACTGGACTGTGCGGGGCCAGAAGATGTCCAAGAGCCTGGGCAATGTGGTGGACCCCAGCGTGTGCATGGGGCAGTACAGCGTGGACGGGTTCCGGTACTTCCTGCTGCGGCAGGGCGTCCCGGAGAGGGATTGTGACTACTATGATGAGAAGGTGGTGAAGTTGGTGAATTCAGAGGTGGCAGATGCGCTCGGGGGGCTGCTGAATCGCTCAACAGCCCCCAGCATTAACCCCAGCAACACCTACCCATGCTTCTCAGAGCCCTGTTTCCCAAAGCTCCTGGATTCCAGAGAGGCAAGAGGCACAGGCAGGGCGTGTGCTGAGGACTACAAGCTTGTGGCAGCAGTGGCCTCGCTGCCTGCGCAGGTGGACAGTTATTTCGAAGGCTTCCAGATCTACAAGGCTTTGGAATGCATTGCCCAGTGTGTGAGGCAGACCAATGGCTTCTTCCAGAGGCACAGGCCTTGGAAACTTGACCGAAGGGATGCTGCAGAGCAGCTCTGGCTGGACACCATCCTCCACGTCACGCTGGAGTGCCTGCGCGTGTACGGGACGCTCCTGCAGCCTGTGGTCCCATTCATGGCAGACAAACTGCTGTCCCGGCTGGCTGTCAGGCCAGGAGAGAGGGGTCTCTCTGGTCTGACATTCCTGGCACGCTATGATGGAAAACCATGTCCTTTTGAGGGGAGGCAGCTCGGACCTGACACTGGCATCTTGTTCCACAGGCTGGGCAAGTTGGAAACTATGAAGAAGAGAAAGCAAGAAGCTCATGTCCCTGACAAACAGCTTCTGTGAATAAAAACTTCCAGGAATTCCTGGAAAACATTGTTAAAAGCACTTTCCTTCCATGGTGGTGTGGGAGGGTGGGAAACTGGCCTGAGCAGGGAAGATCAAGCAAGCCCTGGGGAGAGATGGGCTTGGTCCTGGGTCTCCTTGGTGTTGTGTCCTTGCAGAGGGAGATGTGTGAAGGGTTGTTCTGCAATGTCCTCATCTCACTTTTGGTCCACAGGTTTTTGGCCAGGTCAGAAGTAGCTGGGGATGGTCAGAAATGGTTCTGTGGGGCCGTGGTGCCCATTGGGTCTCAACTGAGCTCCCTTTGTGGGCCAAAACTAGCCTCGATGGGGACAATCCTGTGTGGCTGCTCATTATTCCTAGAGCAGGACAGTGCCATGGTCAGACAGTGTCTCATTGAGCAGTGCAGGACCTGCAGACATTACCAGAATGGGAAAGGGGGGCATGTGTTTCATCAGACTCAGCTTTCTGAGGCTTTTCCACCTGCTGCAAGTCTTAGTGCACCCTATTTCATGTCCATGCTGCTGGAAGCAGATGAGCACTGACACTCTGGACTCCAGAGACCACTGGGGGTCTCTGGTAAATCCTTCCCAGCCTCTGGCTCCTGCAGGTCCCATCAATGCTAGCATTGGAGGAGTCATCTTCCATCTTTGAGGGTCTGGTTCTTTTGGGATCGCCTGGGCTGTGTGAGCAGGAGCATTGCAGCCCCTGGGGCTCTGCCCCATGTTCCCATCGGTCCCCATGCCACTGTTGCTGTGCCACTGCCTGATGCTGTCCCATTCCAGCTGACCTGAGTCCCCTCATCCCCTCCTGCCATGACTCTCCTCCTTCAGATTGTCTCCTGCTCTCCTCACTTCTGCAATCCTTGTGTGCGGTGCAGCCCCCGTGCCCTCATGCCGTGGGTGCTGGCTCCCTACTGCCCTATTCCTTGGAGCAGGAGGGACACATCCCCTTCCTGGTCTCTGATGCTGGCACACGGGGACTGTGGCTGCCCGGCTGGACATGAAGAGGATCATCTGGCACCGGCGGTTGCCCGCCCTCTTGGCACTGGGAACGTGCGGGTGTTGGTGTCCCCCGCTGCTTGGTCCCGCCTCGCTGTGCCCCTCGGTCTCTTGCTCCCTCCGGGAGGGGACAGGCCCTCTGCCCGCAGCCCCGCCGGTCGCTGCCGCTCCGCTGGGAATGCCCTCGCCGGCCCGGGCTGAAGGCACTCGGTCCCCGGTCTGTGGCTTGGCGCAGGGCCGGCCCGGGGCCGGAGCTCTGAGCCGGGTCGGTGCCGGTGCCAGAGCCGGGAGCGTAGGGCGGAGCCGCGCGGTGCCGGTGCCGCTGCGGGGGGCGGAACCGTGTGGTGCCGGTGCCGGTCCCGGTACGTGGGACTGTGCCGGTGCCGGTCCGCGGGGCGGGACCGTGCAGTGCCGTAGCAGTGCCGTGTGTGGGGCGGGGCTGCGCCGGTGCCGCTACGCGGGGCTGCGCCGGTGCCGGTGCGTGGGGTGGAGCCGTGTTGTGCCGGTGCCGGTCCGCGGGGCGGGGACGAGCAGTGCCGTAGCCGGGGTGTGGGGCGGAGACGAGCGGTGCCGGTGCCGCTTTCCGGACCTGTGCCGGTGCCGGTCCGCGGGGCGACGCGCCCCTATGAGCCGGTGAGGCGGCAGCGGTGCGGGAGGGATGGCGGCGGGCGGCGGCGGAGGGCGACCGCCGGGCCCCGACCCCGCGCTGGAGCCCTACGTACAGACCCGCATCTTCAAAATCATCGTGATCGGAGACTCCAATGTGGGCAAGACGTGCCTGACCTTCCGCTTCTGCGGGGGCACCTTCCCCGGCAAGACCGAGGCCACCATCGGCGTGGACTTCCGCGAGAAGACGGTGGAGATCGAGGGGGAGCGCATCAAGGTGGGCCCCGCGCCGGCTCCGGGCTGGCTGACACCGGCCCCGGAGGGACCCGCTAAGGCCGCAGTGGGTCCGACACCGGCCCTGGTGGGTTCCACACCGGTTCCAGTGGGCCTCGCTCTATCTCCGTGAGCCCTGCTCTGTCCCCGGTGGGCCCTGCACCGGCCCTGATCTGGCCGGCAGCAGCCCCAGCAGCGATGGCAGCCGGTCCCCATCCCTGCCTCGTGCCAAACCCCTCCGGGGGCTTTTCCTTTCATCCCAGTTGGAGGGAGGGAACAGGGGCAGGGAAGAATTCTCGTGCCTGTGTTGCAGAGATGGCCCTGAACCAGTCCCTGCTGCCTTGTCACTATTTCTGGGGTTGGCTTGAGCATGCAGAGATCAGAAGCCAGGGCTCGGGGTGAGTCACCACCACCCTTGCGATGGGCACAGCTGGATCCTCGCAGCATTGGGGTGGCTCCAGCTCCGGACACTGGACCGGCGGAGGGGTAGAGCTGTGGTGGGATGGGGGACAGGAGTCTGTGCCACGGCCAGGGGGTCTGGGGGGCAGAGGGCGGTGGGCTGGCAGCAGCCACACTGACAGGTCACACAGGCCAGCAACAGCAGGCTTGGCTGCTGTGGCAGCAGCGGTGCAGGAACCTGCTCCAGCTACATTGGAACTGCGATTGCAGCAGGATGAATTTTCATATGAAGGCTGGTGTGACACCTGTAAAGAATGATCAGCCCAGACCTGAAGAGCTCTGGCTGGTGTGTCAGAGCAAATCTGGCATTGGTAGGAAACCAACTGGGAGCAGAGTTTGTGGTGGAGCTTGGCCTGCACAGCTGTGGGGATCAGCACCTACAGCCCCTGAGGCTGGTGCTGGAAGAACAAACATCACTGCTGTACTGACAGATGGCTGATCAAAAGTTGAACTCACAATGAAACCCGACCTTGTGTTGGCGGGTGAGAGCTTTAGCTGTGCTTCTAGGCTGTCCATGAATATTTTTCCCTCTCTTCTGTAGAGGTGCTCATCCTCCCTGCCCTCCCCAGCTCTGTCCAGCCCCACGGAGCCATGCTGGTGTGAGCTGTGGTGCAGGCTGGCATGGAGCCTGTCTGCTGCCACTATCCAGAAAATGTTGCCATGTTTTCTACCTTTGGATATTATTTGAGCTCCAGTGGGCAGGAGTGGGAGGTGGTGCAGCAAACCCACCTTTTCCTGGGATATATATCCTGGAGAGGAGGTGAGAGGTGGGACAAGGAACCTCCTTTTCTTGCTCTGCCTGGGAGAGACTGGCCCTGAAAGGACTGAGCAGCAGCTCCACTTTCCCAGCATTTTTCAATTGAAAAGACTCCGGAGGCAGGTACTATCTCCATGGGTACAGGGCAATTTGGATTATCTTGGAAATTGCCACTTCCAGGCTACAGAACATTACCAGGAGAACCCAGACTGACCCCTGGGGCACTCTGCTGGTTCCAGTGCTCATCCAGACTTTGTGTCACTGACCAGCACTGTCTAGGCCCAGACATTCAGCCAGTTCCCAATCTACCTCATTGTCTGCTCATCCAGCCCAGGGGCCTTCTGGCATCTCTGTCACTTGGGTTAGGAAGTTGTCATCAGTGATGTCCTGGAATGTTCTGGATTGCCTGTGCCCTGCTGTGCTGTCCTTCCATGAGATGTTGGGGTGGCTGAAGTTCTGTGTGAGAAGCAGGGCTGCAAACACAAGGCTGCTGCTCACTGTCCACAGAGCACCTCATCTGCTTGTTCTTCCTGGCCAGGTGGTCTGTAGCAGAGACCTCCTACAATGTCATCTATGATGTTCTGGTTTTTAGTCCTCCCCCGTGAATTCACCCTTCCCCACAGAGCTCCTGGCCCTCCCACTGCACTCCTACATAAAGGGTGGCTCTCCCTGCTCATCTTCTCTTTTCCTCTGTGAAATTGTCAGCATTCTCATTCATGGCGTAGGATTTGGTGCACAAATAGACATGGATCTGTTGGAATGAGTCCAGAGGAGGCTGCAAAGATGCTCTGAGGGCTTCTTTGCAGCCCTTCTAAAGTCAGGCTGGGAGAGCAGCGGTTTTTCAGTCTGGAGAAGAGAAGCCTTGGGGGAGACCTTAGATCCCCTTCCAGTGCCTGAAAGGACTCCAAGAGAGCCAGATAGGGACTTGGGACAATGGAGGGTTGGAGGGACAGGACAATGGCCTTAAACTGAAGGAGGGCAGGTTTAGATTGGATATTGGGAAGAAATTCTTGGCTGTGAGGATGGGCAGGCCCTGGCACAGGTTGCCTACAGAAGCTGTGGCTGCCTCTGGATCCCTGGAGGTGTTCAAGGCCAGGTTGGACAGGGAGCAACCTTGGAGCAACCTGAGATAGTGAAACGTGTCCCTGCCCACACAGGGGGTTAGACTGTATGATCTTTAAGTTGCCTTCCAGTCCAAACCATGCTGGGACCCTCTGAAACCCGGACAGCGGGAAGTCCTCCTGCAACGCCCTCCCCATGGCCTGCCAGGGCCACGCTCCACACTTCTGTAGCGTCTTTTCTTGTCTGCTTCATTTCCCAGGTGCAAGTGTGGGACACAGCTGGCCAGGAGAGGTTTCGGAAGAGCATGGTGGAGCACTACTACCGCAACGTGCACGCCGTGGTCTTCGTGTACGACGTGACCAAGATGAGCTCCTTCACCAACCTCAAGACGTGGATCGAGGAGTGCAACGGGCACGCGGTGCCCGCGCTCGTCCCCAGGGTGCTCGTGGGGAACAAGTGTGACTTGAAAGACCTCATCCAGGTGCCATCCAGCCTGGCCCTCAAGTTCGCCGACGCTCACAACATGCTTTTGTTTGAGACCTCGGCCAAGGACCCACAGGAAAGCCAGAACGTGGACGCGATTTTCATGTGCCTGGTGTGCCGGCTGAAGGCGCAGCGCTCGCTGCCCTGCCGGGACACGGAGCGCTGGCCGGCGCAGCCCCAGCCGCACCCGCGGCGGCTGGACGAGGCCGGCGGGAAAGGCTCGTGCCCGTGCTGAGCGGGACCGCCCGGACCCCAATAAAGGCTCTGAGCCCCCTGCGCTCCGCCTCTTGCTTTGCGCCTCAGCCCGGGCGGCCGCGATCGCCTCTGACCGGCTCGGCCACAATCGGCCCGGTTCGGCTGCAATCGGCCCTGTTCGGCCGTGCTCGGGCTATCTCGGTAATTATTGCCCTGACTCGGTTACAATCGGCCGGACTCGGCCCCACTCGGCTATAATCGGTCGACTCGGCTGCTCCCGCCTGCGTCCGTCTCGGCTCGGGGCGGGGCGCTGCCGCGCGCAGGCGCAGTGCGCGCTGCCGCCGCCATGAAGTAGGTGTGGGGGCGTGGGGGCTCGGGCCGCGCTCGGCCCTGTCCCGCCGGGGCCGGTGCTGATGGTGCTTCGCCCGCAGCCCCCTGACGAAGGTGAAGCTGATCAATGAGCTGAACGCGCGGGAGGCGGAGCTGGGCGTGCAGGAGGCGGTGTCGTGGCACGCGGAGTACAAGGACAGCGCTTGGATCTTTGTGGGTACGGGCCGGGCTGGGGGCGGGGGCCGGTACCGGTGCGGGGCCGGTACCGGTGCTGTTGACCCGTTCCTTCCCTCCGCTGTCCCCGCAGGCGGGCTGCACTACGCGCTGACCGAGGGCGATGTCATCTGCGTGTTCTCGCAGTAAGTGCCGCAGCCCCGGCCCCGCCGCCGCGGGCGCTGCCGCCGTGCTGACGGGGTGTGTGTCACAGGTACGGCGAGATCGTCAACATCAACCTCGTGCGCGACAAGAAGACCGGGAAGTCCAAGGGCTTCTGCTTCCTGTGCTATGAGGACCAGAGAAGCACCATCCTGGCTGTGGATAACTTCAATGGGATCAAGGTGAGTGGAGCTCAGGTGGTGCCCTGGCTCCCCGAGTGCTCCCTCGCGTCAGCAGCGGCTCTGGGAGCCGGGAGCCGGCGGTGACGGCCCGGCCCCGCAGATCAAGGGACGGACCATCCGCGTGGACCACGTGGCCAACTACCGCCCCCCGAAGGAGTCTGAGGACTGGGATGACGTGACTAGAGCCCTCCATGCCAAGGGCTGCGGGGTCAAAACGCCACCTCACACCTCTTCTGACTCCGCGTCTGAGGATGAGGATGTGCCCGTGAAAAAGCAGAAAGGTGAAGAGTGTTCCTCACGGGCTGGATCCCAGGTGGGCGTGCCCATGGTAGGGTTTGGGGGCTGGAGTCTGCATAGAGAGAAGGTTGGAGGAACAAAAACGGGCACAAAATGAGGGTGGGAATAAGGTGTTGCTACAGAGTGCTGGGGAGATGCTCAAAAATGAGGGAGAAGAAGGAGAGCCATGAAGGAAGAGTCCTCATGTCTGGAGAGGTAATTTCCACAAAGTGGATCACAGTATTACTGAGGAAAGGGAATGAAAGGGAAGTTGGAAGTTCTCAGCATTCCAGGTGGTGTGGAAATGCCCAGCGTTGCTGGGAAGAGCATGATGTGAATGTTAAAGAGAAAAGTGGGGTGGCTGCAGCTGGATGAGAAAAAGTTGTGATTGGAAGTGAACTGGGATCTCCCTGAGGGGGAAGCAGGCTGGGAAATTGGGTGGAGGGGGAGAATTTCTAGTAGAAGATGAGTTGAGATGGTGCCAGGGGAGCCATGGGGAGCAAGCTGCTCCTGGAGCGTGGTCCATCCCGAAATGTGAACCCTAGTTCCAGAGAAGCAGCGGAGCAGAGCAGAACGGTCAAAGTCGAGCCCACAGGCTGGGAAGCGGGTGAGCACGGAGGAGCCCCATCCCAGGATCAAGATCAAGAAGGAGAAGGAGGACCCCGGGTACGAGCGCTATGCCGGCGGCAGCGCCGGGAGCAGGACGCAGCGGGATGAGGAGCAGCGGCGGCACCAGCGGCACTCGGACAGCAGGGGGGACAAGAACTGCCGCGAGCAAAGGGGCCAGAGCGGCTCAGGCTCCTGGGATGAGCGGGAGAAGAGGGAGGAGGCTGGCAGGAGGGGCGATGGGCACAGCAGCCGGCAAGACGCGTCCCCCAGGGGAGGCAGATCTCGGGAGCCCCATTCCAGGCACAGGGAGCGGGGCTCTGGCAGAGACTCTGGTCGCTGCTGAGCCCTGGGTGAGCGTTGAGGGTGAGGGAGGCTCCGAGCCTGCCCAAACCTGCTCCAGGCTCCTGGGATGCCGTGGCTGGACCTTTCACCCGGGAGCTTGCCCTTGCCTGTCATCCTACGGCCAGGGCTCTCCACGCTGCCCGTGCTGCTGGCTGGGACAGGGGTTCGTCCTTCCACTGGGGAGGCTGTCAAGCAGTGAAGGCTGGGAGAAGCAGGGCGCTCCCCTTCCCTAACTCCCTCGGGGCTGTGTCCCCTCGCACTGGATGTAGAGGCTGCTGGGGGTCTTGTCTGGCCTTGTGGGCCGGGTTTGGGCCCTGTGCCCACCCAGCATCTTCTGGATTCCACGATGTATCCATAGCACTGCATCACTGTGTTGGGGTGATTTATCATGGATTTGTTTAAAGGTTTCTTAATAAAAGTTCCTGTTAGGGAGAAGCTGGTCCCGAGAGCAGTGTTCCTGTCTGTGGGCCAGGAAGGAGGTGTCACCTGTTTTTTGTTACGCTTATTTTGGGCTTATTTGGCTGGAAAACCGGGAGCGATGGAGCGTGGGATTCGCAGGGTGGACAAGGGAGGGGCTTTAGCTGGATTTGGTTCCTATAACGAGTAATCCCTGCAGTCCGGCTCCGTGCCGGTTCTGGGCGCAAGTGGGAATTTCCTCCCCGGAGAAGCCGGGACCGCTCCGCGCAGCCGAGGGCCGTGCGGCGGGGCTGGGGCGCGGGCAGCCCCCGCGGCTCGCACCGTCCCGGCACGGCGCCGCCGGGGCCGGCAGGGGGCACGCGCGGCGCGGCGGAGCAGAGCCCGGTTCCGGCCGCGGTTCCGGTTCCGGTCCCGGCCCGGTGGCGGCGGCGCGCGCGGCGGTGTCCGCCCGCCATGCGATGTCCGCGCTCAACTGGAAACCCTTCGTGTATGGCGGGCTCGCCTCCATCGTGGCCGAGTTCGGTGAGGCGCGGGGGCCGGGCGGCACCGGGACGGGCGGGGCCGGCGCAGGGACCGGCGGGCGCTGAGGCCGGTGTCCCGCTCTCCCCGCAGGCACGTTCCCCGTGGACCTCACCAAGACGCGGCTGCAGGTGCAGGGGCAGAGCACCGACGCGCGGTTCCGCGAGGTGCGCTACCGGGGCATGTTCCACGCGCTGTTCCGCATCTGCCGCGAGGAGGGCGGGCGGGCCCTGTACTCGGGGTGAGTACCGGGGCCCATCGGCAGCGCGTCCCGCTTCCCCCGGCGCCCCATCCGTCCGTACCGGGACACACACCCATCTGCAGCGGGTTCTCCACCCGGCCCGGCGCCTCCTTGCAGCCCCCCGGGCCTCCCCGCCGCCTGCCCCGGGTCCTTCCCCTCTGGCTCAGGAGCTCCCACCGCCTGTGCTGGGCTCCCTCTTCGGCTGCAGCATCGCCCCGTCTGTCATGTTCGCCCCCACCAGCCCGTCCCAGGTTCCCCCTCCATCCCGACATCTCCCTCTGCCCACCCCAGGGACCTCTCCCACCCCCCGACATCTCCCCCTGCCTTTCCCGGGTCTGCCCCGCCAACCCGGGTTCTTCCCTTCTGTCCACCCCGGCCCTGCCCTGCCTCTGTCCCGGCACCCCCTCCCCAGCCCGAGTCCCCTCTTCCACCTTCTCACGGCATCCCTTCACTCCCTTGCTCTCTGCTCATCCCGGCCCCTCGTTTCCTGCATGCTGCTGTGACCCCCTGGATCCCTCCCTGCCTTGTCCCCCCGAGCGGGGTCCCCCGGTGTTCCCAAGGTGGGGAGCAAGGCCAGGGCTGCGTGGGTGCCGTCCCCTGGCACTGGGGTGTGTGGGGCAATCCCGGATAACCCGGGCAGAGCTGCATTCTTCGGAGCCCCAGCGGGGTCGTGCCTGGCCCGGTAGTGTGAGAACGGGTGGGGGAGTGGCCCGGGGTAGCCCGCAGGGATGCTCAGGGTCCATCCCCCTCAGGATCGCCCCGGCACTGCTGAGACAGGCGTCCTACGGCACCATCAAGATCGGGATCTACCAGAGCCTGAAGCGGCTCTTTGTGGATCGCATGGAAGGTCAGTGTTGGGAAGGGCAGTGTGAGCACCTCCTAGCCCCCCGCCTAGCACTCTGGGCTGTGTGTTTTGCTCATTCCTTGCTCTGTCCTTTCCACCCCAAGATTCCCACAGGAATGGAGCTCCATTACTGGGTGCTGTGGTTTTGTTTGTCAGTGAGAGCAAGGATTGGATTCAGTCCTGATTGGAACCTCACTGTGCTCTGCACTGCCTGTGGTTCCTACCCAAACATCTCCTTTCAGCCAGCTTCCTTCCTTTCACAAAATCATAGGAGAATCACAGAATCCTTTAGTTGGAAAAGACGTCCAACCAGTGTCTGATCCCCACCTTGTCCCCAGCCGAGAGCGCTGAGTGCCACCTCCAGTCCTTCCTTGGACACCTCCAGGGATGGGGATTCCAGATCTCCCTGAGCAGCCCCTGCCAATGCCTGTCCACCCTTTCCATGAAGAAATTCCTCCTGATGTCAAACCTGAGCCTCACCTGGCACAGCCAGGCACATTCTGGATAGGAATTGTGCAGTCCAGCTCTCTGGCTTTGGCCCTGACTGTAAAGGTGAGGTTCCACCAGTGCCCTTGACCTGTGCCCTCTGCAGCTCCTGCCTGGGGAGTGGAGCAGCAAGAGTCTGGTGGATGTTCCCTGAGGGAGCACCGAGATCTGCAGGTGAGGTTTCCATCCCTGCTGTGATATGAGGGAATGTGGTAACACTGTTCCAGCCTGGGAAAGCGGGATGGGCTGGGGAAACACAGCATACTAACTATATGAAGCTGTGTCAGGGGAGGTTTAGGTTGGTATCAGGAGAAGGTTTTTTTCCCACGAGGGTGCTGGGGCACTGCCCCAAGTTGGCCAGAGCTCTGGCAGCATTTGAACAGCAATCCCAGGCACAGGGTGGGAGTGTTGGGGGTCTGTGCCGGATCAGGACTGGATGATCTTTGTGGAACCCTTCCATCTCAGGAGATTCTGTGACTCTAGGGGTCCATTCAGGGCTGCTGTCCTGCTTTAGTAAGGCCTGTCCCTGCCTGGTTCTGTCTGTGTACACAGTCCCCACACCCCCCTCGCTGTTCCAGCCTTTTCTGCTGTGAGCTCCATGCCTGAATGTTTGTCTCCCTACAGGCCTGGGGCAGCCAGTGGCCTGGTGTCCTCTGGGAAGTGTCCTGGTCAGTACCAGCAAAGGCCTGTGTGTTTTTCCAATGTAACCATCATCCTAACAATGGGCCTGGAATCTGGGGTTATTCTCTGGCACTAATCACATCTAACTCCCTGCCTGTTCTCAGTTCTCAGCTGGCTCCAAGTGGCTGTGTGTAGGCAAATCCAGGGGGCCTGGGGAAACACTGGGTTGTCCCTCTCTGTCTGTCTCTGTCCTGGCTCATCCCTGCAATGAGAAATCTCAGATAATTGTTCACAATTTTCACGTGTCCCAGGATTTTCCTTCTCATCAGTCAGACCCTCTGAGAGTGTATTGCTGAGTGTTTCAGCTGCCACCTTCTGTCCCTGACAGGTGTGGGGACAGACCTGTCAAGGACTGTGGCACCTGCCCAGGCTCTGCTGCTGCAGCTTCACCGTCTGATTTGAGAACTGAGCTGCTCTACCCAGCCTTTGTTCCCTCCTACTGTGTCCCCTCCAGTGAGGGTCTGACCTTCTTTCCTTGGTTGCAGATGAAACGTTGCTCATCAACGTGATCTGTGGGGTGGTCTCGGGGGTCATCTCCTCTGCGCTGGCCAATCCCACAGATGTGCTGAAGGTAAGGGCTGCTCCTGCCTGGCTGTGGGACCCATGGGAGGAGCAGCTCAGTGCTCCCTGAGCCACCAGTTCTGTTGTTTGGGTTTTTTTTCATGAACGGGGGCCAAAGCCCAGGGTCATTAATAGATGTTTAAAACCACAGATCTTAAAGACCATAGAATCCTGGAATGGTTTGGGTTGGGATGGACATGAAAAACCATCTCCTTCCACCTCCTGCCATGGGCAGGGACACCTCCCACTAGACCAGGTTCCTCCAAACATTGTCCAACTTGGCCTGGAATGTTTCCAGGGATGGAGCAGCCACAGCTTCTCTGGGCAACAAGGATCGTGACATTTGTACTGGTGAGGGGTGGGAGCTGTGTTATCCAACCTGGGCCAGGTGAGCCAGCTGCTCCTGTCCCCTTGGTCATGGCACTGCCCCAAGGGCCTGCCTGTTACATGGAGTGAGCACAGCCCAGTGGGGACTGTCTGGTGCCCTGGGCTGAGGGAGAGCCTGTAGAACTTCCCCACTCTTCTCCGTGTGTAGATCCCCCTTCTGGGATTGCTTTCAGGGGGAAGGCCTTGTTCCTCATGTTCCTGTGCCCCCACCTTGCTGCTGCCCCTGCCTCCTGCCTGCTGCCATCCTTGTCCCTGTGGTTTGCAGGGAGAGGGATGTGGAGAGCAGTGTGTGCTCTGAGCTGCTCTGTTCTTTCTCCCAGGAGTACCATGGAGCTGCTGTCCCTGGTGTCCTTGCCCTGTGGGCAAGTGCCAGTGTCAGGACAGGTGTTGATGTCCGCTTGCTGACTCTTCCCTTTCTTTCAGATCCGAATGCAGGCTCAGGGCAGCTTGTTCCAGGGTGGGATGATTGGCAGCTTCATTGACATCTACCAGCAGGAAGGTACCCGAGGCCTCTGGAGGGTGAGCACCAACAGAACTAAGAAAAATCTTAGGGAAGCAGGTGTTCTACTGTTCTTACAGCAAGGAGCAGGTGGAGCCCCTCCTAGCCCCTTAAACTGCTGCTCTTGTGGGGCAGAATCTTTTCTGGTGTTGAAAATGGTGCAGGAGGTTGAGGGGGTGACAGCCTAGTTCCCGCGTGCTGGTGCTGGGAGCAGGGAAGCAGTGTGGAGTTAATCCAGCTGGAATAACGCTGCCAGGGTGGAGACATGTCCTTGTCTTTGAAGCAGAGCTGGGAGGCAGGTGGTGTGCTTGCAGGGAGGGTACAGGGAAGGCTGTCAGGAGGGGGCCCTGCGAAGAGCTGGGGGCTGTGGCTGCAGATGGTGACAGTGTCTGTACTGCACAGGGTGTTGTCCCCACGGCCCAGCGAGCGGCCATCGTGGTGGGGGTGGAGCTGCCAGTCTACGACATCACCAAGAAGCATCTGATCCTGTCAGGCCTCATGGGGGACACCATCTTTGCCCACTTTGTGTGAGTACCTCCTGCAGGCTTGGGGGGCTGTGTGAGGCAGAGGAGCCAGGTGGGGCTGGGGAAAGATCATTCGTGGAGTGAGGGCTCTGGAGGTGCAGGGAAGAGGTTAGTGCTTCCAGAGGATCTGGAGCAGGGTTAGTACTAACAAAGGATCTGCTCTGTCAGCTGGAACGGCTCAGAGTTAGCAGCAAGTATGGAATCATTAAGGTTGGACAAGACCTCCAAGACCATTGAGTCCAACCGTTCCCCCAGCACTGTGAAGGCCACCACTAATCCATCCCCTCCTTGGGGGAGGACCTGGCAGAAATCCTTTGGTGACATGAAATGCCAGCTTGGTTTCAGCTGGCTAATGACAGAAACGTTGCCCCACATGTGTGCCTTAGTATGAGCCAGGCAGAAGATCCACGTGTGTAGCTACGTGTAACAATCCCTTGAAAGCTGCTCTAATCCCCAGTCCTCACCTGTCCAGACCCTGTCATCTTGCAGCCCCTGCTGGAAGAGCCTTGAGAGAGGAGCAAGCACAAAGCTGGTAGGACCCAGAGCAGTCAGTGAGTGTTGCAGTCAGCCTGCTCTGGGCAGGGCTGGCAGAGAACACTGGATCCTCTTTCACCTTCATATTGCAAATGCTGCAATGCTTCCATTGGCTTTGCTAGCTGGGGTGAGGGTGAGGAGCACTAGACCCTCTGTGGAGGGGGAGACTGGCAGCTCTGTGGTCCTTTCTGGTGTCTTTGCTCTTCCTCCCTCCTTCCCAAAGAAATGTTTACTCTGGTGGGAAGGACGTGCACTCCCAGGGGGTGCCTTCACATCTGTGTCACCTGGGCAGCACCTGGGGCCCTTGCAGGGCTGCCAGTGCCCTGTGGGACCAGCTGTGGGCTCTGTTGAGGGTCTGGGTTAGCTGAGCTGAGCATTTCCCTCCCCTGAGCTCCACAGGGTCCTGTGGCAGCCCCACCACTGCCCCTTTTCCAGGTAGAAGTAGGTAGTGCACCTCATGTTCATTGCTAAATGCCTTTGCTGAAGTCCCGTGGAAGGTATTTTGTGTGTCTGAGCGGGAGTGGCCGTGCCCAGGGCTGTCCCTGCCCTGATGTGGTGTGTGCAGTTCCAGCTTCACGTGCGGGCTGGCGGGGGCCATCGCCTCCAACCCCGTGGACGTGGTGCGGACGCGGATGATGAACCAGCGCGCCATCGTGGGCAGCACCGAGCTCTACAAGGGCACTCTGGATGGCCTCGTCAAGGTGAGGGGACAGGTGGGCACATCCCTGTCCTGGGAGGCTGGCCAGGTCTCAGCACCACACTGATGGGAGCAGTGAGATCCTGCAGTGTGTCATCAGTGAGGTGGGAGAGGGCCCAGAGTCGCTTTCCTGAGGCCACTGTCAGCCTCAGCATCCTCCCAGCCTCCTGGGACAAAGTTCAGGCCATGATGCAGTTAGCTGGGTTCAGAGACTGTAAGTGATGCTTCACACACTTGCATGGGCCTGTCTGCTCCCTGCAGCTGCTGGGCAGGACCAGTGGGACACACGTGGCACTGGGGAGGGAGGTGGGCCTGGTGTGTCTCCTCATCCATTTGTCTCTTCTCCCAGACATGGAAGAGTGAGGGCTTCTTTGCACTCTACAAAGGCTTCTGGCCCAACTGGCTTCGTCTGGGTCCCTGGAACATCATCGTATCCTTCCCTATGCTGCTGGGAGGTGGTGGAGTGGGACAAGGGGAGACCCCCACTGGGAAGGGCAGGGCAGAGCTGACACCCTGATGGGGTGCACTGAGGACCCTAATGGGCACTGCTGATGGTTCCTGTAGAGCCTGTTGAGGGCTTTGCTGAGACCTTGCGTGGCCTGGGCTTCAGGAGATTCCTGGATGAGCTCCTGTTTGGGAGGGAATCGTGGGGAACATCCTGCTGCTGCGGCAGGTGCTGACTCTCTGCAGGACCAGTGCTGCTGTGTGCTGAGCCAGAGCATTCTGCCTGCTGAAACTGGGTGGGGAGTTCACTGTAAAGAGCTCCCAGTGTGGGCTTGGAGGCACTTCCCTTTCCCAGAGGTCTGGGCAAGGCTGGGTTTGCTCTGGGTCCATCTCCCCACTCTTGGCAGCACCTGTGCCCCAGCTCTGTTCTACCTGGGCAGGTCAGGTTGTGCTGCCTGGACAGGGAGCTGCATGGGTGGGTTTAAGGAGCTCCCTGGATGGGTGTCCAGCCCAGCTGAATGCTCTGCCCACCCTGCCAGGCAGCTGCCTCATACCTGTCCCAATTCCTTGACGCTCCCTTCAGTTTTTTATCACATATGAGCAGTTGAAGCGCCTCCCCTTCTGAAAGCTGCTTTCATCTCACCAGAGTCATCCTCGGGGCTGGCAGCAGAGCTGTGCTGCCCCCTCCCTCTTCATCCCACTGTCCCCATGTCGTGGTGTTTGGTCCCTGTGGGCTGGGCTCTCCCCACATGCATGGTCCCTGGAGCACGAGCTGCCTGGCACAGGCGGGGGCTGCACGTTTCCCACCCGGAGGTGTCCGTGTGCCTGGGCCTGCAGGAATGTCTTCTATGAAGATCTGTGTGCTCCAGTGGCCTTTGGGGCACTGTGGCGCGTGGCTTGCAGGTGTGGGTCTCCTCCCGTGCCCGTGGGGCGGGGCCTGTGAAGGTGCCATTGTCATCATGTTTCTTGCAGAACTTGTAACTTCATTAAATTATTTATTGACTGGATGGCTTGAGTTTGGGTCTGTGCTTATTCACTGCAGGGGTGTGTGCCCGTGGAGAGCACAGCAGCATGGTTTTCGTCATGCTATAGACCCCTTTATTCTCCAGTGAATCTGTAGGATTCATTTCGGTAGAGATAGATCTAAACCCAAATTTTTTAGTATCAGAAAATGACCCTGTTGCCCTCTCAGCTGAACTTTGCCAAACCTCAGTCTCTTAAATTCTTGCTTATTATTACACTATTTTTGCTTAAATAATTTGTAAAGCCAGGTACTGTGCTTTAAAGGTGAGCTTGGCACTTGAAAATGGTGGTTCTGGTGCTGAGCAGGATATTTGGTCATCTTCTTGTGATTTTTGGTTATTTTTTAATGTTTGTGGCTATAAACATTAAAAAATAACCAAAGCAAATGGTTTTTCTGTTCCTGCCCCCTTTCCTCTTGTGGGGTGGCTTTGGTTTGGATGAAGGTCCCTGGTGACACAGCAGCATGTCCTGGCTGAGCCTGCTGTGAGCTGAGTTTCTGTGGAAGTCATGCAAGGAACGTTCAGCCAAATCCCAGTGGGAAAAGGAGGGAATTGGTGTTACAAAGTCAGAGCTGCCTGTAGGAGCTGCAGGGGAAGGGAATGTGACTCCAGGGAGCGCTTGGGCTGAAATGCTGCCTTGAGCAGGGCTCTGTGCGGGGCCCAGCTCAGCGGGCTGTGCCAGGTGGTGTGTGGGAACCTGCTCCTGCACACACAGGAAGCTCCGGGGGTGGAACTCCAGCATGGAAGGCTCCATGGGAACCAGTCAGCCCTCCTCAGGTGTTTAAGGTAGAAATACACGTCCTCCTGATACGTGAAAGCTAAAAATGACAGTAAAGCAGGAGAGGGAGGCACATACTTGCTCCTCACTGCCCTGCCACTTCTCCCTTGTCCTTGATCTCATTCCGAGGGTTTGGACTGTCTCCAACATCAGGGCAAAGTCTCCCCAAATGTCTTCCTGAGCAAACAGAAGTAGAGGATGCGTAAGGCCACCGCAGCCTTTCCCGTGGCAGCGCAGAGCCCGGGTGTGCGGAGGGTCCTGCGGCCGCAGCCAGTGCCCCATTCCCGAGCTCCTGCCTCCGGCACTGCCCCTCCCGCCCCATCCCCCCTCTCCCCGCTCTGTTTGACAGACACACGTTCAGTCCTGCCCGTTTCTTGGCAGCTTGGATTTTTTCCAGCTCGTGAGGCAGAAGAGGCTTGTGACACTGTGTAGGGGCTGGAGCCATCACTGTCAGACCCTGTGAAGGTCAATCCCCCCGGGAGGTGTAAGGGCTGTTGTGGGATTCTGTAGCACAAGGATGCTGAGGCTTTGCTTTCATGAATTTCTTTGATACAAGTTACTCTTAGGTAAATACACTCATGGCTAGCAAAGTGACTGAGTGTGTACATAGAATCATTATTTTTTACTGTTAGTAGCACTTACATAGATTTCACTGGAAGTATCATGGCAAAGTTAATCAAACTCCTGCAGGACTGAGGTCAGTCAGTGATGGACAAGGTCTCCCTTTGGATATGATCTGTGTCATGGGGCCTGGAGCCAGCCTGGTGTTCCTGGGGATCTGAAGGGCTGTGCAGGGGGAGCTCCAGGACAGACAGGGGCTCTTTGGGGCAGCAGCCAGTTACTTCTGCATGGATCCATGAGTGGGCAGAAGACACCAGCTCTCAGAGGTCCATGGCTGCCTTCTACCTGGATCCAAGGCCCCTCTGCAGGTTGTGGTGTTTTTTTGCCCTGCAGGTTCCAGCAATTCTCTGGTTTCAGCCTCTCCAAGGATACCCTGGACTCCCTGTTGTGCTTGCCAAGGGCATTGCAGGTTTCCAGCTGTGAATGCTGCTGTTCCAGGCTGGCAGATGTTTCTCCATCTGTTTGAGCCCACATCCCTTGTCAGTGCTTTTCCCCATTGTAACCAGGTCGCCTTCAGGGCTGCTGTTCCAGCAGGGTGTCAGTGGTGTTCCCTTGGTCCCAGCAGCAAGAAGCTGTCCTGGGTCTGGCAGTGACCCCCAGGAGCCCCACGAGCTGCACTGGACTTGGGAACTCTCTGTGCTTGTCCCCATTCCCAGCCCCTGAGTCTGAGCAGGCACTGCTCTGCTCCAGCCTCTGGTGCCTGGGGGGGACAGCCACCCCCCCATGTGCCACCGTGGCAGCTTCCTGCCCAGGTGCTCCTTGCTCACCCCCTGCTCCAGGGTTGTCTGGAAACGTGGCTGGAGGGGAGGGAGCTCCGCGGGCACAGCAGCGAGTCCAGCAGTCCCTTCCACGGACAGCTGCTGGCAGAGCTCTGCTTCCCCCGAGACACCCCTGCTCCCCAGGCTCCTGCTGCTCCCCGGAGAGCGAGGGGCTGTGCCTGCTGCCAAGTTGCATCTGCTGAGAGGCACCAGGTGAGTGATGGCTGAGAATCGTGTTGGGGATGCAGCATCCCTGTGGCGTGCCTCACATGAGGCAGCCACGGCCAGCTGGGCCCTGGGAGCCATCCTCGCCGTGCTGGCCTCACTCATCATCGCTGCCAACGTGCCGGTGGCCATTGTCCTGCTCTGCCACATCCGGAAGAGCGGCTCCAAGGGGCTCTGTTTTGTCCTCAATCTTGCCTTGGCAGATGCCATGGTTGGCTTCACAGTCATGGGCCTGGCCATGGATGAGCTTTCCCAGCCCTTTCATCCTTCCCAGAAGTTTTGCATCCTGAGAATGGCTTTTGTGACCTCTTCCTGTGCTGCCTCCATCCTGTCCCTGATCCTGGTTGCATGTGACAGGCACCTGGCGATCCGGAAGCCTTTCCACTATTTCCAGCTGGTGACAGGCCTGCGGGTCGGGCTGTGCTTGGTGGGGCTCTGGCTGTTTGCTGCCATCGTCGGCTTCCTCCCGGTCTTCATCCCGCGCTTCCAGAGGATCTCCAGCCACTGGAAATGCTCCTTCTTCAACGTCTTCCAGCCTTCCTACATGCTCACCATGTTCTGCTTCGGCTTCTTCCCCGCACTCTTCCTCTTCCTCTACCTCTACTGTGACATGCTGAAAATCGCCTCGGTGCACGTGCAGCACATCCAGGAGGTGGAGCAGGCGGGGCTGGGTGGGGGCTGTGTCCCACCCCGTGCCACCAGTGACATGAAGGCCATGCGCACGGTGGCCGTGCTCATCGGCTGCTTCACCCTCTCCTGGCTGCCCTTCTTCATCGCCAGCGTTGTGCAGATGGCCTGCCCTGAGTGCTTCCCCTACAAAGTCATTGAGAACTTCCTCTGGCTGCTGGGGCTGGGTAACTCCCTCCTGAACCCACTGCTCTATTCCTACTGGCAGAGGGACGTGCAGCTCCAGCTCTCCCAGCTGGCTGCAGGTGTCAAGAGGAGGGTCCTGCTCCACCTGGGCAATGGCCGCTGTTTCCCTGCCAGAGACACCAAGGCTCCTCCTGCTGTGTCCTGCCTGGAGCTCCAGGACTGACTTGGAAAGGAGTGCCCGTCTCTGCCTTACCAGCTTCCCTCCTGCACTGTGGCCGTGAACTTGGGGCCTGCCAGCTCTGAAGGAGGTCACAGATGGGTGGGACCAGTCTGGATGTTAATTCCCAGGCACCACCACGGCCGGATTCCAACCTGCCCACCGCCCCACCAGCCCCCAGCACAGCTGGCTTCACCCCAGCCCCAGGCATCCCAGGCTGCAGGTGTTCCCTGGAGAGCCTCTGCTGGAGCAGCCCTCTGTCTCCTGGACCAAATTCTCCCACTCGCTCTGCAGGCAAAGACCCTTCACCCATCGCTACCTGGCTTCCCCTGCCAGGTGTGCCCCCCCTGACACCCCCCTGCCATCGGCAACACTGGCTCTATGGGCAGCAAACCCCCTGTTCCTGGGGCATGTGTGGGCACAGGGAGGGCTCTATCCCCCTGGCCCTGGCAGCAGAGGCTGGGCAGGCTGTGAACATCCCCGAGCTCTCCTGGACCACAGGTGCTTCCCCTCCCTTACCAATCCCACCTCTCAATTCCACACAGGGCCATCCCTGCTTTGGGCTGTGGCCACATGGAGCAGAGGTGAGGGGATGGGTTTGGGCATGGGGGACAGAGAGGGCTTGGCAGTGGCCATGCCTGTGTGGGGGGTGGTGTAACCAGGGCAGGGGCACAGCCTGGGCACTGCTGTCAGTGTTTACCCAGGCTGTAAAGTGAGTAAATGAGTAACTGGCTGAACAAGGAGAGGGAGGATTGGCTGCCTCAGAGATCCTAACAAAGGAGAGCTGCTGTGTCCCACCCAGGATTTGTGACTGGAAGGGTCCCTCTCTGCCCATGGGAGCCCCACTTCTGCCCTAGGGGCCAGATGGCTGCCCCTGCCAGAGGCTAAAGTGGTACTTAATTGCTTCTCATAAAATCGTTCAATTTCATCCACATGGCAAGAAAACTTCCCTTAGAATAGGTTTATTTGCTAAAAAAGTACATTACTCTGGAAATGAGGGTGCTCTGCATGAAAGAGCAGCTGTTCCCATCTGTGTCCTTGCCCCACTAGCAGACACAAAGGCTCAGGGCTGTATCCACCTGCATCCAGAACTTGCCATGGAGCAAGCTAAGGTCTTCCCCATCCTAGAGAAAGAGGCGAAAATAAAAGTGTCTTTACAAAAGACTGCAAACAAGAGCCCTCTGTGGCATCCCCCTTGGCCAGGGACAGGCCTGGGACCAGGTCCCACATGGCAGACACCGTTCCTGGCTGTGGCGGAGGGACTGAAGCTGGGGGAGGGCTGCCCAGAGCAGGCTGTAGGGGGATCTGGTGGGTGGATGCAGCCTGGCTCAGCTCTGGGATCAGCCCATTATCTCCCTGCACCGGGGATTTGCTGCCTGTTCTTGGTGACGCCTGAGCTCTGCTGGCTGTGGCTTTGATCATCCTCATCCTCACTGAGCCTCTGCTTCCCTCAGAGGTTCCTGCAGCAGGTCCCAGCGGGAACAGGGACACTTTGGACATGGGCCTTGAGCTGCTTCCCGAGCTTTCTGACACCGGCTCTGCTGCATGAGTCCATCACTGGACCTGCCAGGCTGCAGGATGGAGGAGCAGGAGCCCTGGCCGGGCAGGAACCCTGTCCAGGTGGCATCAGGGCTCGGGCAGCCTGCTTGGTGCCATGAACACACTGCAGTGCCTTGCATGGGAGAGGGGACGCCTCCAGCACTAGGAGGGAGCCTACAAGAGAGATGGAGAATGTGGACCTTGAACACGAGTCTGAAGCGATGGGACAAGGGGGAATGGCTTCTTGCTGCCAGAGGGCAGGGCTGGATGGGATATTGGGAAGGAATTGTTCCCTGGGAGGGTGGGCAGCCCTGGCACAGGGTGCCCAGAGCAGCTGGGGCTGCCCCTGGATCCCTGGCAGTGCCCAAGGCCAGGCTGAGGCTTGGAGCAGCCTGGGACAGTGGAAGGTGCCCATGACAGAGGGTTGGAATGGGATGGGCTTTAAGTTCTAATTCAAAGCATTGTGAGATTCTGTGACACTGTGCAGGTGGGGGACAAGGTGCAGCTGGAGGCAGAGCTCCCCCTGCAGTGGAGCGTCCCTTTCTGGGCATCTCACTCTGGGACTGAGGCCTCTCCTCCCTCGGCAAACCGTGGCTGTGGGGGCTCACAGGCAGGCACAGCTGGGCTCCATCCCTGGGTGCATCTCCAGCCCCTGCTGGGGTAACCTGGAGCGGCACCGATCCTTGTGAGGCCAGGCCTGCTCCCATCCCTCACGGCAGAGAGCGCGTGCCGCTGTCCCGCTCCAGCCCGCGGGGACCGCGGCACCGAGCACCGCCCGCGGGAGCGGCTGCACCATGGAGGGAGGGTACGGAGCAACCCTGCTGCACACCGGGGCCGGCACGGATGGAGAGCGCCTGTCCCGCTGCTGCCCTGCCTGAATAAACACCCTTGTGCCCGGCTGCTCTCTGCTCGCGGCCGGGGGCTCGGGGCGGCACCGGGGGCCACGGAAACAGAACCGGGCCGGCCGAAAGGAGGGCGACAGCGGCGGGGGCGCGGCTGCGGGGCCGGCCCTGTCCCGGTCAGGTGTTCCCGGTGGGACGTTCCCGATCCCGGTGGGATGGCCCCAGTCGGTGTGACCGTCCTCGGTAGGATGGTCCAGATGCTGGTGGAACGGTCCCGGTCCCGGGCGGATGTTACCAGTCCCGGTGGGATGGTCCCGGTCCCGGGGGGTGTGGCCGGTCCCGGTGGGATGGTCCCGGTGGGATGGTCCCGGTCCCGGGGGGTGTGGCCGGTCCCGGTGGGATGGTCCCGGTCCCGGTCCCGGGGGGTGTGGCCGGTCCCGGTGGGATGGTCCCGGTCCCGGTCCCGGGGGGTGTGGCCGGTCCCGGTGGGATGGTCCCGGTCCCAGGGGGTGTGGCCGGTCCCGGTGGGATGGTCCCGATCCCGGGGGGTGTGGCCGGTCCCGGTGGGATGGTCCCGGTCCCGGTCCCGGGGGGTGTGGCCGGTCCCGGTGGGATGGTCCCGATCCCGGGGGGTGTGGCCGGTCCCGGTGGGATGGTCCCGGTCCCGGAGGGTGTGGCTGGTCCCGGTGGGATGGTCCCGGTCCCGGTCCCGGGGGTGTGGCCGGTCCCGCCCCGCCGATGCCGTCACGTGCCCGTCACGGTGCGCGCGCAGCGGCCGCCCCGCCAATGGGCGCGCGCGGCGGGGGCGCGCGGGGCGGGGCGGGGCGTGGCGTGCGGCGGAAGCGGCGGCTCGTGCGGGAGCGGCCGGGCCGGGCCGGGCGGTGAGTGCGGGGCGGGGGGCGCGGACCGGACCGGACCCGGACCGGACCCGGACCCGGACCCGGACCCGGACCCGGGACCCTGACTGCGGGGAGCGGGGGCGGCTCCGCCCCGCCCCGCCCCATTTCAGCGGGGAAGGCCGAGCGGCGGCCGGGGCCGGCCCGCGGCGGGCGGCAGCAGCGGGCGGAGCGCTGCCTGCCGGGCCCCGGGCGTGCGGAGGGGCCCCCCTGCTCTCCATTGCCCGACCGGCAGCGGGGCTCGCCGGGCCGGAGCGGCCTCCTCCGCGCCTCCGGGCCGGCCGAGCCTGCCGGGAGTTCCGCGGAGGGCCCGAGCAGCCTCGTGGGAGCCGTCGGGACCTGGGGAAGACCGGCGGGGACACCCGCGGGGCTCCGGGCCCGTCTGGTGCTGGGGAGGCCGTGTGGGAAAGTTTATTCCACACGGGAAGTGTCTGTGCCACTGTTTGGTTTCAGTGGTGGTTAAAATCACTTCAAAAAGGACACTAAAATTACATCAGAAAAGATGGAGGTTGTTACGGAAGGGTCTGGAGCACCAGGAGCAGCTGGGAAAGGGGCTCAGCGTGGAGAAGAGGAGGGAGCTCAGGGGGGACCTTGTGGCTGTGCACAGCTCCCTGGCAGGAGGGGCGGGTCGGGACCTTGTGCCGTGTTGTGTTTGTTCAAGGTGAGAGGAAAAACGCCTCAAGTTATGCCAAGGTGGGTTCAGGTTAGCAATCAATAGCAATTGTTTCCCTACCAAAGCGGTCAGACCTTGGAATAAATTGCTCAGAGTGGAGGCACCATTTCTGAAAGTGTTCAAGAGCCATTTGGGCGTGTGTTTTAGGGGTTATTGTGGTGGTGGGTGACCTTGAAGGTCTCTTTCAATCTCAATAATCCTGTGAAAATGGCACAGGGAGAAATTTGCTGCATATAAAGAAATTACTCTGGTGTTCCAAGAATGAGCGGCTTACAGAAGGGGTGGGGGTGAAGGTGGCAGCAGCTTCCCCCGAGGTGGGATGCACCTGGCTCTGCTCTTTCTCCCCTGAGCCTCACACTGTGCTGGGTGTGTGGTGCCACAGCAGATGGTCCATGGGCAGCACAGGGAGCTTTGGGGATGCTCACGCTGGTGCCCACAGCTGCCGTGGGCTGCAGCTCTCCCACGGCCCTGACTGTAACTCATATATGCACATGCATGCAAGTATTTGGTTCCTTGAGCATTTATATTGGGCTTCTTTAGTTTATGTGCTTCTTTGTCTCTTATTTTCCTCATATTTTGGTGCTGTGTGCTGTTCCCAGTAATGTCCATCAATGTCACGCTGCGTGGAGATGTTTTTGTTCTTTAGTGCCACGTGTTTGTTACACAAACATTAATCCTTGGGTAAGCTCCTCGTCAGTCTACACCATCCCTACTTCCCCTGTAGCTACATTAATTAGCCATTGTGTTTTTCCATATTTTCCTGCAGAAAGTTGCAGCAGAGCTGTGAGACCGTGGGAAAGCACGGAGGTGACCTGGGATAGGAGTTTGTCCCTCCCAACTTGTGTTCCTTCTTATTCCAGCCATACTCCTCCCTGTGCTGGAAGCCAAGGGGTTGGGTTCTCTGTTTCTTCAAGGCTTATTTGAGGAATTTTGAGGATCTCATTAAAAAGGGCCTTGAGCTGAGTTGTTGAAAGCTTTGTGGGAGCTGGGGTGAGGTCAGGTTTCTGTGTTGAAGGTCATGTGTTTGGAGCTGGTAGCAGGGATGAGGTTCAATCACCGACCGAGTCATTGCAAAGATCAGGTGTTGCTACTGAGGTATTCTGTATACCTTCCAAAGATGGTGTGAGATTTCTCCCTTAATCCCCAACTTTTCTGTTGACATTATTTCAGTTCCAGCATGTCCATTCTGTCCAGCTGCTCCACTCTCAGTTCCTCACACTGATGCTGGCTTTCCACGAGGCTCTCTTGCCCATCAGTCCAAGCTTCCGCACTGGGATTTTCTGATGATCCTGACTGCTGCCTTTACTGGAGGGTTTTTGTTCTTTTTGAGTATTCCCTTTTTTTCTCTTGGGTTTTTTTTTTTAATTTTCTTTCCCCTTTTTTTCTTCCCCAGCAGCTCTTTGTGGTTAGTCCTGCATCCCTTAGCCCATCAGCTTTCTTCTCCTAGCTTTTCCTAGGAGCTTTCTTCTCCTAGATATTTCTGAAAATGGGAGCTGTTGAGCATTGTTCAGAGGTGGCACTTGCTGGATGTTGCTCTCCAGGAGTGCTGAGGGAAGTCTGTAAGGACAGAAGGGGATGGGACTGAGCTGTCTGCAGCTGCCTGCTCTGCACCCCCTGGAGCACGAGCAGCTCAACCCCAGGAAATGCCAGGGTTAGAATTCATAGACGTGTGTGCAGAGGGAGGCTTGTTTGGCAGAGCCTTGTGAGCATCCTGAAAACATTTCATGGAGTATTTAATAATTTGGTGTGGAGGGCATGGCAGGTTTCACTGTTGGAAAGCACCAAGGGCTGTGTTAGGTCACTGCTAGTGACACACATACGTGTACACACGTGCTGGTAAGGAGTTTTTTCCTTTGTTTTGGGTTATAACATCAAGTGAAGAGCACAGCTCATACAGGACTTGGTCAAATTCCCCTGTTTTTGCTGCTGTGACTGTATTTTTGTGAAAACTGCAGGTTGGTGTCCCTGACTACGGTTGCTGACTGCTGCATTCTCAGGCACAAAGGAGGAAGGGGCTTTTTGTGTCTCTTAGTTCTATAGAGCCCTGCTAGAATAATTAGCTGCCTGAAATTAATATATTTCTTTCAAATGCAAGCTTCCAGAATCAAGGAAAGTGAGCAGTGTGCTTCTTACCATCAAGGATTACCAGGAATTAATCTTTCAGTGCAAAGGCCACTAATCTCGGGCATGCAAACAGGGTTTATTGAGCTGCGTGCCAGTGCTTAGAGCAGTGATGGATGAAATCCCTGGCAAATTCAGATGCTCTGGCTGTTAATTGCCTCCCCACCTGCTCATCCGCCTCCGTCCCCTGCATGCAGGAATCTGCCTATGGGTGTCAGTCACAGGAGATGGATGGTGACACGTGGAGCTGCTGGGTGCCAGCCTCGGGCCAGCTTGGGCTCTCATGCCTGGGCTGTCCTGCCTGCCCCAGCGCAGTTCTGCTGTCACTGGGTCCCAGCTTTCCCGTTGTGCTGGGAGCTGAGTGAGGGAGCTCAGCCTGGCACTCGGATTTTCAAACACAAAGCCAAGCTGGGAGCAGTGGGAGAACTGTCTGAACTCCTACCTTACGATGAGCATCTTGCCATGTTCCTCTTGCAGTTTGCAGGTAACACGGGGGGGTTCTGGGATTCCCTGCATGGCTCCTGCTGCCCTGCAGGATTATCTGGAGTTAACAGAAGTCAGTGTCAAAATTGTCCTGCTCTCGTCAGTGTGCCTGGCCAGCTCCTGGCTCAGCCTGATGTTTGGGAAGTCTACCAGTGATAATTGAGCCAGGAGTATTGTAGAGGAGCGTACACGAGCCCAGCAGTAGTTTTTGAACCTGGGAGTTAGTTTCTAAAAGGAAATGGATGGGATCAAAATGTAACTTCAAAGCTTTGGAATCCCTCTCCTCTGCCTTCCCTGCTGATCTCTTTTCTCTTGTGTTCTAATCAATTGCTGCAGATTACTTTGGTATCTTCTCAAGTTCATTTCTTGAGGGCTTAAAATGAGAACTGTGTAATCAATGCCACAGTGTATTCTGGAATCCAGTTTATTCCCAAAAAACTCAGGCACCCTGCTCAGACTGAGCACTGCTTATTCCCTAAATTTGCCAATGTTGGCAAAAGGTAAATCCGTATTTATAGTAAAGCCTGTGTCAGCCCATTTCTGGAGTTCCCCTGATGCTCAGTAAGAGAAGCCTAATATGTGCTCAGAGGAGCCCAGGGGACCCCAAAATGTCACCTGAGGGGTTCAGAGGGACCTGGGGCACCCCAAAGTGTGACCCAGTGTAGCAGAGAGAGTTCTAGGACACCCCAAAATACGACCATACAAGCACCAGCCTGTACAGGCTTTTTGGGTGTATCATTGAAAGGCTTTTGGGTGTGTGACAGTGTCAGAGTACCTGGTAATAGCTGTCATTTGAGTTTTGGGGCAGAGGTTTATATTTCTGCTGTTTATTAACTGGTTGGATGGCAGGAAAGCTGTTCCAGTGCCTGGGCAGAGTGAGGCTGCAGTTGGAGCTTGTGGCTCCAGAGCAGTGCCAGGCTTGTGGCAGAGCTCATGGCACCACTTAACTGAATGTTCCTGAACCCAGCAGGGAGCATTTTGCCCAAATCCTGAGCTGGCAGCTCTGTGGCTGCTGTGTTTGTAAGTGGTCCTGGGAGTGTTGCACAGGAGCTGCACAGTCCTGTGTTTTGGTTGTGTTTTCCAGTGTTTCCAGCTCTTGGTAATGGGAGTGATCTTAAAACAGGCTTTTGAGTTTGCCTCAGGGGCTTTTTGGGGTTTATTTTTCCCCTGGTCATTAAGGCAAATGGCCCAGCTCTGTTAGCAGGATTGAGAAACCAAGTCCTGTCCCGGGTCTGGCACGGGACCCAGTGAGGATGGATACTTTCCTTGATTTATGCCTGGAACATTGAGATCTTTCCTCTCTCCCCAGCCCCTTTCTGAAGCTGTGCTGTGGAAGCTGCAGCCATATTTAGCCCCAGTGCAGACCTGGATTGATCCCAGCCCAGTGGGACAGTGGGCTGTGCATTGTCAGTGCTGCTTAGGCCAGTGGGAAGCTGTGGACTCTTCCCATCAGGCACAGCTCAGCACCTGTTTCCAGAGGGAAAAACCACCCACAAGGACCTGCTGTGCTGTGGGAGAGGCCTTGCTCAGAGTCTCCTTCTGCTCATCTTTCAGCATCCCCCCTTCTTTCCCTGATCCGTTTTTGTGCTGAAGAATCTTCTAGCCCAAGTTTTTATTTTTAAATGTTTAGTCACTGCATTATGGCAGTGCCTCATGTCTCACTCTTAAAAATGGACTCTTCTGAAAAGCCCTGGAGATAGGAACAGGGAGATGAAGGGCACACTGACACCTGTGCCACATATGGCTCTGGAAGTGCTGACACCAGTTCTGACACTTGCTGGAAACCCAGATTTTCTCCTCCCCTCTTACTTCTGTGTTGCATTTCCCAGCAAATGAAGAAGTCTTATTTTGGCCTTTCCAGGCTGGTTTACTACAGGAATACCGAGCAAACCCCTGTGGTTTGCTCCTGTGCTGGTGCCTTCCCTCCTGAGCAGAGCAGCTTGGAATGGCCAAGGACACCTTGTTCTGGTTGGCACAAAGGACAGAGGGATGCTCCTGTTTGTGCCTCCTGGCTGTACTGGCTGAGCCTGTCAGCTTTTATCCTGCTCAGAGCCCAGGAGAGAGGATTTTCTGCAGCTTCAGCTTTCTTCTGAGCCCGTTCTCTGTACCCAGTGGGGTGTGGCTGGAGCTTCGGCTGCTGGCTGAGATGACAGGAGAGAGGCAGGTGGGTCTGAAAGTTGGCTGCTGTCCACAGCATTTATCCTGTATAGGGTGGCAAATCTAACATAATGAGGAGTTTCTTACTCCAGAGTGTGTTGGGAATCTTCTCTCTGGCTTGTTTTAATTTTTGGAGCAAGCTGCTGCTAGAGAGCAGCAAGCAAGGTCCCTTTCTTACAGCTTCCATCACCCACTTCCCATACTGCCCTTTACTTTACTGGGACATTTGCTTTTTCTCCATCCTGATGAAGTGAGAGCAAAGCTTTCCCAAGGAATTTTCTGCTCAGTGTTTGTTGTTAGGTTCTGGTGGATGGTAGCTGGTCCTGTTTTGGGGAGCCCTGAGGACAAGGCTCCTGCTCCAGGTCTCACAGGTTCTTCCACCCAGAGCCTTCCAGCTGATGGCTGCTTTGTTTCTGTCTGTCAGCTGGCCCTGGGGACATGTGGGACACTTGAGATTCCTGCTCAAACTGGGGCTGGAAATCGTTGGAGTGAGTGGCTGCCTGAGTTCCCCAGTGGTCTGGAGAGCAGTGGCTGGAGCAGTGTCCACTGGCATTCAGGTGCTGGTCAGTGCCAGGTGCCTCCACAGTGTTGTCTTCAGCTAGAGCAGGGTGTCTGTCCATGCTGGTGACACCAGTGTGCAGCTGTCCCACTGCTTCTCTCCATCCTTCTCTATTCCCAAATGCAGGAAAACTTGTTCAATTTTGCCTTTTCTATTGCATGGATAATACCAAAGTTGGCTTACAACTGCTCCTTTTCCTTCCTTCTGCTGTCTTCCCTGTGCATGGCCTCTCTATTTTTAACCTGCCGCGTTCAGATTTGTTTTCCTGAGCCCTCACGACCTCCATGATATTTTGACTTTGGAATATTTACCACAGCATTGTAGGCATCCTGCGTGGCCGGGCGTGACTATTGTTGTTGCCAGCTGAATAGTCCTTGTTTTCTTGGCTGCTTCTTGCGTTCTCAGCTTTCAGTGGCTCGGAGAGGAGCCCGCCAGGCTCCCTGTACCCACTTGGCTATTTACGGCCAGACCCAGCAGCCATGTTTATTCAGTTCTTGGAAGTGGAATCCTCTGGAACAGAAATCACAACGCTGCAGAGGGGCTGGAGGAAGGTTTGGTACGAATGCCTCAGCCCATCAGTACCCTGGGGTGGGATAATTGTCATTGTTGCTGCTCTCAATTCTGCTGATTCCACAGAGCACCTTAGAAATGGGGATATTTTTATCACTTTATATAGGTCCAGAAATTATTTTTTTTTTTCCCTGTATTGGTTGTTCAGGGTGAATTTGCTGAGACAAAGGTAAATCAAACTTGATATTTTAATGCTCCTTTGGTGTTGCATCCCTGCAAGTGCTGATTGTGACAGAAGGTGGAATGAGGAACTCAGTGGTCAGTTCAGGGCACTGGACCCATCTCTTCAGCCTGGAGAAAAGGAGGCTCGTGGGGACCTTGCTCTCCACAGCTCCCTGACAGGAGGGTGCAGCTCAGGGGGTCTGGAGCTCCCCTTTTTGGGATGTGCATCTCAGAGGTCTTTCCATGTCAGTGACCAAGAGCAGCTGTGTGGCAGACTCCTTGAACAAAAATTCCAACAGCATCTTCTCGTTTTGAAGATGTTCTCAGTTTTTTTGGTAGTAAATCACTCCAAGTGAATTCTCAACGTGTGAAACTTAAATAACTCTTCACAGTGCATTCCTGGGCTGAAGAAATAGGGAAAAATCCTGTCCTTTGAGTTTCCAGGCCAGGGAAGATGCACCCCTGGCTTACATGGTCAGGCAGTTTGATTTGTGTGGGTGGTGGAATTGCTGCTGGTGAGTAGTATTTTATTGTGTAACATTTAGATCAGGCAGGGCTGGGGGCCAGAAGTCAGGATTCCTTCAAGGCCTGGAGTGCTCCTTGTACCCAGAACGGGGCATTTCTCTCACTACAGTGATCCAGAAGCATTACAAACCAGTTAGTCAAGTCCCTAAGTGTGCTTTTGTCTCTCAGGTTTAAACCAGCTGTCCTTTGACCCGGCCAGCAGCGAGTCCCTGGGGCTGGGCAGCGCCGCTGGCCCGCGCGCGTCCGACAGTCCGGCCGAGGATGGCAGTGGCCCGGGAAAGAGGAAGAGGAGCAGCATTCCCCCAGGTCAGCTGATAGCAGCTCCCCTGCTGGCAGGACTCGGGGTTCCCTGAAGAGTGGCCTGGATCCTGGGGTGTGGCTGTGCCTGGAGCCAGGCTTGGGCTGTGGGGTCTCCCCAAGGAGTACATAGTGATACAGTGGGAATGGCTTCCCACTGCCAGGGGGCAGGGATGGATGGGATATTGGGAGGAGTTCTTCCCTGGAGGGGTGGGAAGGCCCTGGCACAGGCAGCCGTGGCTGCCCCTGGAACCCTGGCAGTGTCCCAGGCCAGGCTGGGTGGGGCTTGCAGCACCCCGGGATAGTGGAAGGTGTCCCTGCCCATGGCAGGGGTTGGAGTGGGATGGTTTTTCATGTCCCTTCCAACCCAAACCCTTCTGTGATTCTCTATACTTGTCCAAATAGATGTATTTTCCTAATTGAACAGAATCTCAAGCTTAAAATCATGACCTTAATTAAAAGTAGGATAAGGCACCTCAGGCTGAATGACTGGAGACATTCACGCTTAAGATAATGTCATAAAAACAAAGTGCTAAAAGAACTGTGTGATATTGTAATGTCAGATCAAGGAGTCTTGCAAGGAAAACTTCCTAGATGCCAGCTTCAGGATTTCTCATAGAGCATTGGGAAAAAAAGAATAATGTCTTTCCAGATTATATTGTGGCTGAAAACTGCCATCCCACCAGTGTGACTGGGAAAATGTGGCACCTGCTTGTGCTATGGAGGTGGGATGTCACAGCATGGACAGAGCAGTCTGTGGGAATGAGTTGGGAACTTCTCTGGGGAGGTTCCAGATGCAGAGGGGGAGGATGAGGCTGCACCTGAGGCAGAAGGAAAGTGATGTGCAAAGCCCTCAGCTGCAGAAAGAGAGGGTGAAATGCAGCTGTTTCCCTGGAGAGTTAAAAATCCTTGAAAGAGAGTGAGGGACTTTACAGCACAGTTTAATGATGGTTTTGATGAGCTGACAAAGTACTTCCAATGGAAGTGGGAGGATCCTGCTGGGACAGCTCACTTCAGTTCAGTGCAGTCTGACATTTTATACCTGCTGGATATGTCCTTTGTTCCTAAATCTCTTGTGAGGAATCAGTGTCTCCTTACCTTTAATCAGTGCTCCTTCAAGGCCCCTTAGAGCTGTTAATTGCAGTGGATGAACCATAACTGAGGTGCTGTAAGGTGTTTTCCAGGTCCCAGCTGCTCCAGAGGCACAGCACTGATCGGGTTTTTTTTTCTGGCTCTTCCCTGAGCCTGGGTTTAGCTCTGGTTTTGGGTGCTGACACTGCAGAGCCTCGCTGGGCAGAGCTGAGATCTGCTCTAAGCCCTTAATCACTTTTATGTTCCTCTCAGCAGATGGTGGCAGAAATCTGAGCCTGGACTCCATTCTGATGGGATTGCCAATGTCCGACCCGACTGCCTGGGCCACCGCCATGAACAACCTGGGCATGGCTCCCATGGGCATGACAGGACAGCCCCTCCTGCCTGGTGAGCTGAGCCTGTCACAGCTCTTTGGGAACAGCCTGTTGCACTGTGGCTGGGTAGACACCCACCACGTACACACTGAGCTGTCTTTGAAATGCATTTATTAAATAAATAAAGTGATTTATTTAGAGACCTGAATTGAGAGGAGATGAGAATACATGTATTTTAATGCAAATAGTAGTTATTGTGGGGTACCCCTAGGTATCCTGCAGTGGAGCAGGAGGAGGAGGGTGCCACACAGAGGTCAGGAAACCAGTGATATCCAGGAACATGTTACTCTAAACTGAACTGCAATGGCTGGTAAGGAAGAAAGGGAGGAAGGTGAAGGGGAAAGCAACAGGGTAGCAAATGGATAGGGCAGAAATTAATGGAGAATTCTGCTACAGAATTGACCACTTTGTAGTGTGAAATACATGTGCATGGCTGAGTCATCTTGTACTGGATGAAAGAGTTCCTGCAGGAACAGAGCTGAGCTGTGCCTGATTTCCCAGCAGTGCAGGATGCTGGACATCAAAGTCCTGAATGGAACTGACTGTTCCAGTGCTTTGCTGCATTAAGAAGGATGCTTTCCCTGCCCTAAGGCCTGCCTGCTCACCTGGGGAGGGAATGTCTGTGGTGGCAGACAGCACAACCTTCTCTCTCCAGTTTGAACAGCCCCAGCTCTCTCAGCAGTAATAGAGTTCTCTCCTGTCCCCAAGGCCTTGTTTCACATTTGGCTTTGCTGTGGAGATGCTGTTTCCATGTCATTTTCCTGCTGACATTCTTCCATGAAGGAAAAATCAATACAAGCCTGTCCCATGGATAAGGGTACAATTCCCATGTACTCCTACATCCATGTTGCACAGTTGGAACAGGAAGGTTTCTTGTCCCTTCAAAAACACTGGTTGGTGGCAGAAGATTGGCCTCAGATCTGTGTTTTTGCTGTGACTGTGTTTCAAAATACTGAGGAAATGGCAGGTTCTTAGCTGCTGGAATTGCTGCACTTGTCTGCTTGCTGAGATGATGCCCTAAATCCCAGAACCATTTAGATTGGAAAAGACCTCCTGGATCGTTGAGTCCAACCTGTGACAGATCCCTACCTTGTCAACAGCCCAGAGCACTGAGTGCCACATCAGTGGATACCTCCAGGGATGGAGACTCCACTCCTTCCAATGCCTGGCAACCTTTTCCACGTACAAATTCTTCCTGATGCCCTTAAGCCTGTGTCACAACTGTCTGTGCTGCTGAACTACTTATCAAATTGGGTCAGGTTTTCCACTGTTTCCATATGTCACAGGTGTCTTTTTGTTCCCTCTCTGGGGAGGGTTGGACACTAGATGGGAGCCAGTGTCTGCAGAGGAGAGAAGGAAGTAATTTATTTTAACAGAGAAAACTTGACTGTGGCAATGAGCAGTGAAATAGTTTAAAAATATTATTTTAAGGGCACAGATCTAAAGTTCAGTGTTGGCATGTTCCTGATTTTCACTGGCATGCGTGGGAGTGTTCCCCGTTTGCTGTCATAGCTCACAGTCACTGTATGCCTCTACCCCCCCCCACGCTTGACTCCCTTGTTCTCTGCCCCATTTAGATTTTGATCCTGCTCTTGGAATGATGACTGGAATCCCTCCGATCAACCCCATGATGCCAGGCCTGGGCATTGTCCCACCTCCCATCCCTCCGGATATGCCGGCTGTGAAGGAGATCATTCACTGCAAGAGCTGCACTCTCTTCCCACCTAACCCACGTAACTGTCTGCTTGTGCTGTGTCTCTGTAGGGTATCCCTGGGTTTATGTTTGTATAAACCCAGGTGTGTGTGAGAAAAGGGCCATTCCTGGGACTCACTGCTGGCAAGAGGGTGACAGAACAACAGGAAAAGCCTGTTCTTGTTACTGTTTGCCATTTCCAGAAATAGCCTTTTCAGCTGCTACATTGATAAGGTCTGGGAAGAAGCCATTCCAGTCACTGGGTGTTTGAAGTCCTCATGGTTTGATTCTTGTGTGCATTGTGAGGTGTAGCTCAAGCACACAAGTCTGGAGTGTGTGCAGTTGCAGCAGAAAGAATCCCCTGAGTATGTTTTTTATGTGTTATTTACATTAGGGCAGTTTTTTAAGCTGTGATTTTATAGCACCTTCCAACAAAGTTTTGAGCTCCTGGTGCTGCTTGTGTTCTTTGACAGCAGCTTAGTGAACCTCCTGCACTCATGAGAGTGTTTGGAGGGCTCCAGACTCCCAAGTTGTTCTTTTTGCAAATATGCTGGTGAACGAGCTTATTTTTATCCAGCACCTCAGTAGTGCTGTGGATCCACTCCATAAATCTGAGTGTGGCATAGCCAGGTATGCGTTGGGAGGAAGCCAGGAAGGTGTGGTCATCTCTCAGGAGAGAGGAGCAGGTGGAAGGAATGTGTGCTGGTAACCCAAAACCTGACCTGCTCTGCTTTCTCTCTTCAGATCTTCCCCCTCCGGCCACGAGAGAGAGGCCCCCAGGGTGCAAGACAGTGTTTGTTGGAGGCCTGCCGGAAAACGGGACGGAGCAGATCATCATGGAGGTGTTTGAGCAGTGTGGGGAGGTCATAGCTATCCGCAAGAGCAAGAAGAACTTCTGCCACATCCGCTTTGCTGAGGAGTTCATGGTGGACAAGGCACTTTACCTGTCTGGTGGGTGTGCTTGGCTCAGAGGGGAGCTTAAAATTCTGGGACAGAATTGTGGTGGTTGTTATAGGCAGAGCAATAGGATTTGGGCAGATTTCTCTGGTGCTGTGGCAGTTTGCCTTCTGCTGCTGTTGTATTTCTGTTTAAATATATGAAAACAGCTCTTGAGAGGAAAGGCAGCAATCCATTATCACCTGAAAATGTTTACAAAACACTGGGCTGAGGTGCAGAGTCTGTTTCTATCTTACATGGATGAATGTCTGGCTAATTCTGTAGCTAGTGCCTAGAAATGGACAGTTGCTCCTAATTTTCTGACTGGTGGGCTGGACTTAATTGGCTGGTTGGCTTGTCCTAGTGGGGTTTTACTTGGCTGGTTGGCTTGTCCCAGTGGGGTTTTACTGGGCTGGTTGGCTTGCCTTAGTGGGGTTTTACTTGGCTGGTTGGCTTGTCCTAGTGGGGTTTTAGTGGGCTGGTTGGCTTGTCCAAGTGGGGTTTTACTTGGCTGGTTGGCTTGCCCTAGTGGGGTTTTACTGGGCTGGTTGGCTTGCCCTAGTGGGGTTTTATTTGGCTTAGTGGGTTTTTTTTCCCTGTTTTTTTGCCCTCTGGGCTCCTTTAGCCACGGGAGCCTCAGGTAGGTCCCCTGTCTTGCTGACCACCCTCCCTCCTGCCAGGCTACCGCATCCGGCTGGGCTCCAGCACGGACAAGAAGGACACGGGGCGGCTGCACGTGGACTTTGCGCAGGCGCGGGACGACCTGTACGAGTGGGAGTGCAAGCAGCGCATGCTGGCGCGGGAGGAGCGGCACCGGCGCCGCCTGGCCGAGGAGCGCTTCCGCCCGCCCTCCCCGCCGCCCGTTGTCCACTACTCCGACCACGAGTGCAGCGTGGTGGCCGAGAAGCTCAAAGGTGAGGGGGGCTGGTCAGGCAGAGCTCCGTCTTCTCCGGGGGTCAGCGCGCAGCAGCTCTGCTGCCATCTTCCTTCTTTTGTCAAAAATCCCCCGTGCTTGAATCATATTTATGGGATCTCAGGATGGAGAGGACCTGAAGGCTCACCTGGCCTGACATTTCTTGATGGAAGCATGGTCTAGACCAGATGGCCCAACACTCTGCCCAGCCTAGTCTTGAAAGCCTCTTGGTACTGGGGTGTCCAGCACTTCACAATGCTGCTGTTGTGAAAATTTGTCCC
Organism: Passer domesticus; assembly: GCF_036417665.1. Classification (NCBI taxonomy): domain Eukaryota; kingdom Metazoa; phylum Chordata; class Aves; order Passeriformes; family Passeridae; genus Passer; species Passer domesticus. The sequence goes on along the minus strand of NC_087480.1, from coordinate 18,896,817 downwards.
CAGGAGTACCCATTCCCCCTCATCCTTTTCACGTGACTCTTAAGAGTAAAAGAGGGCTATCTTCATAGCCCTCCCCAGGACACAGTGACGAGGTCTCCCTTAAATCTTATCTTCCCAAGGTTGAACAAACCTGTTGAGTGCAGGAAAGTTGTGCAAATCAAAACCGTTCAGTACAAGTTTCTTCCAGGTAATTTTGGTTAAGGTTGGAAGGACTAATGTAAGACCTCCTTGGAAGTGAGATTCATTTGTGATCTGATGATTTGGAGCTGGAGGTCATTTCCCTTCACAAAAGGGTCCATCTCAGAAGATGTGACGTTTTCCAGTAAGTTTTGGTGCTTGTTCCTCCTTTTGCTGCACTTCAGCAGGTGATTTGCTCATCAGCTTGGTGCTGGACTTGCCTTCCTTTGTACAGCCACATGTTCAGATCCTTCCCTGCTTCCAGGAGTTGTGATGAGTCACCTGAAGGATGCTGACCTTTGCAGGAGCAGTTCAGCTCTGAGGAAAAGACCTGAAAACTGCCCAGGCCACCCCAGAGCTGTGATGTAATGTTGTCCTTTCTTGCTACAGATGACACCAAGTTCTCTGAAGCCATCCAGACCTTGCTGACCTGGATAGAACGCGGGGAAGTGAACAGGAGAACTGCCAACAACTTCTACTCCATGATCCAGTCGGCCAACAGCCACATACGCAGGCTCGTCAACGAGAAGGCGGCTCATGAGAAGGAGATGGAAGAAGCTAAAGAGAAGTTCAAACTGGCTCTCTCAGGGATCCTGGTGCAGTGTGAGTAGTGTCTCCAAGCTGGATGTTGGTTGTCTGATGTAGGGAAGACTCTTAATTTCCAGAGTCTGGAGAGGCCCCACTAAAAGGGCTCTGGGAAAAGAAGTGGCAATTGCTTCAGTGCAGCTCTGGCTGATTTGGAATCACGTGTCACTAACCTGGCAAAATCCCTTGTGGTACCTTTTACTGAAGTAAGAGTCCACATCGGGGGGGAGGAGAGAATGAATTCTGAATTTGTTTCCTCTAAATTATCGTCTGTTATTAGTTCTGTCATCTTTTCAACCCCCTGTGCACAGACAAGGTAAGTTCCTGGGAATCTGGTGCCTCAGCGAAGTGTGCAAGATTTGTTCGCAAAAGGTAGGAGCAGCAGAGTGCTTCCAGCACCCTGTTGCACGCCCTGGGTCTTTCAAATCCCAGTAATTTATAAAACCAGGAAATCAAGGAAGAGGCCTGGACTGTATTAATTCCAGGATGTGATTTGTAATAGTTCCTCAGAGCATTCATTGCCTCTTACACATCCTTGCTTTGGTAAATCTGAATATTTTTACTTCATTACAAGTACCTCTTCCACAATTGTACTAATTCTCTTTGAGCACCTTGCCTAGTTTTTGAACATTGTTAACTTTTGGTTTTGTATCCAGTAATTTTAGCTGTTACTTGATTTTTAAAAAAATTATTATTTTCCTTTAAATTCTGTTAGCAGTAAAAACTATGGGCACACGGTCCAGAGGGACATACAGTGAGCACTGCAGAGTAAGTAGTAATAGAGACTAGTGTGTAACTCCACTCTCTAAAACCAAGACTGATATCTCAGCCACTCTTAGTTTACTCTAAGGAGCAGGGAGATGTGTTTATTTTGTGAGCATTATGGGTACTGCATCACAAGCGTAGAAAAAATCAAGTGGATGTGTTTTGTGCTGTGGGTGAGCTCTCAGCCAAGGAGAAACACTTTGTGTATTCCAAATCCTCTAAATTTTCTAGAGAAGCAGGAGGAATAAATCCCAGGACCAAGAATAGCTGATGGCTTGTGCCTTTGCTTTGGTCCTGGTCATGTTCCTGTAGCTCACACAGGCTGTGGCACTGTCCAAAGGCCAACTCATGGCTGTAGCTCATCACCTCATTTCAGCAGTGAGTCCTGCCCCTCTGAACTTACACTGACAGCCAGCCTCACACAGCGTATTTGGATATTTTTCAGCACCTGTGCTGCCTTTTTTTCCACGTGTCCTGCCTTTTTCCCAGCTGAGAGCTGAGCCCTCAGTTGGTCGTCGCTCTGTGAGCGTTTGGCACTGGCCTGGTGAAGCCCTCAAGGCTCTTTCCAGACACTGAGCCCCCTCCCTGAGTGTAGCATCAGCACAGTGCAGTGTTATGAAAAAGGGGAGCCAAACCACCTGCCTGATTGCACTTTTTTACTCCTTTACTCCTCTTGTTCGCCCTCTCTGGATGCTATTCGGGCCCGATTTGCTGCTGATTTGCCACTCCAGTCGAGCAGATTGTGGCCGTGTACCATTCTGCCTCCAAACAAAAGGCTTGGGACCATTTCACGAAAGCTCAGCGTAAGAACATCAGCGTGTGGTGCAAACAAGCAGAGGTTGGTAATCTTTTCTTGTGTTAGATCCTCCAGCACGGTCTCTTGCTTGTCAGGATGTTGATGTTCAGTTTGCGCGATGCTCGCATGGGTAACAACACCTTCCTTCACAGTGTGAGGTGGAATCACTCAGGAGGCTCTTGTGGTACAGGTAATACATTTTCTCTTGGTATTTGTGTCACCAGTAGCAACACATCAAGACCTGTCTGCTGATGGAAGTTGTGCACAATAATAGTCACAATACTGATAATAAATGTTGGTTTTTCTGCTGGTTTTAATATTAAAGGAAGAAGGATTTCTAGAGAGATAAAACATCAACAACTCTTAAGTTTTGTCAGAATCTTTTATCACATTGTATGTGATATTTCCACCTTGAGGTGGAAATAATTGCAGATGAACAGCCTGGAAAGCTTGAGGGAGGATGTTCTCATGTTTGTGTATTTATCCCATGAAGTGACATGATGAAATGTGTGGTTTAAAGATGGTGTTCAGACAGGAACTGATGGAAAAAGTCTTGTCACTCCCACTGCTCTTCCTTTGGGAGGAAGAATAGTTCTTAGTCCAGTAAGATTTGATAAAATCAGATAAGAGAGTCAGGCAGAATGTCAGAAATAAGGAGGCTAAGGTAAAGAAAGGGTGTCCATTGGAAGGTGATGGGTGGGGAGATGTTTGTCCTGGAGGCTGTGATGAGATCCGTGCTGCCAGCTGCCACTTTGTGGGTGCATGGTCTTGCACTTGGCCTTGTGGAGTCTCCTGAGGTTTTATCCCACTCCACCCTGTCCTGCTCCCTTTGGCTGTCATTCCTTACCCCTAATGTAAATCTTCCTGTGGTTCTGGATTTGTCTGGGATATCAAGTTCCTTACTACAAACTTGGAAAGCAAGTCTATCCCAGCAAAGCCAGGAGGTGTCTTTCACCTTTGAGATTATTTGACATCCAGAGTAAATCTCAGTAAAGCTGAGAGGCTGCTGATCCATGATCACCACAGGCCAGGCATGTGCAGGCCTGGGATCCCCATGGGCTGGAGGTATCCTGTGACCCCTATGGACTGCAGTGTCCAGGCCTGTGATCCTTGTGGATTGGGGTGTCCAGGCCAGCGTCCTGCAGAGCTGCAGCCTGGGAGGACTCTGGATCATGCCCAGCCAGGGTCCTGCTGGTACCAAGCAGGTGGCTGATCCTTCACCGTGCAGGAACACTACATCCCCACATTGTCCTGGGAAGTTCACAGCTGTGATCTCCCCATGAGACTGTACCTGTGGGACTTGCCAGATCCCACTGAGTCAAATCTCTGTAACAGCTGAAAGAGGAGCCAAGGTTTCTTTTCCACCTGAGGAGCCAAGTGCTGATTCAGATTCACTCTGAGCCCAGTGCTCCCATTCTTCCCTGCCTTCTTATCACTGGCTGTGCCTGGGGTGGGAGCTCTCTCTCCAGTTGGAGCTGTCTTTTGTTCCAAGGTAAGTTCTCCCAGTAGGAAGAGGTTGTGAGACTACTGGTGAGGCCTCTTTCAGGAGCACTTCAGCTGCCAGGCTCAGTCTGCTGCTCTCCCCCAGCTTAGGGACTGCTCTTAAGGGAAGGTGGAAGCCACAAGATGCAGCTTCTTGGTACAGATTTTGGCAGATACTACATATTTATAAAAATGTTGCTAGTATGTGATACATTTTTAGGTGTAATTTAAAATGTCTCTTACCTCATTGTAGATAACAGATGCTGGATAAAGGGTCTCTCAGCCTTTTGGGGTCACCTTGACAAGGTCCTTGTGCATGCAGGGGTGCAGCTGTAGCTTGGTTTGCTCTGTCGCAGCTCAGGTTTGGACTTTTGGCTCCAGAGAATTAGGGCTGACTCCAGTTCCTCGTGGTTTGCACAGCAAGGCTGAGCTGCCTCATCACAAGAGCAGGAGGGAGATGGAAGAGTCCATAATCCCAGTAGCTCTGACTTGTGCTGGATATTACCCTTGATCTAATAATCTGTGCCATTTTTTAAGTCATGTCCTGGAGTTGTTTTTTGCAGTCCTAGATTTCAGGAACTTTTCATTCAGCCAACCTTTTCCTCGAAGTCTGTATTGAAACCCTCTCTGCTTCTGAACCCCAGGAGATCCGTAACATCCACAATGATGAGCTGATGGGCATTCGGAGAGAGGAGGAGATGGAAATGTCTGATGAAGAAATAGAAGATCCATCAGAGATGAAAGAAACGGAAGAGTCAGGTAAAATCCCTTTTACAGCTCATAAGGTGCTTCTCTTCAGTGGTTTCTTTCTGGCAGGTTTCTTTCCTGTCACTCCATCCTTTGTCCAAAGTCCCTCTCCACTTCTCTTGAGCCCCTTTAGGCCTTCAAAGGGGCTCTGAGATCTCCCTGGATCGTTCTCCAGGCTGGACAGCCCCAGCTCTCCCAGCCTGGCTTCAGAGCAGAGGGGCTCCAGCCCTGTGATATCCCAAACAGCTGGGGCCATTCCTTTGTGTGCTCAGGATTTGTAGCCCGAGCTGCTGCTCCCAGAGCAGCCAGGGGTTCCTTGTGTGCACTGTTTGATTGCTGTCTGTGCCCAGCGCTGGTGTCGCAGGTGGAGGCGCTGAAGGAGGAGAACGACAGCCTGCGCTGGCAGCTGGACGCCTATCGCAACGAGGTGGAGCTGCTCAAGCAGGAGCAGGGCAAGGCCTCCCGGGATGAGGACACCACCAAGGAGCAGCAGATGAAGCTCCTCCAGCAGGCTCTGCAGGGCATGCAGAAGGTGGGCCTGGAATTTTCCATAGCTGGGGCCGTGCTGCAGGGGAAGGAGGCTGGGATGGGTGGCAGAAACACTTGGAAAAACACTCTGGATTTTAACAGGATCCAATCTGGCAGGGGGAAGCAACTTTGTGTCCAGTGTTGCTAAAAAAACCTCAAAGAAAATATTGATACCAGGGATTGTGTATGAGCTGATAAGTCCCATGGAAGCAATCCATAGTTGGAGGATTCCTTGTGTGCTCTTTACTGTGACTTCCAAACCAGCTGAGTTAGGAAGTGGGAAATCCCGTCCATTGGGGATGGAATTATTTCCCCATGTTCATACAACTGTGCTTTTTTCTATGCTAATAGGCAAAGGCGTTTCTAAGGTGAATCCTTTTTTTATACTTTATCTTGCAGTGGTTCTGGACATGATGTGTCTGGGCTTCATGGAAAAGCCCTTCTAAATTTTATGTTCTTTGAACAATAGTTGGTGGAAGGCAGGTTAAGAGTTTTATCTTTTCTCTTCCAGCATCTTTTGAAAGTCCAAGAGGAGTACAAAAAGAGAGAAGCTGAGTTGGAAAAAGTGAAAGAAGACAAACTTAAAATAGAAACGTTACTAGAAAACCTGAAGGAGCAGGTATGTACCATGCAGGTCTTCCTTGTGCAGTCCTCACCTTTGTGGTGAAGGACATCTGTCCTGTGCTCCCTGTGAGAATGCCCAGCCCTGGTTTTGAGCAGTTGTCCTTGGAAAGTGAGGAAAAATTGCTTGTCCAATTGCAGGATGTCTGTCAGGAGTGGACCTGCAGTTGCTTCATGTACCTATGAGACAATCTCAGCAGCTATATAATTAAAATAGGACTGTCACTGAACAGTGTACAGTGGTGTCACAGCTGGAACAGGGTTTTCTGCAGCGTGAGCTCTTAAAAGACAAGAAAAAAGGTCTCAGTTATCAGACACTGATATTTACAACTGTGGTTTAGGGGCATGTTTTGATCTGCCCTCCATAAACCACTTTGGAACTGGACATTTTTCTGAGTGTTTTAATGTTTTTATTCTTGCTGGGTTTATTCCATGCAGAATTCCAAACAGAAATCCATAGTGCTGCTTCTCAGGTTTGATCCCCCCGATTTGATTGTGGATCTGACTACACTTGCTGGGTTCTTTCCTCTGTAGCACAGACACAATTACAAAAGAAGCATGAGGCAGCACTTCCCCCTTGGCCCACAGAGCCAGATACTGGGTTTATCTAATTTTCCATTTTTAGTCCCACTTTTTTGTGCCAGGAGCTAGGGAAGATAATGCCTTTCTACTAACTAAAAATGGTTTTGTGTTTCCAGTAATCATCAGAGCAGGATCTTCAAAACAAAAATAACAGATTATCATCAGTAATCTTTCCTTTTTTTGCCCGTATATAGCAGAGCATGGCAGATGAAGAGGACAAGGAGGGAGATGCAGCTGACTGCCAAGGCAATGTAAGTCCAAGAGCTGCTGCACTGGGATAGTGGGAGGTGTTCCTGCCTATGGCAGGGGGTGGAATGGGGTGGGCTTTAAGGTCCCTTCCAGCCCAACCCATCCCATGATTCTGTGATTTTCAGGAGCAGGCAGGCTGTGGGTTTGCAGTGTAGCTGCTGGGCTGCAGTCCCTGGATCAGCTTCCACAGGGCAGAGCTGCTCTTTCTCATCTAGAAGCAAATGTGGAAGCTCAGGCCATTTGGGCACAGCCTCAGCCCTGTGAGCTGAGAGCTGCGCTGGTGTAAGAATTTGAGCAAACCCAGGGGACCATTCAGTTCTATCTTGGTCACTGGCCTCCCTCCAGCCCATCTCACTGGTCACTGGAAGCTGTTCCCACTTATAGCTGTCCACAGCTCTCAGGCCACTGGAATTCCGCATAAAACTAGGCAATAAAAACAAGTTCTGCTTTTAGTGCCGCCACCATCTTTGCATTGTTATGTTTATGTCAGGGATAATAAATTATGGCCAGTTCTGTTTTAATTCAGTACCACAAACTCAAGTCAGGGACAGTCTGATCCTAAGCCCTGTGCAGCCCCATGGCACTTGATTAATCCCATTTGTGTCAGTGTGGGCATTTGAAAAATAAAGCTCTGCAGCTTAATCAGTCATGGCAAGGCCACAGTCTGGTTTGTATTTTGTTGTTTAAAGCAGGGCACTTGTGGAGCAGATGTCATGTCAGGGAGCAGGGCTGGTGCAGGCTGTGTGGTGGCATCTGCTGAACTTTGTGACCTTTTCATCTCACTTGGTGGATGACACCCTGCCATGGACACAGCTGTGCTTTGCTGGGAGCATTTTTGAAAATAAACTTCAGATACAGCAGTGATGGATGCAGTGACTCAGAAAACCAGGAGAACACCCCTGCACGCTTTATGGAGCCTGCCCAAGCCAGTCCCTGGTGTGCCAGGTTGTCTGGAACGTTTCCTGTGGGTTTGTTTTGCAGGAGAGCAGCATGTCCAGAGTTTGTGCCTGCAGCCAGGAGAAAGAATGTCCAGTGGAGAAGACCTTGAGCAACAGCCCTGTGAAATCTGAACGAGAAGTTCTCTTAGTTGGTGAGTTCTGCTGGCTCAGTGGTGATTCCAGAGACCTGGGCTGGGGGGCCCTGCTTCAAGGTGACCTTGCACTCCTCCTGCCCACCTCTGGCTCCTTTGGTTATCCCAAGGGAGGTGGGAGTCCTGGAACTGAGGAAAACCTTGAGCTTTGCTGGGGTCAGGGTGCGACCTTGTGACCCCTGGCCGCCCGCAGGGGCACAGGGCTGATGTTCCCAGCTGGCTTTTGTCTCGTGACAATGACCTTTGTGGTGTTCCTTTCCACAGGGATAATTTCAACGTTTCTCCACGTGCATCCGTTTGGAGCCAGCATTGAGTACATCTGCTCCTACCTGCAGCGCCTGGACAGCAAGGTGGGTGTGGGACAGGCTGGGCTGGACAGTGAGGCCTGGGCTCCACTCCCTGCAGAAATCTGCTGGAAGAGAGCGAGGGATGGGGTGAATTTCAGGATGACAGGATGGTTTGTGCTGGGAGGGACCTCAAAGCCCATCCAGTTCCATGTCCTGGCAGGGATGCTTACCACTATCCCAGGCTGCCCAAAGCAGCCCAGCTTTGGGGTTCACCACTAACCACATACCCAAGCAGTCCCCTGTCCCACTGGCTTTGTGCTCCTTTTTGGAGTAAGTGGGAGCAGCAGTGACGAGGCTTCTGGAAGGAATTGCATCTCATCTCCTCTATCCCAGTTGCCAGCTGTCTTCCTTAAAGAGCCCCAGGGACAGGAGGCCCCACAGGCATGGGAATCCTGTCTTGGGATTGGAACTTATCCAGCTGCTTGAGTATATAAATGAATGTTTAGTTTACCCTTTCCTAAGAAAACGTGGCTTCCTGGCCTTGCTCACTCCAGCCTTATAAAGACAGAGTTAATAATTTTATCTCCTCATTCTAGCTTGGAATTTGGCTGTGGGGCCACCAGCTGCCTTTATTTTGGTTTGGAACTTCTATAAAACTGCCATCCATAGCACTCGGCTGCCTTCTGGAGCTTCCTCTTTGGTATCCACAGTGCAGAGAAGGGCTTCTGGAAGCTTCTGCTTGGGAGAACCCCTGTGCAGAGCCCACCCTTTAACCTGTGCTATGGCATCATGTTCACTCACACTTAGGACTATTCCCATTGTCCTTTGTGTTCCTTCTGAGCTCTTCTGTCTCCTCCTTGACTCTTGCAGGAGCTTGGATTAGTTTGGGATGTTATTTTTAACCCTGAGCAGGTCTTTGGGCCTGAGGTGAGGCAGGAGGAGTACTTGGAAGTACAACCTGATTTCTTGAAGCTGCCAACAGGAAAGGAAGGGGAATATCTTTCCCCTGTTCCCTGTCCATGATTCTCATCAAGAAGATCAGCAGAGAGCACAAAAATTAAGATCCAAGGTGGTTTGGAGTCGTGGAAGAGTCCTCCAGAAGTTGCCTGTAGCCCTGAGTGTGGGACCTTGGGCTCACCTCAGGTTCTTTCTGTGCAGTGGTGCAACCCCAGTCTTAGCTCTTGGCACAGCTCCTGGTGTCCCAGCATTATCCCCAGGAGTTCAGGGAAAGCCTGGATGAACTTCAGCCGTGTGACTATTTGAGTTTGAATTATCACCAGCCGTCAGGGCTTCCATCTTCCCTTTCAGTCCTGTTTTCTTTGTGTTCCCCAGATCTGCACGGCAGAGGTGGAAGTTCTCATGACACGGCTGCAGAACACGTTCCGGCAGGAGCTGAGCGGGGTTGGGGCCAGCCTGGAGAAGAGGTGGAAGTTTTGTGGCTTTGATGGATTGAAAATGACTTGAGCTTTGACTTAACGCTGGAAACAGTGGGATATGGATGCTGAGAAAACCCGGGATGCTCCTTCCTCTGTTCCTGATGATTCCCTCACACCACGGCCTCGGGGTACAAAGTGTAAAAGTGAAACCAAGTCCAGAGCAGCACAGGAAGAACCTCCAAGTTCTGCAGCTGCTTTGATCAGTTATTTGTTAATGGGCAAGTGCTGTTCAATATATTTGGGGAAAAAAGCTCCTGCCTGACCCTTTGAAGCACAGCGTGTTGACTCTGTGTTCTGCCAATGTTGTATGTGCTTGTGTGCCCAAATTCCTCCTCCTCAACCTTCCTTCTGCTAGGAACAGCCACTGACTGTCCTGAAGCAACAACAAAGGGGCATCTTCTTGTTTCTAGACCATCAAAAGGGAAAAAAAAGGCATTTTTAAGATATTTCTATTAGTAAAAACCAAGGTTTGTTTAAACAGATTTAGACGGCTCAGGGGCCTCTGAGCCAATGAATTGTTTCTTTTTTTGCTGTTCTCTTTGTTAGCAGTTAAGCTGAGGTGGGGGCAGAGGGGGATTCTGGCAGTGCCACTTGTGCTCTGGGTCAGTCTGTACAGAATCTTTTACATGGGAAGGGGATGTGGGTGGAGCAGAGCGACATCAGCCTGGCTTTTGGTGATTTTTACCACCCCGTTCCTTCACCTGCTTTGCTTTGGAGACCAAGCTCAAGCAGCACGGACTCCTCTGCTCCTGATCCTTCCCAGCCCTGTTCTTCATGCTCCCAGTGCATGCCATGCTCCTGCCCAGCTGTGCAGAGGTGCAGGGTAGCACAGCTCAGCCCATCCCAGCCTGGGGCCCTCTGGATTCTCCTGCCTGCAGCAGCCTCACCTTCCCAGCCTGGTGTCACCTGCAGAGGTCTCAGTCACCCCGTGCAGTATTCCTGTTCTGCTGGACATCCCAACGTGCTCCCAGCATGGCAGCTGGCATGTCCCAGCCCCTCCTGTTTGTTCCCATGCCCCAGGTGTTGGTGCCCTTCACTTGGGCTATTGATCCCACCTCATCTTTGGGGGAGAAGCCCCAGTTCATGTGTTCCTGTTGTCAGGCATTTCCCGAATGTGTGACACATCCCCAGCCCTGGTGTCATCCTGCCAGGTGCTTCTCCACCCTGTGCCATGGCCAAGGTGGTGCCCAGGTGAGTACAGGGACATGTCTGGTGTGTTCTGTGTACCTGGCACAGAGACCTGATGGTGTGTGAACCAGTTCCTCATCCAAAACCCCAAAATTCCACTGGTGACACCAGGCTTGGAGCCAGCTATTGACCTGCTGGCTCTGTTTCTCCTCTAACCATTCTCTGCAGTGGGGAGGACAGAGGAGAGCACTCCCTGTGCTCCTGCTCCCTTTCCCACTCACCCCAAGGCTCTGAGGTCTCTCCAGATCCCTTGGACTTCTTCCTGCACCTTCATCCTCCAGCCCCAATAAATCATCCTCCTCATTGTTGTTCCCACTGGCAGAGCCTGGCACCAGTTCTCCCTGGGCACTGGGGGAGCCAGGGTGGTCACAGAGAGACACCCCTTCTGTGCCAGCTGGGAACGTGGCACCCGTGCCACCTGTCCCTTGGGGTCAGCCAAGTGGAGAGAGAGCAGGGTGGTGTGTACTCAGAGCTCTCCTTGGGAAAATCAAGGAAGAAACTTCAGGAATCAGGACAGTTGCAGAGCCCTGGGAGCAGCCCCGAGTCAGGGAAGGTGTGGGGTCAGTGGGGCCGGGGCTGGGCTCCCCAGTGGGGCAGCTCCCGCAGCACAAGGACTTGCTGGGTCCCAGCCTCTGTTGGCTGCAGGGTGGGAGCTGGGATGGGGCCAGGGCACCGTGTGCAGCCAGAGCCACCTCCTGGGGGTCTGAGGGAGCTGGGGCTGTTGGAGAGAGCAGGCAGGTTGTTCCATGGGGCAGCAGAAGGGAGAGGAGCCAGCACCTGTGGGGCAATGGCTGGTGCTGTGGAAGTGAGTCAGGGCTAGAGCACCTCGGGGTCCTGCTTCCCCTCTCCCAGGGCCTTTCCAGAGGGGCTGAGGTTTCTCCCAGGAGAAATCCATCCTGCAGATGGGCTGCTGAGGTGACATCCAGGGATGGGTGGCAGAGATCTTCCCTTGGGACCAGGCTGTTCCCATATGGGCTATTCTCCCTCCTCCCAACACTGACCGCTTGCCACACTGGGAGCAGATTAAAAACCCTTTTAAAAAATGTTCTGCATAGTTGTGTCCCTGCAGATGAATGCTGTATTTTTAAAGAATAAACATTTTTTATGGGCAAATCTTGACCCTGCTGCTTTCTTTGTCATTCCAACCCAAACCATTCCATGATCATGGGCCAGGAGCCTGGCTGTGGCCCCCAAAGGGCTCATGGGTGTGTTAATTGGCAAGAAGTGCCAATTCTGGGTGTTGGTAGAGATTTAGGAGGCTCTCCAAGGTCTGTAACCCTCTGGGAAGAACTGGAGCTGTAGCTCCACCCCATGAGGTCTGTGAGCTCCTCAACAGCAGAGCTCTGCAGGGAGCCTGGATGTGGAGAGCATCCATCTGCCCAGCCTGTGCCAGACACTGTCATGGGGAGGGAGGATGCTGTGGTGGAGCACCAGGAAGGTCTGCATGGAGAGCTGAGGTGGGAATCATCCACTGGCCCTGCCCAACCAGCCCAGGCAGCATGTTCCCAGTTCAGCTTTCACCTGCCTGCACAGCTGATGCTTCGGGGGTGTCTGGTTGCCCGTGGATGGGAGTGGGGAAAGCTGAGGATGGAGGGGATTGAGCAATGAGCAATCCCTGCCAAGGCTCCGTGTCCAGCGTGGGAAGTGCAGTTCCTTCCATCCAGCCCTGCCCTCTCTCCACACGCTGTTTCTGGCTCTCATTTCTTTGGCAGAAAATTCACATTCTCATCCCTTCTCTCCTCCCCTCGGCTGTGGCAGCAGCTTTCCATCACTTCCCCACTTCTCCTCCTGCCTGTGGGCTGGAAGGGCCCCTGGAGCCTTTGAGGAGATGCTGCTGTGAAAACCATTGTCCCAAAGGAAGAGCCGGGAGCTCCAGGAGCTGCTGGTGCTGCTGCAAGAGGACACAGGCAAGGTAAATGTGGGCCCTTTGTTCTAGCTGGCAAGAGAGAAACTGCAGCTGAGCCTGGGGGAGCAGCCACTGCTCCTTGGGAATGGAGGGGGCAGCTGGACTGAGCTTTCCCCATGAGATTTCCTGAAATAAGCACTAGTCCTGTTTTTGAGTTAGTGAGATTTCTGCTCCGGCATCCCCTCCAAAGGAGGATTCGTGTGGGGCTCTGCCTTTGCCCCTGCTGTGGGTCAGCATTTCCTTCCTTGTGGGGAGCCTGGTGCCTGCCCAGGCTGAGTGAGCTCTCCTGCCCCACGGTGATTCACAGGGATCACCAATCCCTGTCCCCTGCAGGGACACCCACACTGCTCTTGTGCCTCTGGCTTGGAGGTGCTGGTCCCCATCTCAGCTGTTCCCAGGGACATAAATCCACACCTGGCGTGAGAAGCAGGACTGGTGCTTGGGGTTAACTCGTGGAGGATGAGCTTTGGCAGTACCAGTCATGGTGGCACGTCACAGGGCTCCTTGAGTGGCGCCTGCGGTTGGGCAGATAAGCAGCAGCTTGTCTGCCCTTCTCCTTCCTGCCTTCTCCTTCCTGCCTTCTCCTTCCTGCCTTCCCTCTGCTGCTCCCTCCCGTGACTGGGATTCCTCCTCCTCCTCCTCACCCCATGGCGGCCGCCTCCCCCAGGACTCTGCTCAGGCTGGGGATGTGGCCGTGGGCTCTGCTGGAGTGTGGAGCTTCACCTGCACCAAGGTAATTCCTTGCAGTGTCTCTGGGGGCTTGTCCGTCCATCCATCCATCCATCCATCCATCCATCCATCCATCCATCCATCCATCCATCCCTGCACAGCAGAGCTGCTCCTGCCCTGCTGGGAGCTCCAGTGCAGCACAGGCACAGGAGCTGTCCCTGGCATGTGCAGATGCTCTCATCTGTGACAGCCAAGGAGTTTCCTGCCTCGCGCCGTCCCAGGGGAGCAGGATGGGAATTATAAAAATCCCTGCACTGTGCCTCTTTAATTTGACAGAGGGCAAGGATAGATGGGATATTGGGAAGGAATTCCTTCCTAGGGTGGGCAGGCCCTGGCACAGGTGCCCAGAGCAGCTGTGGCTGCCCCTGCATCCCTGGAGGTGTCCAAGGCCAGGCTGGATGGGGCTTGGAGCAACCTGGGACAGTGGAAGGTGTCCCTGCCCATGGCAGGGGTGGAATGAGATGGTTTTTTAGGTCTCTTCCAACCCAAACCAGTGTGGGATTCTGTGATGTAGCTGAATTCCATTTTCAGTGTCCACTTACAGGGAGCTCTGAACAACTACTTAATATTTGTTTTCTTCTTTAACTTATGTAACTTTCTAAATTCTAATTTCTAAATTTCTAATTTCTAACCTTTAGAAACTGAAATTTCAAACCTGGCCAGAAGGAACCAGTCTCAGGGGCTGGAGCGGGGTGGCAGAGACTGACACAGGAGCCCTGTCCTGTTCCTGGGGGCCTCACTGCATTCCTTGAGACTTCCAGCATTTATTTTTCATTCTTGCCTTAAGTCTCTTTGGGGAGGTTCTTTTCAGAGCCTGTACTCTGACCTCAATCCTACCTTCTCTCTGGGGCTGATGCTGCTCTTTGGACTGTGCCAGGTGGTGCCAGTGCTGGGGCGGTGGCACGGGTGGCACCAGGAGGAGGTGGCACCGGCTGGAGGCAGCCAGGTCAGTGTGGGGTGAGGAACCAGGTCCCTGTGCGGGCTCTCCCAGAGCCTGCACACAGCAGGGAGGGCTCCCCAAGGCTCTGGGAGAGGAGATGGGGTGTCCAGGGTGTGTCCATGGGCTGTGGTGCAGCCTGTGCCTGGGGTAAAGGGCTTTGGCACCTTTGGTCACGTGCAGTTGTTTGATTTAAAAGGGATAAACCACAGAATTTGGGAGAGATCTTAAAGCTTATCTCCTTCCATGCAGGGACATTTTCCACCAGTGCAGGCTGCTCCAAGCCCTGTCCAACCTGGCCATGGACACTTCCAGGGCAACCACAGCTGCTCTGGGCGCCCTCTGCCACCCTCCCCACCCTCACAGGGAACAATTCCTTCCCAATATCAAATCTAAATCTCTTCTACTGACATCTCCAAGGCCTTTGCTTGGAGGGGTGGAGTGAGATGATGTGGTTGGGGTATCTGCAGCCCCACTGACTCTTTGCAGAGGTGACAGAGTGACAAATGTCTCCTGCAAAGACTCCCTGGGTGCTCCCAGCAGTTTCTCTCCTAAAGCAGGTGTCGCTGCCATGTGTTCCTTTCACACAGGTGTGTTTTCCAGAGGACCTTTGGCTCGCCCCCTGTGCCAGGCCCCAGCCCTGGGATGCAGCCCGTGGCCCTGCAGAGCCTGTCCGAGCTGGAGAGGGCCAGTCTGCAGGAGCTGGCGCTGTTCCGGCTGCAGGAGAGGCTGCCCCTGGGGCACCTCAGTCTGGACAGAGGTACAGGGGACAGGAGGGGACAGGAGGGACAGCATGGGACAGGACAGGAAAGGAGGCTCCTGCCAAGGAGGGCTGAGGCTGAGCCATTCCTGCTGCTCATCCCCACACCACAGTCTGGGATGATGGTTATGCAAAGACATTTGTGACACATTTTGGTCCATTCTATTTCTCATTCCTGCTTTATTCTGAGCCCCGAGGCCTGATCAGCCTGTGGAGGAGTTTGCGTGTCCTCAGCAGTGTGAGAACATGACCCTCCAACCCCCAAACCCAAACCAGATGTGACAGCTCGGCGAGGTCTCCACTGGGATTGTCTGAGTGCCCTTGGGGTGGGACGGGATTTGCTGTTTGGATCCATGGCCAGCAGTAAGTCCTGATGCTGGAAAGGGGCTTATGGGAGAGTGGATAATGCACTGGCACGTAAAAGGGTGGATAAATTTAGGAGCTCCACAGGAACTGAGAGCAGAGGCCCTGTCAGGGTTCCCAGGGCTGCCTGTGTCCCCCACCAGCAATCCCAGAGAGTTGTGGTTCCCAGACTCCTTCCCAAATTCACTTCTTATCCACTTGATGTGCCTCCTGTGTCCTGGGCCATATTTTGGCATCCCAGCAGGGCAGGGGATGCTACCAGCTCACCAGGTCTGGGGCTGGGGGTGCAGAGGGAGCCTGGGGGTCTCCAGCCCCCCTTCCACTCCCAGCACCCCAGGGCAGGATGGAGGCCCCACGTCTCTGGGATCCTCTCCCAGGGACAGCGCATCTTCCAGTGCCCAGCCTCACACTGAGCACCAGCTGCTTGAGGTGACACCCAAGTCTGGCTTCCCACCTTAACATCCCAAAGATTGCATGCCATGAAACGGCGTCATGAAGAGTCCAGCACAGCTCCCCTCTCCTTCCCAGAACTCCCAGTTGCTCCAGGGCTGCAGCCCTGGAGGACTTTGACCACAAACATCCTGATTCCTTTTCTATTTTGTTTTATTTTGGACTGTTGTGATCCAGCTTGGAGTGACACCCTGCAGCAGCAGCTCCTCTAGGGACCAGTGCAGTGCCAAAAAAAGCCCCAAACCCCAATGTTTCCTTCCTGGTTGGTCAGTGTGCTGCTGGATAATTTACGTTGGCTTCTACACTCATGTTCCTCATTCCAGCTGTCCGAGCTTTCCTCTAAGTCTTACAAAATAACCCAAACAAGAAGATATAACTTCCTAGGAATTCCTAGGAAGAGAATTCCTCAAGAATGAAGAGTATAGGCCAGAATAGGGTGATGTGTCCTGGAAGGATTTAGGGTGGGCAGTGAGTGAATTCTCAGTTCACTGCTGCTGGATATGTGAGATGTTAGTCCTACAGACCAGGATGGGATTTGTGATGGTGTTTTGTCCAACTTTTTACGTCTGTACTCTCTAAAACATTCCCAAAAGCCTTTCTGGGTCTCACTGCTCATGTAGAGCCATGGGGTCCCTTCACCCCTTCACCCACAGAGGATGGTGCCAATCTCTGGGAATGTTCTCCAGGCAGTGATGTCCATCTCCAGGGCTGTTCCTGGGCAGCTGCTGCCCACTGTGTGTCCCAGGGGACTCCTGGATCCCCCTCAGGGCCGTGGCTGTCACTGCAGTGGCCCCTGGCTGGAGGCTGCAGAGGGACAGGGAGCCTATTCTGAACCAGCCCCAAGATGCTGGTGCTGAACCTTCCCCTTCTCTTCTCCTCCTAGATGGCTCCAAAGGCATTAAATCCATCCGGCAGAAGCTGGAGAGCTTCTCGAAAGAGAGGAAAGGTGAGCAGCCTCACTTTTACCTGGGCTTTGGTCCCTGCTCTCAGGGGGAATGGGTGATTTTTGGAGGGGTGGGGTGGGAGGTGCCCGAATCCAGCAGGATGCTTCATCACAGTTGTTCTGCTGTTCTTGGAATGGCATGAGCTTGATGGAGTCTGGAAAGGTGTGTGGAATATGTGCAATGCATTTTCAAGGTGAACACCTATAAATGTGTCTTTCTGCCCATTTTGCCCCAATCTTGCTGCCTCCAGTTCTATCTTAGCATCCCTTGAAGGACCTCAGGGACAACCCTGGGGTACACAGAATCCTAGAGCAGAGCCAGGTGGGAACAAGCTTCCCCACACCAGTACAAAACCCATTCAAAGAAACTACTGAAATTAATGCTTCATATTTTACTTGGAATGTTTAGTAGAATGTTTAAACATATCAATCATTGTACCACATGCTGGTAGCAAATTAGTAGCTGTTTGATCTCTGTTTATGGTGAAAGCATTGCATAGTTTCAGTCCTAAAGTTCCCAAAGAGGGAGTGATAACAAAGAAGCTTCATCCACAGCTGGAAGCTGCTTCTGAATGCATAATAGTAAGTCCTTTAACTCAGATTTTGAAACATTACAGGAATTAGATTTGACCAGATTTTTAAGGTTTTTATAAACATCTCTAGGCAAATTGGACATCCAGTGTCCTAACCTGTTCCATGAGGCTTACCTGTGTTGAACAACAAGCAAGTCCTTGTCGGATCTCTGTCCTGATCGAGCCAGCTACAAGGGTAGAAATCCAACTTCTCTCTTCTTGCAAGAGTTATGATCCCAGGATCTGTGCTTCTCTCCACAACACTTTACAAAAATGACCTCAGGCCTTTCTGGCAGATCAGACAGTTTAGTTGAGTTATCTGCTCCTCACAGGGGCACCGATTTGTTGGACAGTAGTCTCTTCTTGATCTAGAGATGGGGCAACTGAGAGGCATTTTAAAAACTTTTATTCTATTTTCAGTCTCATGACTGAATATCGATGTTATAATTCATGCCATCACCATCAGAAGCCAACTGCTTCCTAATTACAATACACTATGAGCGTTTCTTGGCCTATCAGCTTTTGCTGTGCTATGCTGTAGATACCTTAATGCTAATCACCTAAAGTTACCCCTGGTGGTCCTAATATAATGCATTTTTCATAGTTTCATTTCTCTAGAGTATCTAGTCTTTTTTGTAAGGTCATCTTTTGAAACTTTTTTCTAGCTTCATTTTTCTCTCAACAATATTTGTCTTATTCTATGGTATTTCGAAGTCAGCATTTCTTGTCTCAAAGGCTGCATATGGATGTATACTGTGTGGGCCTTCTGTTAGGTCCTGAGAATCCTCTACAAACCCATTTCTCACAGTTAGAATTTGGAAAGGATCTTTTGGTGATTTATGAAGTTATTGCTTCATAGATGCTACGGCATCTTCATGGGGCTGTAGCCAGTTAAAGGAAGGAAACTCCAGGAAAAACTGGGATGGGCTCCAACAGGCCTGCTGATGGAGGCCAGGCCCCTGTGTCTCCTCCCAGCACCCCATTTTCCATGCCGTGCCCTCCCCCCTGGCTGTTTGGCACCCACCACACCTTTCCTGCTCTCCAGGAGGAGCAGCTCCCCTCGGGTTTGCCTGGCTCCAGGTGCTCCTGGGGCACGCGGGGTTCATCCGTGCAGCTCCCTCACTGTAATTCCTGTCCCTTGCTCCCGTGTTTCCCCCAGAGTGCTCTCCCCACACCTTCGGGGTCCCGCTCCCCCAGGTCATCGCCAACGACCGCGCCTGCCGCCAGCTGCAGGAGGCCGTGGGCAAGAGCCGGCGGCTCTGCCTGGAGGTGGAGGCCACGGTGACCAGGTTCCGGGCTCAGAGGCAGAGGAGGTTGGGAATGGGCACCAGCTGTATCCGGGCACCCGACGGGGGCTGCCCAGAGGAGCCGCCTTCCCCAGCTCTTGTGGACAAGAGCTCCTGGAGCCAGCGGAGGGTAGGGTCCCCAAAATGGGCTGTGGTGGTGCTGTGGGATGGGGGCTTCTGAATTCGGCAATAAATGGGATTTTCCAGGATTTTTTCTTACTGACTGAATTGGTTGTGTCCCAGGCTGGGCCGGTCCCAGTCTGTCCTTGGGGAAACAGTGATGTCCCCAGTCCCCAGTCCCCTCAGAGACGGACTGTGAGGAGTGGGAGGACTTCACTAGCACAGCTCTTATGGAGCTGAGGTTCACCAGGGGGATGTTTAAGGGTCCAGAGGACAGGGATGGATGAGATATTGGGAAGGAATTCATCCCCATGAGGGTGCGTGGGCCCTGGCACAGGGTGCCCAGAGAAGCTGTGGCTGCCCCTGGATCTCTGGAAGTGTCCAAGGCCAGGGTGGACACTGGGGCTTGGGGCAACTTGGGATAGTGGAAGGTGTCCCTGCCCATGGCAGGTGTGGCACTGGATGCTGCCCTTTCCCAGAAACCCGAGATGTCACGGCAGTGACGGATCTGTGAGGTCATTCCTGCCACCTGCAAACACCCTGTGCTCCATCCCAGGGGGCCATGTCTGTGGATTCCATCACGGACCTGAGTGACAACGCCTCCGAGCTGCTGGAGGCCCTGCAGCTCTCACACCCCCACGAGCTGCACCCTCGCAGGAGCCGGCGCAAGAAGAAGCCACTGAGCCTGAACCCCATCACCTGGCAGGTGCCACGGATTGTGGACAGGTGCTGCACTCACCTTGAGACACACGGTAAGGGCTGGAAAAACTCCCTGTGTGTGGCCACCAGGATATCCTGGCCTGGCCACCCCCAAGGGGGGAGGAGGGCCAGGTTTAATGGGCACTGTGGGATTCACCCGAAGGTTGGACTCGATGGTCTTGGAGGTCTTTTCCCACCTGAATGCTTCTGTGAGTCCTGGGGCAGGGCATCTCCCAAAAAGCCTCCTGTGGAGAGTCCTCTGGGTTGGATGCAGCACCAGAGGGGAATGTCACTGAGGAGGGAATATCACTGTGTGTGCCAGTGACCATCCCTTGGTGCCTCAACCTCTGCTGCACATCCAGCCCTCGCTCACAGTGACTGTAGGGATGGGATCTCCTCCCTTCCCACAGGCAATCCAAGGAAATCTCATGGCTCCACAGCCTTTCCTTTTCCTCACTGCCTGGAGAAGGGAAAGCCAAGCAGGAGAAGCCCTACCATGGTGCTGAGGTGCTCCCAGGAGCAGCCAGGGTGGCAGGGAGCCATGGGAATGCACAGCACTAACCTCTCTGTCCCCCAGGGCTCCAAACTGTTGG
The DNA here is from genome assembly GCF_036417665.1 of Passer domesticus. NCBI lineage: Eukaryota > Metazoa > Chordata > Aves > Passeriformes > Passeridae > Passer > Passer domesticus. The sequence goes on along the minus strand of NC_087480.1, from coordinate 18,876,926 downwards.
CATCTTCCGTGTCGGGAGCTCCAAGAAAAGAGTCCAGCAGGTAAAGGCGGGCATTCACTGCATCCTCTGGCTGTGCCTTGTCAGGGATAGAGGCTTGTGTGGATGGGGATGGATAGAGCTGATATTGGTGTGGAGAGATCTGAAACAAGTAGAGCTGACTGTGATTTTCATCCTTCCCATTTCTTCCATCTCCAAGCTAAGGGAAGAGTTTGACCGAGGGCTGGATGTTTTCTTGGATGAGCATCAGAGTGTTCATGATGTGGCTGCCCTGCTCAAAGAGTTTCTCCGGGATATGCCAGATTCCCTGATTCCCAGAGAGCTCTATGGAGCCTTCCTCAGCACAGCCAGTGAGTACCTGTGGAGCAGAGCCTGCACAGCCACAGCAGGATTTGTGTTGCGGGCACCTCTCACTTGGTCAGGTTGCTCCAAGTCCTGTCCAGCCTGACTTTGGACACTGCCAGGAATGGATCCTTCCTCACCACCCTTCTTTTCCAAAGCCTCTGGACAGTGATGGGATGGGTGTTGTGCTCTCTGGCACTGCCACACACAGTACTGTAATCAGTGGGTTTGGTGGGGGTTTTGTTTGATTTCTTTGGAATTGGACTATAAAAATCCCTCTGCTCCGTGCCAGTCTTTGGCTGTGGGGCTGTGCAGTATCCAGCAACACCACAGCCCTTGCTGGGCTCTCCATCCCATGGGAGGAAGGGTGGGACAGCAGCCTGGCTCCCACCAGAGCTCATTCCCAAGCATGTGGAGGAGGGCTGGAAGTGCCTGGTGGGCTGGGACCCTCACTAACAGCTGCTCCCCAGCCCTGGAGGGGCCGGCCCAGCTGGACACCCTGCAGCTGCTGCTGTTCCTGCTGCCCCCGTGCCACAGTGACACCCTGCTCCGGCTCCTGCGCTTCCTGGCCAAGGTGGCCCAGCACGCTGAGAGCTCCTGGGACCCCGAGGGCCGCAAGGTAAGGCTGCTCCAGGGGAAAGGTGCTCGGGCTGCTGGGGCTGGAAGTGAGCGGAGCTGCTGCAGGCCTGGGTGAAGGCTTTGGGAAAAAACAAATCCTTCACAGAATCCCAGGGTCATTGTGGTTGGAAAGGTGGGAAGGTGAGGCAGGTGGGAACGGGATGAGTGTGTGCTCCAGCACCTCAAGCCCTTTGTGCTGGCCCTGCCACCAGCTCAGAGAGGACTAAACTGGACCCGGACCAACATCTCACCCTCACCTCACCCTTGTGTTTCTGCCCTGGGGTGGGTGAGGATATCCTGGGACATCCCATGCCACTACATCCACAGTCCACAGGTTCCTTTTGTGCTTCCTTGTAGATCCCTGGGAATAAAATGACAGTGTCAAACCTGGCTACAGTCTTTGGTCCCAACATCCTGCAGAAGGAAAAGCCTGGAGAGAAAGATGCCAGTGCCCTGAACTTTGAGGACAGTGCTGCCATAATCCTGGTGCTCCAGAGGCTGATCGAGCACCACCACTCCCTGTTCATGGTATATGGGGCTCCTCAGGGCAGCCCCTCCAGCCCCTCCTTCCCTCTGAACTCTTCCAAGAGCAGCAGGGGAAGGATTTTGTCCCTGTCAGACATGCACAATTTGGTCTGTGCCCATCTTCTGGGAAGGCTCTGGCTCCCTTCTCTCTCCACCCTCCCACAGGGCACTTGCAGGGAGCAGTAAGAGTCCCCTCAGGTCTATTGCAATGTGACTTTTCATGTCCCCAAAAAGCCTTATAGCAATTTTTGGGGCCTGCAGGGAGCCAAAGGACCAGGGATAGTGGAGGGAAAGCAGGGGCTGAGATCCCGCAGACCCCGGGCGGTGTGTGGGGTGTGACCCCAACATGCTGGGTCTGTGACCACGTCCTGGGGTCCTTCCCTGGCTGTCTCTGCTCAGCCTCCAGCTGAGAGGGGCCCCACGAGCGGTGTGGCCGTGTCTCCCCAGGTGTCTCCAGAGATGCAGTGTGACGTGCTGAGGAGGCTGTTCCAGACAGACCCCGATGTCATTGAGTACCTGCTGCGCAGGAAATTCCCTGACGTGCCGTAAGTGCCCGAGGGGCTCCTCAGGGCACAGGGACAAGTGACACACGCCCTGCTCATCTTCCTCCAGCGCTCTGGTCACGAGCTCCCCAGCAAAAGCCTCACACTCCATCCTTCCCATCCCTTGGAGCTCCCTGCTCTCCTGTTTGCTCCTCAGCCTGTGCCAGCTCTCTCCAGAGCTCTGGTGTCCACACAGGCTCCTGTCCAGCCCCTCCCCTGCTCCTGCCTCTCAGTGTCACATGCTGATTCCTGCTCCACCACCAGCCTTCTCCAAACCTCCTCCATTCTTAGTGTTCACGTTTCCCCGCAGTCTTTGCCTGCTCTGTGTGTCTGTGTGGGGCTGCCAGCTCTGTCCATACATCCACATTTCGGGTGCAAGATGGGACAGTCCCACTGAGGCTCAGAACAGGAGCTCATGCCCTTCCCTAAGGTTAAAGTGGCTGAAAGGACCTCACGTCCCATGAGCTGGGTCCACCATGGCACATAATGCAGAAGGAGGTTTGTTCCCTGGGGTTGGAAGAGGGAATGGTTGAAAACTGGGGATCCTGGGAAGCAGGGGATGCTCAAGAGCCTTCAGTAGAGCTGATGCCTCTTCAGTAAACATGAATTGTACTCTGAGAAGGGTTTTCCCAGACCACAGGCCACTTCTATGCCAGTTTGGACAGGGCTTGGAGCAACATGGTCTAGTGGAAGGTATCTCTGCCCATGGACTACATGCTCTTCAAAGTTCCTTCCAACCCAAACCCAGGATTCTGTGATCCATGCTGCATCTTCTTGTTTGCCTTCACATTCCTTTTGGGACTTTCTGGAGATGGCAATCTTTGGGATCACTGCCTGAGCCCATTTGGGAGTGCAGTAGGCAGTAGAAACATTTGCAAGCAGCATCTCTCTCTTTTTTGCTTCCTTAGGAGCCCAGAGTGTGAGGATCCCGGGCAGGACCTCGCTCTGCCCGCGCTGCCCGGCTGGACACACAGCCTGGAGCGAGGCTCGGTCTCCTCGGAGCTCTACAGCAACGTCTCCTTCCTAAACCTGGATGTTGGCATCTAGCAAGCCCTGGCCAGGCTGCCTGGACAAAACGAGGCAGCTTTTCCCAGCAAAACCCAGCCCCTGCCTCACTCTGGGGGCAGCCCCTGTGCCTGTGCCCTGGGGGCAGAGCTGTACTCAGGGTTCACCTGCCAGGCTGGCACCTCCCTGTGGGTCCAACCACTGCCACGTCCTCAGCACAGCCCTCTCTGCCACCTCCTTCTCACAGGACCTCGGGGAATGGCTTTCCATCCCTAGACCTGGGAACACTCTTGGGAGGACAGGCTGAGGAAGCTGGGACTGCTCAGCCTGGAGAAGAGACGGCTCTGAGGGACCTTATCTGTCGCCCTGTTCTTCTAAGTTCTTCTAAACCTTCTGATGTTTACATTCTTCTAATGAAGTTTCTCACGCACGCACTTTTATGTAATTAATTATTGTTTTATATTCTTCTCTAGAGGAGGAGAAATTTGATGGACTGTTGGTTTGTCCAGTGCCATTGGAGAGGTAGCACTTTCATCCTCCAATGCACTGTCAATTTTGAAAGTCTATAAATATTAGAGTCAAGAAATAAACTTCCCTCCTTCTTCTTCTTCTCACCCTGAAGTTCCAGTGTCCACATTGTTTTATTTCGGGTCCTATTGTGACATCTATCCATGTATCCAAATGCATTTGTAAGGGCCTGGAGGGACAGGACAAGGGGAATGGCTTCCCACTGCCAGAGGGCACGGCTAGATGGGATATTCAGACAAATTCAGCCCTGTGAGGGTGGTGAGGCCCTGGCATAGGCAGGGACCCCTTCCAGTGCACCTGGCTGCTCCATCCAGCCTGGCCTTCTGGCCTTGAACGTTTCCAGGGCTGGGGCAGCCGCAGCAGGTCTGGAGACAAAACAGTGCTTCTGCTAACAGTATTCCATGTTCCACCACAGCCTGCACCCAGTCCTGGTCTGAAGGCGCCCAGACCTTCTCAGGTGCCCTGCTCACAGCTGGGCTCTTATTTTGCAAAGGTCCCTTCCCTGCAGATCAGAACAGTCGGGATGGGTGGGGAAGCATTTCCTGGAGGAGCCTGTGCTGTGAGATAGCTGGTGAGACCCCTGGGAGCTGATAAGCTCCAAAGAGCAGCAGAGCTGTTGTGTCTGGAGGAGCAGATAAATTTGGGACACTGTGAGGCTGTGGAAGGTTCCAGAGGCCACCGGAACACTCAAGTGCCAGCTGTGAAACCAACATTGTGTCCAGCCACTGCTCTGGGTGGGATTGTAACTGCTGCAAGGGCAGCCCCCAGCCTGTCAAATTCCTGACTAGGGTGGTAAAACACTGGCACAGGGTGCCCAGAGCAGCTGGGGCTGCCCCTGGATCCCTGGCAGTGCCCAAGGCCAGGCTGGATGCGGCTTGGAGCAGCCTGGGGTGGTAAAAGGTGTCCTTGCCCAGGGCTGGGCATGGAACGGGATGGACTTTAAGGTCTCTTCCCACCCAAGCCATTCTGAGATTCCATGATTCCAGGATGGACCAAGGATGCTGACACAGGAGGCAGCTCTTTGCAGGAACAGTCCTGTTGGATTCCACTTTCCCAGCACCACAACAGGCGCAGGGGGGCACGGGGAGCTCACTGGGGAGCGCCAGCTTTCTCTAGCTACTACAGAACCATCAAAGTCGCCGTAGGGTGCTTATCCCTGGCAGCGCTGATGGGATATTGCTGGAAACTCCGCTTGAGGGCAGCCCGGCACCGGCCTGGCCAGGCCTGCTGCGCTGCACGGAGCCTCCGCGGAGCAGGCCTGGCGGGGCTGGAGCGCGGGGCTGGCCCGGAGCCGCTCTGCTCCGGCCTCACGAAATAAACCCGCTCCCCAGCCGGCTGCACGGCTCACGGAGCCGCTCGGGAGGGGCTGGCTGGCTTCTGCCACGCTCCAGGTTCTGTTTTCAGCGGCTTTTTGCCTCTGCAAGCCTTGGGGGTCACCTCAGAAACGATAGGGAAGGCTCTGCCTTGATCTTTCCGGATCCCCAGGGCTGGCACAGGAGGGGTTGCTGCTGTTGGGGGTGTCTGCTTTGGGGGCTGGTGGCTCTCAGGAGCTGGTCACTGTTTTGGGGCTGGTCACTGTTTGGGGGGGTCATTGCTGTTTAGGGAGCAGTTGCTGTTTTTGGGGGCAGTTGCTGCTGTTGGGGTGGTTCTGGCTGGGTTTTAGCTCCAGCCCCACCAAAGCCCCCTTGAGCCCCCCAGACCAGGGGGTTTCACAGGCAGAGCCAGGCCTGGGGCTTGTGTGAGGGTACAACAGGGAGTGTCTGCAGGAGTTGGGACCGGCTGCTCGGACGCAAGGTGGGGTTTAGAGTCAACAGAAAGAAAACAAAGCCTGAGTTCCTATTTTTTTCAAACCCCTGTGTCTCCCTCATGCTGCTGACCAGGATCCAGGGCAGGGCCCAGACACAGGGCTCTGGGCTTGACAGTTCTCTGGAAAACCTGTGGGAGAGAATTGTGGAATTGTTGAGGTTGGAAAAGCCCTCCAAGAGCACCAAGTCCAACCATTCCCCAGCCCTGCCAAGGCCACCCCAGTCCATGTCCCCAAGTGCCACATCCACACGGCATTTAAATCCCTCCAGGGACAGGCACTCCACCACCTGGGCAGCTGTGCCAGGGCTGGACAGCCCTATCCACGAAGGAATTTTCCCCAATATCCAACCTGACCCTCCCTGGCACAGCCTGAGCCCGTCTGTCCCTTGTTCCCCGGCAGCTGAGCCCGAACCCTGTGTTCCACCTCCCGTCCGGGGTTTGTCGGGAGCGAGACCGGGCGGGGGCTGTTTGGGGTGTTTGTATGGGGGTATTGGGGGTGTTTGGGGGTGTGTGTGTTAGGGGGTATTGGGAGTGTTTGTTCGGGGATGTTTGGGGGTGTTTGTTCGAGGGTATTTGGGGTGTTTGTCCGGGGGTGTTTGGGTGTGTTTGGGGTGTTTGTCCGGGGGTGTTTGGGGTGTTTGTTAGGGGGTGTTTGTCCGGGGGTGTTGGGGGGTGACGCCGGGACTCCCCGGTCCCGCGCCGCCGTTTGGGGGCGGAGCCTGCCGGGGACCCCGCCCCGCCCCGGTGCGGGGCCAAAAGCGGCGGGAGCGGAGCGGGAGGCGCCGCTGCCGCCGGGACCGAGCGCAGGGAGCCGAGCAGCCGGTGAGTGCCGAACCGAACCGAACCGAGCTGGGGGATGCCGCCTCCTCGGAACCTGCGAGGGGCTCCGCTCCTGTGTCCCCCCCGCAGCCCCCGGGAGCGGGATGGAGCCGGGGGTCCCGGGCTGCTCCGGCCGGGGACTGTGCCCGCCGCTCCTCCTGTGCCGCCAGGCTGGCCGCAGCAGCTGTGGCTGCCCCTGGATCCCTGGCAGTGCCCAAGGCCAGGCTGGACACGGGCTGGGAGCAGCCTGGGAGAGGGGAAGGCGTCCCTGCTATGGCATGGGTGGATTGGGATGCGCTTTAAGGTCCTCTCCTGCTCAAACCTTCTGGGGTTCTATCAAGCCTGTGTAGGACCAGCTGCTGCTCGGCTGGCCGCAGCCCAGCTGTGGGCTGAGCTGGAGGGAAGGCTGGGCTGTCCGAGGAGCCGGCTGTGCTCGGGCCAGTGCTGGCCCCTGCCTGCAGAGCCACGACCTGGAGCCCGGCTCTGCCCCATGCCCAGCCTGGGCTGCTCCCGGGAGGCTCTTGCTGGCCCTGCCTGCCAGGTGGGTACCCCAACACCCCGTGTTGCCTCCAGCGATGGCTGAGGAGCTCAGTGAGCTGCTGAGGGAGTTCGACGAGGTGATGGAGGACTTTGACCGGGGCCCTGCCAGTCAGTACCAGCAGCACCTGGAGGAGCTGAAGAGGAAAGCGGGACAGAGTGTGTATGACAGTGGCATCGATGAGCTGGAGAGTGAGTCTGGGTGGGGGGTGAGGAGCCCTGGGGAGGGTGGTGTCTGCCAGGGTGGGCAGCTCTGTGGTTCCTGCATGGAGCACATCTTCCTGCTGACGCTGCCTGACTCAGCCTGGTGGGCTGGATGAGCAATGGGGGGGTGACCACTGGATACTGGCCCAGGACCTGCCAACATCTGCCAGGGCTTCTTATGCCAGGCAGGCTGCTGCAAGACCCTGAGAGGCTGGGGATAACCCAGTTCTCGTAATAACCCTGTCCTTGTGACTGTGCCCAGACAGCCTCTGGTGCTCTTTGACCTGAGAAAGAAACTCAGTTCCATTTTTCCAAGCATTTCTAGAAGCAGGGGAGAAGCAGATGGGGTCTCCAAGAGTGTGCCACTCTGTGCCATGGCCGTGATCAGGCCATGTCCTGCAAAGTGTTCATCACTTGTCTGTGCCCAGGCCAGGGACTGATGCTCTGTCTCCACAGGTGCCAGCACATCCCCAGGAAGCAGCCTCAACTCCAGTGAGGAGCACCTCAACAGCCCAGCTGACACTTATCCCACCAAAGGTGAGCCTGGCCCCACCCAAAGGGGTTTGCAGGGCTTCCTTCTCTGTGCTCAGCTGGGCTTGGCAATGACAGCCAGCCCTGGATGGGGGGGTGCCAATGGGGCCCTACAGAGTGGGAATGAGCCCTTGTGTCCTGGCAGGAGCCTGGCACGGGCAGAAGTTAGATTGGGATTTTCCCAGCTGAGGCTGGACTGGCTGGGTCAGACACAGCTGGAGCAGCTGTGCTAGGAACGGGGGGTTAGGGTCTCTCCTCTCCCCGGTGAGAGGAGGAATGGGAAGACCTGACTCTGTTTTTCCCCACTAGCAAAGCTTGGAGACACGCAGGAGTTGGAGGAGTTCATCGCAGACCTGGATAAAGCCTTGGAGGGTACATGCCCAGCCTTGATCCCTGCACTTCCCACGGGATGGGACACCTGGGCTGGAACTCCTCCCCTGCCCCTGACTTGGCACAGCCTGGCCAGCACCTCCTGTGCCTGGGGGTCCCGCTGCAGGGGGCTTGGAACTTGATTTTGGCTGCAGTGGTGGAACCCTTCCATCCTTCCTTTTGGGGAGGGGCTCATGGATGTCACCTCCCTCTTCCAGCTTTCTCAGCTTGGGAAGAAATTCCATGGCTTAAGTGTGTTCCCCCTCTGCTGCCTCAGTTTCCTCAGATGAGGTGCAAGGCTGGTGCCTGGGGGGGGGACTGGGGACATGAAGGCTGGGTTAGTCCTGGCAGTGAGGCCCAACAGCACAACCTGCAGAGCTGTAGATGTTTTGGGGAAGATATACAGAAACCTGTGGCTCTCTGCCTGCAGCCTCCCTCCAGCTGCAGCTCAGAGGCTGCTCTTTACTTGGGGGGCAAGGTGAGCAGGAGGAAAAAAGGGATCTTCCCTTGTGGTGTATCCTAAGCTACCCCATCAGGAGGGAGGAGAGTGGGTGTGTGGTGGCAGGGAGGGCAGTCCCAGGCTGTTGGCCATGCTCTCCTCCTCCAGATGTTTCCCTCCTGGTAAGAGCCTGGTGGTGTCCCTGTGAGAGGGGGTGATGCTGTGCTGGGCACCTCTGGCATCTGTACCCAGCAGCCCTGGAGAGTTTGGCTGCTCCCCAATGGCTGCTTTGCTGGGGAAACCGAGGCAGAGGCCACTTCCTCCCACAGGGGCCCTGTGTGACGGGCTGGAGGCACAGAGAACCTGGTAAAAAAAGCATTTCCCCCCACGCAAACTGTGTAAGGCACAGTTCTGCTATTTGTTCCCATCCCTGGTGTCCAAAATGAGGCGGCTGGTGGGAAGTGTTCCTTTGCAGGCCCCAGCCATGCTGGGAGGGAGGGAGGGGACCAGAGCTGACCCCCTGCCCCAGATTTCTGCTCTAACCCTGCAGACTGTCACCATCTTCTGTGTCATCCTGCAGAGATGTGAGCTGTGCTGTGGACTCTGGAGAGGAGCAGCCCCAGCCCTGAGTCTCCCTGATGCTGCCTCTGCTTCTGCACCCCTGGCTGGGGTGGGGATGGCTCCGGGGACAGGGAGGGGCAATGGGGACGGACCCGGCCGCGGGACGACGGTGGCAAGGCCCTGCCAGCGCCAGGAGGGGACAGCCTTGGGCAGGCACCTGGCCCTGCCCTGCACGGGGTCTGGTGGCTCCGGGGACCGAGGGGTTTGGGGAGGAGCTGGGCTGCTGCTGAAGCCCCCACCGTGATTTTGGGGAAGATCAGCTTGCAGGACATCAGCGTGATCTCAGTGTCCCCCCGGCTGGGAAGCCTTGCTCCTTAGTGGCATCTGTCACTGCTGAACTTTGCTTTGCATGGGGAGCCCCAAATCGGGCCCCTCTCTGCCCCCCAAGTGCCTCTGCCCCAGCTGCTGCTGTAAATACTGTAAAAAATATGTTTTTTGCTGGGACGTGGGGACATGGTTCTGTGAACAAGATTTTAAATCTGTCTGTGTCCATCTTTTTCCCATTGGCAGGGGTGGGAGCAGGGATGCCTGGGGCTGCCAGCTGGTGGGACTGGCACTGGAGAAGGGGGAAACCTCAGGGAAACAAGTTCAGCAGCACTGCCTGGGTAAAGAGGAATGTCAGGAATCCCCTGTCCTGCCTCCCCCATGGTGCAGTGGGGAGTGGCAGAGGGCACAGAGTCTGTGCCTTTCCCCACGTGCTCAGGGACATGGACCTGTCATCCTTCTGGCACGGAGGGCCCTGCCCCGGGGCTCCTGCTTCCAAAGGGAGGGGCTCTGGTGCCACTTCCCCTGGATCTTGCCCCTGTCAGCAGCCCAGGAACAAGGCTCAGGGATGTGGGTTTGCAGCCCTCTGCCAAGCTGAGCTTTGAGTGAGGTTTGGCCTTGGATGGGATGATGGATTCCCCCCATCTTTCCCCCTGGGGTTTCTCATCCCCGGAAGGAGCCACCAGGATGCCAGAAGAGGAACCTGTGGCTCTGCTTGTCCCCCTCTGTGCCTGTGATCTTCATGTGGAGCTGGGTCACGTATGGCTCTGCTGCAGCTTGTGTGAGCAGGAAATAGACAGTTTCAGTTTGTGCCCTCATCCCTGCTCTGTCCTGCTGAGCAGGAGGATGTTGGACACCCCCTCTGGCAGCCCCAGAACTCAGTGCTGCTGAGGAGGCTCTGAGCACACACAGACCCCAGCCTGGTAGTGCTGGTCCAGCAGGAGGGTGGCAGCCCCTGGGCAGGGCTGGCAAGGGGACGCTCTGGGCTGTTGCTGTCCTCATGCTGTGTGATGTGACCACTGACGTCTGTCCCAAATGGACCCCAAGGGGCAGCCAGGAGATGGGGGTGAGCGTGTGCCAAGGTGGTTACACTCGGAGACGTCTGTGACACTCGGGGAATTGCCTGTGATCCTCTGTGGGGGCACACAGCCCCCATCACTGGGGCCAGGGTGGCGTGGGGACTGTCCCACTGTGCTGATGGCAGCAACCCCTGTGTCACTGAGGGCGTTTTTCCCCTCTGAGTCACTGCAGTCAGCATTTTGCCCTCGCTGTCTTGCTCTGACTCTGGTGTCTGTTCCATCCATGGTCCCGTTCTGTCCCCGGGCAGCAGCAGCTCCTCCCCACCTGGGCAGGAAGGGGCTTTAAACCCACCCCAGCCATCACGGTCCTGATGGGTGACAGCAATGCTCGGGCTGTCACTGTCTCCAGCTCCCATTCACCCACTTCCACCCCCACAGCAGTGGCAGATGTTGCCAAGCTACAGAAATAAATATTTTCCAGCCCCAAATCTGCTGAGGCCGATAACCCCCGCAGCCACAGCACAGCTCTGGTGAAGCTCTGGGGCTTTGTTTGTTGTGGGGGTTGCCAGGAGCGGTTTGGGGTGTTACCCTGGGCTCCTCCAGCCCCTCAGCATTGGGATGGGTGGGAGCTGCCCCTGTCCCATGGCTGAGCTGTCCCATCAGCACAGGAGCCTCTCCTGCCCCAGTGACACAGACCCAGCATCTGCTCAGGTTGGGGCTGGGGGCCCAGGGGGTGTCACTGGGCGCTCCCCAGTGCCAGTTCTATGTGTGGGGTGACAGAGGTCCTAATGCCAGCCCTGTCCTGCCCAGCATGTGAGCATGTGCTGACAGCAGATCATCCTAAACCTCCACTGCTGGGCTGCCCAGGGCAGTGGTGGAACCCCCACCCCTGGAAATATTAAAAAAAAGATGTGGATGTGGCATTTGGGGACATGGATTAATGGCGGCTTTGGCTGTGCTGGGGGAACAGTTGGACTTGATGGTCTTGGAGGGCTTCTCCCACTTAAATGGTCCCATGATTCTGTGGCTTCTGCACATTGCTGAAGTAGCTCCCTTTGGGCACAGGGGCACTTCTGCAGGGACAGGGGGCAGATTTTTTTTCCTGAGAAACCCAGCAAGAGCTTGGGGACACACCAGAGTGGCCCTGAGATGGAGGTTGTGACATCCACTGACCCATGGAGGAGCAGTTGTCCAAGGGCTCTTGTACAGCCTAGGAGGAACCCTGACCTTGCTCCCCCACTCACGGGGATGTAAGGCTGAGGGTCTGGGTGGTCCATGAGCTGGAGGGTCTGGTGTGTAGGAATGTCTGTGGGTCAGAGGGTCTGTGGCCCTGCACGTGCCCTGGAGGTGCTGCAAAATCAATCAGAGCGAACACGCACGTCCTGCAATACAGGCAGTTCCTCCCCAGGGTCCCGCTCCCCACAGCAGGAAAAGCATCCAACGCAGCCCTGGCCAGGCTGGAGCGGGGCTGTGCTGCTGCACAGGGCCACCAGCGAGGTTGTCACTGCTCCCTGCTGCAGTCCCCAAGGGCCCCCGGGTGTTTTCTCAGAAGCAGTGGCAGCGGGAAGTGGGTAACCCGAGTGAGGCGGCTGCACAAGCCTGGCTTCCACAAACCCGGCTCCCACAAGCCTGGCTTCTACAAACCCAGCTCCCACAAGCCCAGCTCCCTGTGGCTCCTCTGCAGCCCACGGGGGCGTTTGCCAGCGGAGCAGGCGCTGGGTCCCACACACTTTCTCCCATGGTCCCCAGTGAGCCCCTTTTCCAGGCTGGGGGATGCAGCTCTGGCTTGGAGCAGATCTCCTGCCTTCACCTCTTCCTGTCACCTTTGTGTCCCACCCAGGAGGATCTGCTGGGACACAGAGGCGACAGCTTCCAGCTGGCAGCCAGTCACCTCCTTCCTGTGCTGCATGGAGGGCTCACTGCAGGGACCACCTCAGGGCAGGTGCTGCCTGTGTCTCCCTGCTTTCCCCCACTCTCATCCCCTCAGGAAAAAGGGATGGAGGGGTGCGTCCCTCAGGGCAGGACTGCCGTGTGTGTACCAAGGAGCTGATGGAGCTGGAGAAGCTCCTCATCCTGCCCAAGTGTGATGTTCCTCAGTGAAGTTGCTCCCACCAGAAAGGATCTCCTCAGCCACTGAGGGGGCAGAAAGAGTCAGCACAGCTCCCCTGAAAGAAGTTGTTGCCACTCTGCAATTTGGAGAGGAACCTCAGCTCTCTGGGGAGGGGAAGTCCCCGGCTGCCCAGACGGTCTGACTATGATAGTGAAAGAGGCTGTAACTATTTTGGGAGATAACGTAACCCCAGGGATGTCACAGGCTTTCTGTCCTGTAAAGCCCCCTCACATATTTTTCTGGAATCCCAGACTAGTTTGGGTTAAAAGGGACCTTAAAGCCCATCTTGTTCCACCCCCTGTCACGGGCAGGGACACTTTCCACTGTGCCAGGCTGCTCCAAGCTCCAGTGTTCAGCCTGGCCTTGGGCACTGCCAGGGATCCAGGGGCAGCCACAGCTGCTCTGGGCTCCCTGTGCCAGGGCTTGCCCACTCAGTCTCTCAGGGAACAATTCCTCCCCAACATCCCATCCATTCCTGCCCTCTGGCAGTGGGAAGCCATTTCTTATTGTCCTCTCCCTCTTTGCTCTTGTCCCCACTCCCTCTCCAGCTCTCTTGGAGCCCCTTTGGGCTGGAAGGAGCTCTAAGTTCTCCCTGGAACTTCCTTTTCTCCAAGTGAGCAGTCCCAGCTTTCCCAGCCTGGCTCCAGAGCAGAGGGGCTCCAGCCTTTGGAGCATGGAGGGATTTTTCCACATTTACAGGACAGGGAGCATTTGGGCCCTTTTGGGTTTGCCAAAGATTGCTGCTGCACCCCAGGGCTGGGAGGATCCTCCTCAGTGCTGGGACTTCACCGACTCCTGATGCTCCAGGGGAACCTCCGTGTGACCTCCAGCTGCCCATGGGACAGGAGAGTTCCCCCTCCCAGGGATCCCAGCCCCCACTGGTGGAAGGAGAGAGCCCCCCCCGGGTCCCTGGTGGGGTTCAGAGCGTGGCGGGCGCTCTCATCAGAGGCTGGTGCTGCTTCCTCCGGCCGCTGTTCCCCGCTCAGCCTCTGACCTCATCCCGCAGCTATCCAAAGAGACAATGCCGGTGGCGGTGGCCAGCACAGTATCCTGTCCCCTCGTGTCCCCCCGTCCGGTCACTTCCCGGGATTGTTCAGCTCCCCTGGCCGCGCTGTCCCCCGGGAGCGGGCAGGGTCGAGCCGCACGGGCCAGGATGGAGCTTTGCCCAGCTGGAGCCCGGCTGGGCAGGGATGGAGCAAGAAGTCATCGTGCCCCTGAGCTTCCTCCTGGCACCCTGTGCTCCGCCAGGAGCTGTCCTAGCGCCGCCAGCCCCGCTCCCATCGCAGACCCAGCCTTGGTGTGACGGTGCCGAGCTGAGCCGGGTCGGGGCGAGCCCGGGGAGCGGCGGGGTCTGGCTGCACCGGGCCGGAATCCCCGCCGGTTTAGCGACATTAACCTCAGAACCGAACCGGTTAATCCAGCACCACGAGAACCCAGCCCCGTGTCACCGTTCCCTGGCTCCAAGCCTCCATTCAGGCAGGGGCTGAGCCTGCAAATACCCTCCTCACCATAATCCCCGATTTCTGTGCCCAGAGGCCAGCAGCTTGCTCCAGCAGCGATCTTTGGACCTGGAATATCTGCTTGTTCCCATGCAATTCTTTGTGTTTTGGGAGCACAGTGCCCAGCCATGCTCCTCCCTCGCTGTGTCCCACCTGTCCCCCTCGTGCCCTGCCTGTCCAACCGCTGTGGGGAATGTTTGGATTGTAAAGTTCAGCTTGTAAAGCTGAATGCTTCAGATTGTAAAGTTCAACCCTTTTCCCATTTGGCTGTGATATTATTTTTGTTGATATCCTTGTTTTGGGATATATTCATAGAATCCAAGACTAGTTTGGGTTGGGAAGGAACTTAAAGATCCGGTTCCACCGTTCCACCCCCTGCTCTGGATAGGGACACCTCCCACTGTCCCAGGCCACTCCAAATCCCAATGTCCAGCCTGGCCTTGGACACTGCCAGGGATCCAGGGGCAGCCACAGCTGCTCTGGGCACCCTGTGCCAGGGCTGCCCACCCTGCCAGGGAAGGATTTCTTGCCAATATCCCGTCTACCCCTGCCCTCTGTCTGTTTGCAGCCACTATTCCTGGCTCTCTGCTGGCTCCAGCTGCATTCCAGCTGTCAGCCCTGGAAGGCCAGTGCTGGGTGGGCATTGCTGGCAGCCCCTCTGAACAGAGGCCAGGGGGTTGAGGCATCCTGCTGCTCATCCCTGCGGCTGTGCATGCTCTGCAGCATCCCTCCTTCCCTCCTTTCCTCCTCCCTGCCTGTTCTTGGCGTGGTCAGCTCAGATCCCCCTGATCCCTCTGGGACAGCAGCTCTGGCCTGGCACTTTCAGTAGGGGCTGCACCAGGAGCTGGTTTTGTCCTCCCTGAGGGTTGTCCTGGTTTGTCCCAGCCATGGAAGCCACAGGGAAAGCAGCACCTCTTCCCTGGGTGCCCTCTCCAAGTGGGGTGCTGGATCCAGGGTGGCCCAGAGCATCCAGGGATGGCTCCTGGAGCACTCAGTGCTTTGGGCTGGGTTCTGCTGGGATCGGGTGGGGTGCTGTCATAGCAGCAGAGGTAGAGGGCAGTGGGTTCATCCTGGAATGATGCCAAGGGCCTGTGCAGGGAGCTGGAGGGGACACTGGATGCTCCCAGCTCCCCCTGGCCACGTGTTTCCAGCTTCTGCTATTTCAGGGCTTCCTGTTTCCCTCCGCAGAGCGCCTTCCCGGCAGGCTGGGACCAGCCTGGGGCTGTCCCTGCCTGGCTGGGATGGGGCTGGGCTCCACATCCAGCCAGGGGGATTTGTTCTTCCTTCTGGTGGTGCTCCTGAGCATGGAAAACAATGGGCAGGAAATGGGGATGGGGTCTGTGTTCCTCCCTCCCGGAGCAGCTCAGCCTGGGCTGAGGGAGTTGGGGGGCTCGGCCCGCAGAAAAGGAGGCTCAGGAGAGACCTTTCCTCTCCCTGCACCTTCCTGGAGGGAGGTGGAGCCGGGTGGGGATTGCTTCTGCCAGGTAACAACCGGCAGGACAAAAGGAAACGCCTCAAATTGTGCCAGGGGAGGTTAGGTTGGATATTGAGAGAATTCCTTCATGGAAAGAGCTGTCCAGCCCTGGCACAGCTGCCCAGGGCAGTGCTGGAGTGCCCATCCCCGAAGGGGTTAAACAGCCCTTTGGATGGGCACTGGCGGACGTGGGTTAGTGGTGGCCTCGGCAGCGCTGGGATCTTGGAGAGCTTTTCCAACCCCCAGAATTCCACGGATCTGTGATCACTCCGGGGCCTCGTGCTCCTCTGGGTGCTCTCCCAGCAGGAACCGGCCGCGTTTCCGGAGCCCTCGGAGGCAGCGGCGGGACAGCGGGGGCTCGGGGCGTGCGGCGCTGGCTCCGCTCTGCCCGGGGCTCTGCCGCCCTCTGCTGACCCCGGCGCGGGCACGGGCACGGCGGGGACACCGCGGGCACGGCGGGCTCCGGGGCACGAGGAGGGGGCGACACTGCTGGGGGCTCTTCTGGGGAGGCCAGGGACGGGTTAAAATGGGGGACAGTGATGGGGGTCAGTGATGGGTCAGTGCTGGGGTCAGTGATGGGTCAGTGATGGGGGTCAGTGATGGGGGTCAGTGATGGGGGGTCAGCGGCAGTGTGTGGGTCAGTGATGGGGGTCAGTGATGGTCAGTGATGGGGGGTCAGCGGCAGTGTGTGGGTCAGTGATGGGCAGTCTCTCCTGGGGGACCGAGGGTGGGGCTGAACAGTGACGAGGGTCCGAGGCTGGTTGTGAGCGATAGGAGGGCCGGGCGGGCCGGGTGCCGCGGTCCCCGCCGTGCTGAGCGGGGCGCTGCCGCTTTAAGAGCGCCCTGCCCTCACCCAAGATGCCGCCGGCGCGTTCCGCCCGTGCTGCGAATGCGCATGCGGAGGGCGTGGTCCCGGCAGGCACCGCCCACGACTCACCCCGCCCCTTCCGCCCGCCCCGCCGGAGGAACCGCCGGAGGGGCCGCGGGCGCCGGGCCCGGAACGGGCCGGGCCGGAGGGAGCCGGGCCAGGTACGGGAACGGGGCCGGGCCGGGGAGAGCCGGGCGAGGTACGGGAACGGGGCCAGGTACGGGAACGGGGCCGGGCCGGGGAGAGCCGGGCGAGGTACGGGAACGGGGCCGGGCCGGGGAGAGCCGGGCGAGGTACGGGAACGGGGCCGGCCGGAGCCGGGGCAGCACCTCCCGGGGTGTGCGGCTTGCCCTGCTGGGGGAAGGCGGCCGCCGCACCGGGAGCTTGCAGCAGGCGGTGGTGGAAGCGCGGGGCAGTGACGGACCCCGGGGCTGGCGGATCCCCGTGTCCGGCAGGGACGTGCCCGTGACTGGCAGGAGTCCGTGACTTCCGACTGCCAGAGGGCAGGGATGGACGGGATACTGGGAATTAGGAGTTGTTCCCTGTGAGGGTGGGCAGGCCTGGCACAGGGTGCCCAGAGCAGCTGTGGCTGCCCCTGGATCCCTGGCAGTGCCCAAGGCCAGGCTGGATGGGGCTGGGAGCAGCCTGGGATGGGGGAAGGTGTCTCTGCCATGGCAGGGGTGGGAGATGGGCTTTGAGGTCCCTCCCATCCCAAGCCCCCTGTGACCCCCTGAGTCCCCTGTGTAAGTGCCAGCAGCCCCCTGCACCAGCTGCAGGCTGGCTGTGCCCCGAGCCCTGTGTCTTGGCTGGGCTCCCTTGCCTGAAACCCTCCTTTTCATCCAGCAGCTCCAGGAGGTGCCAGAGTGGCGGCAGGAGCAGCTGATCCTTGGCAGAAGGTACTGACACAACTTGTTGGATGGATAAATGGCCCTCTGGAATGGTCGCTGACCTCTCCGTGGGGGAATACCAGTGCTGGGTGCAGAGGATGGGATGGGGCAGCACAGGGATGGGATTCCCTCCTGTCTGTCCCTGCTGCAGTGCACGGGGTGCAGCTGGTGTCCCTCTGGGTCTGTTTGGGTGCTCAAGGAAAACCCCTCTGAAGAAACCTCCAGGAACAGAGAGGGTGAGAAACAGAGCAGCTGGAATTTGGGAATCCTGTGATACTCTGTGTTCTCAGCCTCTGGGTGCTGTGAGCTTTGGCTTGTCCAGGCTTTAAAGGCTTCCTTAATCTTGGATCTTGTTCCTCAGGTTTTTGCACCAGAATGAAATGAATGATTCAACTTTTTACATCTGTTCAGAGCAGGCGTTTGTGGAATGCACACTTTGGAATTTTCCAGGTGTTGTTGGTTCTGTTCCATGCTCAGGGGTCCATGGGACAGGACTGGGAGCACCTGAGAGGCTGTGGGGACATGGCTGGCACTACTGCTCTTCTGACTCCCTTTATTCCAACAAGGACTCAAAAACAGGATTGCTTTTGTTTCCATGTGCTGCATGGGTGGTGCTTATGTAGAATAGAGAATTGTTTTTAATTATTTGGGATGCAGCAGCCAAATCATCTTCTGGCTGTGCTGAGCTGCCCCCTTGGGAATGGCCCCCACCCTGTGCAGGGGGCAGAGAAGGGTCTGGGGGGTGTGATCTCACACTTGGCTACACCAAAAT
Organism: Passer domesticus; assembly: GCF_036417665.1. Lineage (NCBI taxonomy): Eukaryota > Metazoa > Chordata > Aves > Passeriformes > Passeridae > Passer > Passer domesticus. Next base: position 18,859,150 of record NC_087480.1, on the reverse strand, counting down.
GTCTTTTGAGATTTGGATTTGTGCTCCTGTATCTTGCATCTGCCTTCACCCCCCTTCCCCAAATCCCAGATGATTTCTTTCCCTCTGTCACAGTCCCTCATTTTCTTCTTCCCTTCTTGTTGTGCAAGGTGCCACCAGCTGTATCTCAGCTGCATGTGGCTGCTAGTAAGGAAGACAGGTTGGCCCCCAGGTTTCTCAGCTGGAGCGTGTTCACCCAGAGGTCACCCACGCAGTGTCCCTTGTCCCTTCTGGGGCTGGCCGGATGTCTGCAGCCCCAGGCTGCCCACACAGGTGAGGGCTGGCACGGGCTGACCCTGCCATGCTCTGGGCACAGACTCATCCAGCAGGTTTGTCCAGCAGCTTGGACTGGGGTGTGAGTGCAGAGGTGACACCTTGGGAGTGGTTCTGTGCATCAGGGCTGTAATTATTCCCTCTGGGATAACAACCCCTTCCTGCTGCTGCAGCACAGCCTCACTGCAGCTGTTTGTGAGGCACTGTGAGCCCTGGTTTTGTAGGTCATGGATGCTTTGGGTTGGAAGGGACCTTAAAGTCCCTTCAGTCCCACCCCCTGCCAGGGACAGGGACTCCAGGATGCTCCAGTGTCCAGCCTGGCTTTGGAACTGCCAGGGATCCAGGGGCAGCCCAGCTGCTCTGGGCACCTGTGCCAGGGCCTGCCCACCCTCCCAGGGAAGGATTTCTCCCCAGTATCCCACATAGCCCTGCCCTCGGGCAGTTTAAGCCACCATTCCTTGCTCTCCATGGATGAATACGTGTTTTAGTTGGAGCAAGGATGCTTTAGTTGTCCCTGGAGTTTGGGGAGAGAAGCAAGCCTAGCAGAGCACTTTGGTCTGACAGAACAACTGGTGGCATTTTGGGGTGGAATATTTCCATCATATCCCTGATTTTATTCTTAGTAGTCCCTTTTCCTCTTCATGGCTTTTCCTCCAGAATACTTGGACCCAAAATGTCCCAGTTTGTGCTGTTGCCAGGTGGAAGGTGAGCTTGGAATGTGTGTCCTGCTTTGGGAGGAGGTTGGAACCATCCCTGGAAATTCAATGAGCCTGGAGAGTGGCTCCAGTGCTGTGCTGGCCCTGTGCTATTGTGCCAGCCTGTTCTGCCTCAGTGCAGTGGGGTTCAGAGCTGCTGGGCTGTGATCCAGCACTTCCAAAGAGCTGCCTGCCTTTATTCCTTCCTTCTTCAGGAACTTCTGTTCATTCCTTAACCATCGGCAAGGAAGGAGAGTTTATAGTTCAGGTCAAGGAGGTGCCTGTGAGTGGAATGAGATCCTGTGGTTTGATAAAAATGTATGAAATCATCTCCATGTTGTGTGCTGAGCAGCTGGGATGGATTTAGTGGAGAGGGAGGTCTTGGAAAGGTACCTGGTGTGCTCAGCTCTCATTGTGTAATTCCCACTGCAGTTGGCAGCAGCTCCAGGTCATCCACGTGGCTCCCCAGGGGCTCAGCAGCAGCCCCAGCCTGGGCTCTGGCTCTCTTCCCCTTACCCTTTCCCTCGCCTCAGGGAGACTTTTCCAGCCTGTTCTCTCCTAGGATTTTGTGCAAGTTGGGTGTTTTGTGTTCTCTGTGTGCCTGAAAATCCTGTTAAACCTGTTGTAGCCCATATTTTGGTATTGTGGGGGGTTTCTACCTTGCTGAGCAAGAGGCAGAGCTTAGCTCTCATCAGAATGAGTCTGGACCTGGTTCCATGTGGTGCTGTTTGGATTTTGGGGTGTGCTGAAAAGTGTCTCCTAAAAAGAACACCAAAAGGGGAAGGTGTTCTGCTGTAAGAGATCCAGCTGGGTGTTTACAAAGCATGGAATGACAGGTTTCTGTCTGGGACTTGATGCAAGCGTGACTCTAAACTTGCCTATAAAATATAATTGAGAATATCAGTTGAAGTCTTGCTTTTGTAGCCATGGTAGTCCTTAAAACAGTTAAAGAAGAAAGAAAAATGGGAAAAAAAGAGGTGGTGTTTGAGGCAAGATGGTATTTTTATCAGTGATTATTTAGCTTTTTTTCTGTCTGGCACAGTTTTGGGCATCACCTTTCTCTGTTAGATGTGTAACAACAGATCCTTTTTCCTTTTGAATTCCAGGAGAATAACTAATCATAGCAGATATGGGATGAATGGGATAAGTGTAAGGCATATGATCCAAAGGTGTGCATCCTCTGTGGTGGTGAATGGACAGCATGTGACTCCAGCAGAGACTTTTTTTAACTGGAAAGTGGAAATCAGCTTACAAAATACTACAGGACAAATTCACAAACCAGTAACTTACTTATTTGGGAAGTAGAGAATTTGTTGCACAGAGAAGCTGTGGCTGCCCCATCCCTGGAATATTCAAGGCCAGGTTGAACAGGGCTTGTAGCAACGTGGGATAGTGGAAGATGTCCCTGCCCATGGCAGGGAGAAGAACTTTCAGGTCACTTCCCACCCCAGTCATTCTGGAATTCCATAGTTCTAGGTACCAACATCTCGCTTGCACCCAGGCCATTTTCCAGTTGCTTTTGTGGCAGATGTGCTGGGGCTGTTTTCACACTCTGCTGTGAACTGGGGTGAATCTGTGGGGCTGCACCCTGTCCCAGAAGCTCCCTGGTGAAAACCAGCCCTGTTAGTTCGGGCTGTTCCCCTCGGGGTCTGTGGTGTGCAGGGTGTGCTGAGCCAGCCTGTCGGAACCCAGAGCATCTCTCTGGATGCCCTGGATGTCTCAAAGCCCTGGCAGGGGCTCGGAGACCCTGGCAGGAAGCCAAAGACACCTGGAAATTCGATCTTAATTCATGGAGCAAATTGCCAACCTGATAAGAAGAATTACAGGCCACAAAAGTTTAAGTAGGAATCACAGGGTGAAGGGAAAAATTTTGGAGCACTGTACAGGGGGGTTTTGTATGTTGTACAGGGGGGTTTGAAATCCTGTACATGGGGGTCAGGAGTCCCAAGATGGAGGAATTTGGGCATGCCCTGTCCTTCTTCTTTCTTCTCCTTGGCATCCATGTTCAGGATGATGTTGGCATGTGTGGATTGGTTCATGGTGAAGGTGCACTTGCCAACAAGGGTGAAAAGTATTGGAAATTAAAGGTAAATATCTAATACGTAGTTTTCACTATAAAAGAGACAACCCCCCGTGGGCGGGGGAGAGTGCCCTTGGCTGTCTTGCTGATCAGACCTCGGCTGGACAGACAGAAAAACTTTGTAGATAAGGAACAATAAACTCAACTGAAGACCAAAAGCAAGAGTCCAGACTCCTTCTTCAGAGCGCGGCCTGCCCAGAACCACCTTTTCCATGCTGGGGCAGAGACCACTGACAGCCGACCCCGGCACCAGCCTGCCCACGACACTGCTCCTCATGGCTGGCCAGCCACACAGCCATGCTGGGCAAGCAGGGTGACCTCCCACACGGAGCTGTGACACCGCCTGCATTCCCAAAGAGGCTAGGAATGGCAAAGGAGCTGTTAATGTGTTTGAGTATGGAAACTGCGGTGAACAACTGCATTTAGTCTGGAAAATACAGTTTGGAGTCCAGTAGCAACCTCCCCTCAACTGGTTGCAAGCTACCTGTAAATTTGGTCTTGGGCATTTTCATGTTGAGCTGCTTTTAGTCAAAACATTATGCAAAAAGGAAAGGAAGCCAGCAGTAGTTGTGAGGAAACTCCTGGGAAGAGGTGGCTGAGCTGAGATTGTGGCTTTTTAAGTGAGAGCTAAAGTGGTGATGATGGAAAATTTAGGAGGAAAAAAAAAGAGGTTTTGTGGTGAAACCAATGGATGGGGCAGATAACTGTGAATAAGTAGTCAAGATGTGTTCCTGATTCTGAGTTGTGACGTACCAGTGCTCCCAGCTCAGCTGGATTTGTGTTAAACAGTGTTTATTTTGGCTTTTGGAGGACTGGTACTGTTCTGAACAGGGCTGGCAGTGCCTTCGGGCACATCTATGCACTCACCTCAGTCTGTACCTGCTGCTGGGGTGGTTTTGGGATGGGTGTGTTGCTCTTTGCCTCTGTTTGAATATTCCAGTGTCCTGAGCTGAGGGGCAGAAGCTCTGTGGAATGGTGGATTGTTCCAGAAGAGGTGGTCCTGGTGTGGATGGAAGGATGAGGGCTCTGTGTGTCTGCATCCCGGGATGGCAGTGAATCCCACAACACCCTGTGAGCCGGGGTGCCTGGGAAACCCAAACTGCCACAGGATTCACATGCTGCTCTCTGCTGTGGCTGGTGGTGTTTGACAGCCCCCGTTACCCTGCTGGAGGGATGTCAGAGCAGAGCCTGTACTATTGCCTCCTGGGCCCGTGTGGGTACACGTCAGAGAACAGCAAAAGAGCCCCAAACAAGCCCTAAAACAATGCAAGTCTTTGTGTTCAGCCTGTGTTGGTAGAATTCCCAGTTTCTCTCAAACCTATTGTTCGGGCTGGTGTGGCTGGACTGCCCTGGCCCAACACAGGCAGCATTCCCAGGATGTGTTTGCCTGTGCTGGAGCAGCTGCCGAGGGCGAGAGGCTGCCTGGAGAGGTCAGCCTTGTGCCAGGGCCAGCCCTGTGCCCCTGGCCCAGGAGGGACAGCTTCTCCAGGATCCTGCACTGTGGGAGGCTGGGGCAGCACCGGCGTCCTCTGTGGCCACCCTGGGAATGGAGCTGTCAGAATCCTGGAATGGGTTGGGCTGGAGGAGACCTTGAAGACCATCTATTGCCATGGGCAGGGACACCTTCCACTATCCCTCGTTGCTACAAGCCCTGTTCAGCCTGGCCTTGAATATTCCAGGGGTGGGGCAGCCACAGCTTCTCTGGGCAGCCTGTGCCAGGGCTTCCCCAGTGTCACAGGGAGGAATTCCTTCCCAATATCTAACCCCGTCTCTGCAGGGGTGAAACCATTCCCCCTTGTCCTGTCACTCCAGGCCGTTGGAAATTTGATATAATTTTCTCTGTACGAAATCTGAGGCTGTTTGCGGTCACTTCAGAGAGAATGGGGAATTGGAGGAGAGTATGGCTTGGAAAAATAACATTGTCTTGGGAACTGCCTGTGGCAAATCATTGGCTCTTTTGTCACAGCATGGGGACACAGGGCTGGCCCCTCCCGGGGGCATTGATTTGGCAGCACAGCTGTGCACAAAGCTTCTCGGCTCAACTCCTCCTGCAGAGGGTTCTGTATCTCAAGGGCTGGAATACAGCAAAATCCAAACCAGCTCTCTGTTCACACATAGGTGGAGTTTCACCCTCATGGAGTCCCTTCCTCTGTTTAGGATGGATAATGTGGGGATTTTTTAGTGTTGGTGGGAGCCTGTAGAGTGATGATGTTGCCCGGAGAGGTTGTGGACTCCCTGTCCCTGGAAGTGTCCAAGGCCAGGCTGGATGAAGCTTGGAGCAACCTGGAATAGTGGAAGGTGTCCCTGCCCATGTCAGAGGTGGGATGAGCTTTAAGGTCCCTTCCAATCTAAGCCATTCCAGGACTATGAAAGCCTGGCTCTGCTGGCTCCCAGCCAGGCACCAGGAGTGTTGACCCAACAGCCAAATGCTACATTTTTTTCTCCTTTCTTTTTATATTCAGCTAAAATTGGCTTATTCTGCAGTTTTTTCCTAGTCTATATACCAGTGGTCTGGTACTTGTGGGAAGGGATGTGCCTGAGAACCACGTGGGGCTGGAGAGGAAGGAGAGCTCTGAGTTGTCAAAGCTCAGCTTAGGTTTGCTGATCTTTAAAGAAGCCCCAGTCTTGTGATCCGGGTTTTGGTTTCCCAGTGGAAACAGCCACTAGGTGGTAAGCTGGCTCCTTCCCACAGCAGGAATGGCTCCCGAGGTGGCTGGTTGGGATTGCTGCCTGCTCCTGATGTGATTTCCGTGTGGTGCTGCTGGAGCTGGGGTCGAGCCTCTCCTCTGACAGGGAGGAAAAAGTGCTTTGGGAGCTTCTTCCGTGCTGTGACTGGCAAACCCTCGGGGCTGTGTGCTGGAAGGGCCGCTGTGAGCGTGGCAGTGCTGCAGCTCTGGAGTGCCAGTGCCATCCCCTGCTGCCACGGTGGCACTGGTGTGGGTGCTACAGCAAGACTGAGGGAGCCCATCTGGGTGACACCCAGCCTGGAGCTAGGAGAAAACCTTGGAATGCTTGGGCTTTGGATTGGAAATGGCAGCGAGGCTCTGGCTTCCTGCTGCCAGCGCTGTCACTGAGTCACTTCCAGGCGGTGGCCTGGGGACCCTGCCGGGTTCTGCTTTGCTGCTTCCCTTTCTGTGACTGCCATGGGGAGCAGAAGGGCAGAGGAGGTGGATGGGAGCAGCTGGAGGAGGATGGTGTCACACGGGCCTTGGGGACACCGGCAGTCCTGGGGTATGTACGAGTGCTCTGGGGGTTCTGGCAGTGCCAGGGCCTGTGCAAAGAGGCAGCTGTTGCCCAGTGGAGAACTGGGGTAAATGAACAGCCAGATAAGCATGAAAATGGTCTATTTTTTATTTAATTTTATTCCTCGTGCTTGGGAAAGCATCTGTAGAAGGAGTGTTTTGATAAGAAAAAGTGTCTTAAACCTCTTGTCTCGATCTGACAGGAGAAGTGAGCAAGGAATTATCCTCCTGTGTGTCCTTCTTGTGCTGCCAGGCATTCCCTGGGCTCTGCTGTGGCTGGAAGGTGCTGTGTTTGCTGCCGTGCTTTTGATTTTTAAAGCTGTCAATGAGAACCAGCTCAGGGAGGGATTGAGTGGAGCAGGAGGTCTTGTTGCTCTGCCTGTGCTGCAGGAACTGCTTTCTGTGCAAAGCAGAGCACTTTAGATGGAATATTGGGGAGAAATTGTTCCCTGTGAGGGTGGGCAGGCCCTGGCACAGGGTGCCCAGGGAAGCTGTGGCTGCCCCTGGATCCCTGGGACTGCCCAAGGCCAGGCTGGATGGGGCTGGGAGCAGCCTGGGACAGTGGAAGGTGTCCCTGTCCCGGGCAGAGGATAGAATGGGATGGACTTAGAGATCCCTCCCACCCCAACTATTCTGGGATTCTGCAAATGCAGAGATATTTTAGCCCCTCTTCACACATATTTATACCCACTGAGTCATATTGGAAAATACCTGTAAGACCATGTGAAGCTGCAAACGAGCCCTGAGACACACCGGCACAGTTTTCTTAATTCTCTGCCAGGCTGACAGGGCCATCCCTGCCTCCCAGGCTGGGAGCTGGATCTTCTGTGCTCCCTGGAAGCAGTTTACTGGAAGAGCATCACAGCACTTCAGTGCCATAGAATTGTTTTCATTTTTAGCTGGCAAATAACTTTGAATTCCTGGGTTTCTCCTGCCCTCGGCTCTCTGGGCCACACTGTCTGTGTGCTCTCAGGGTGTGCAGCTGCTCGTGTGCCTTCCCAAGCACCCAGCTCCCCTTGTCTCCCTCCTTTCCAGGATCTTCTGTGGCAGTTTAGTGAGAAAACACGGTGTAAAAGTTAAGGAAAGTGGTGTTCCATGGTGTAGGGCTCAGCAGAGAGCACCCTGTGCAGTGCCAAGGCTTTTTGTGTGTGCTGTGATGGCTTCTTCAGTGAAATAGGAAGTGTTTTCTGCAGAGTGTGTATTTCAGCCTGTCGGGAAGGGCTGGCTAGCATTTTCCCTTCCTGGAACAGGTCTGAGCTATGGAGTTGGTTTCTCTCTTAAATCTCTGGGAGAAAATCAGTATTTGCAAGAGCAAAGTGCACATGGCCAGCAGTGAGTCCAGGCAGGCAACCTGGCCTGGATCAAGAACAGTGTGGCCAGCAGGACCAGGGCAGCCTCAGGCTGTGCCAGGGGAGGTTCAGATCGGACACCAGCAGGAATTTCTTCACAGGAAAGCTTTCTAACATTAGAAGGGGCTGCCCAAGGAGGTTTGGGGTCCCCATCCCTGGAGGTGTCTAAAGAAGGCTTGGAGGTGGCACTCAGTGCTCTGGGATGGGGACAAGGTGGGGAATTGGTGCAGTTTGGACTCGATGGTCTTTGAGGTCCTTTCCAACTGAAATCATTCCGTGGTTCTGTCTTCTCATGGAGATGCAAAGATTCCCATTTCCATGTGGCAAGAGCTGTTTCCAAAGCCCATGTCTGACTTCCCCCCCCACCCCCATTCCGTTTGTTATTATATTTTCAGAGCTTGTGCTTTTGTAGTTCCTCTGCTGTCCTGGAAAAGAGGAGGAGAAACAATGGGTCTCTTGTCTTGGTGTGGCAGTTCCTTGAGATTGGTGGGGTCCAAAAAAAAAGCCACAAACTATTGCAAACCTGTTGAGAACACGTGTAGAGATTATTTAATAAATACATTGGAGTGGCTCTTGCCCTGGCTAACATTGGAATTCCAGCCTGAACTTCAGGTGACATCACTGCATCCAGCCTTCCATGGGAAGAACAGTGCAGCCTCTGGGTCTCCACCAGGGTCAGGTGTCAGTCCAGTTGGGTGTGAAAATGAGTTTTCCTGCTTGTGCTGTAAAAAGCTTCCCTTTGCTGGCAGGTTTGGAAGCTCTGGCCATGGATCAGAAGGGCTGTCGTCGGGGGAGCTTCCAGAGTGGCACCAGCGATGAGGATATGCTGGAAATAGCTGGAGCATCCATGGATTTCTCCATGGCAGACGATGACCCACCACTCGACAGGGAGATGGGAGGTAAAACCCACGAGCTCTCCCCTTTCTGTTTTTCCTGATGGCTTTGGATAGGATTTAATGGGAATATTTGCTGTGTGGGTCCCGCTGGCCTATGCCCAGGCTGGGTCTGGTGTTTCCTGGCACCAGAGTGAAGGGTTTGCAGGATTCTGTGCTGGATTGTGTCCCTATCTGTGTGGCTCCTGGGCTGTGACATGGAGCACATCCTCTGGCTTCAGGAGAGTCCTTCCTGGAGTAGCTGCTGTGGAGAAGAGCTGGCAGTGGCAGGGGGGAGGAATGTGGGTGCCATGAAATTGCAGCACTGAGCCATTCCTGAGGATTGTGATATGAGCATAAACTGTCCCCTCCCTTCCTTTCTTGCTTATCTGTAATTTTGGAGGTTTTCTGTCATGGAGAGAATCTCTCTGTGTGGCAGCACAGAGGATTTGGTGCTTCTCTTGCCACCCCTTGTCTGGCCAGAGGGTCTGGAGCGTCTTGCCTCCTTCTGGAGTCTGAGCAGTGAAATTCATGGAGAAGGAATGAGTCAACATGGATATGCTGAACTCTAAGGAGTGCTTCCCCTGGATGAGGCTCTCTCTGTTGATAGGGTCTCAGGTCCTCAGGGGAGGTGACACTAAGTAAAAGAGGAAATTTTAAAGGGGGAAGAGCTTCTTGCCCAAATGCCAGTTTCAGTTCTCCTGTGAACTTCCCCTGCTGACTTCAGATGTTTGCTGGCAGATGTTGGGGTGCCAGTGTGAAACCTGAAGCTGTGGGGGCCCAGCTGGGAGATGGTGGCTCTCTCCTCCATTCAGAGGAAGACTCAAAAGTGTTTCAGTGGTGGAAGGTCTCCTTTTGTCTGTGACATTTTAAAAGGTTTTTTCTCCTTGAGTTTTAAAGGCGAGAATTGAGGCAGGTAGTGACAGGGGTTGGTTTGAACTGAGAGAGGGAAGACTGAGGTTAGATTTAAGAAGAAATTGTTCCATGTGAGGGTGGGCAGGCCCTGGCACAGAGCAGCCGTGGCTGCCCCTGGATCCCTGGCAGTGCCCAAGGCCAGGTTGGACAGGGCTTGGAGCAGCCTGGGACAGTCAGTGGAAGGTGTCTCTGCCCCTGGCAGGGGTGGAATGAGATGAGCTTTAAGTTCCTTCCAACTCAAAGCCGTCTGTGACACCATGATCAGAGGTGTGAGTGCCTGGTTTACCCTGAATGCTTATAAGCACAAACAGGATTTAGCAGCAGGTTATTCTCCATGTTAAATTTAAAAATAAATTAAAATTTAAGTGGGAGCCTTGAGCTGGCTCATCTCCCCTGCTTTCTTCACCCACCTTCCTCCTTGACCTCACACAGAACCCGGGAGCTTTTATCAGGGAGACCAAGGTCAATGTGGGGAGTGTGCAGAGTTTCAGCCTCCCGGACAATGCTTGAATGACAAGTTATCACCAGCAAATTGGAGCCCGAGGAACTTAATCACCAGCCCCTTTGAGCTCTGTGTGCACTGAATAAAGGTGAGATAAAGGCTGCTCGTGTGTTGGGAGAGCCTTTGAAGTCTGACTGTGCCCAGAGGACAAAAGGAAAATCCAGTGCCTGCCTGCTGCAAAGACAGTGAGCAAAGAGCGTTCCTGGGAGTTATTAAGTAAGGAAAATGTCAGCTGAGTGGGGAAGAAAGGGATTTGTCTGTCAGTACATGAGTGACTGACCCACCACTGTCAGGAGACTTGATAAATGTGCTTTCCTGTGCTGCATCGTGACTTGGGGCAGAGCTTTGGGAATGGGCTGCAGAGCAGGGAGTGTCCCAGGCTGGGGTGCCAGGAGCATCCCGTGTGGGAGGTGGTGAGCAGAGTGCTCGTGTCTGGGTGTCCTTCCATGGTTAAGGGTCGGGTTTGGTGGATCCTTGGAGCCGGGCTGTCGGGTGAAGCAGAACTGGCACCTGTGGAAATTGCAGGAACAAATCCAGCCTGGGGGAGAGTGGATGGGGAGCAGCTCTGAGGAGAAGGGCTTGGGGCTCTCGGTGGATCAGAAGCTCAACTTGCCCTGGCCATGATGCTGGAACCCGCTGTGCCCTGGGCTGCTAGCACAGCGTGCGCAGCAGGGGAGGGGATTCTGCCCTGCTCAGGTGAGACCCCACCTGCAGAGCTGCCCCAGCACAGGGAGGAGCTGGAGCTGTGGGAGTGGGTCTAGGGGTGTCCCCTGGTGGGGTGCAGGGCTGGCCCTGGTGGCAGTGTCCCTGTCAGTTTTGGGGGCTGGCCCTGGTGGCAGTGTCCCTGTCAGTTTTAGGGGCTGGCCCTGGTGGCAGTGTCCCTGTCAGTTTTGGGGGCTGGCCCTGGTGGCAGTGTCCCTGTCAGTTTTAGGGGCTGGCCCTGGTGACGGTGCCGGTGACGCCGGGGCGGGGAGGGCCCAGCAGCGCTGCGGGATCGCCCGTCGGAGCCCGGAGGAGGAGGAGGAGGAGGAGGAGGAGGATGCACGGAGCGCCGCTGTGAGCCCGGGAATGTCCCCCGGAGCTGCTCCTGCGGGACGGGGAGTGGCTGAGCCGGGGTGAGGAGACCCTTCAGGGAGGAAAGGAGACGTGAGCCGAGGGGAATGTGTCCCTGTGTCTGTGCACGCTGTGGGGTACCAGAGCCAGGATGAGGGTGGTGGAGCAGGGGGTGGGCTGCGGGATTTCTGCTGTGTAATGGTTGTTTGTTCGCTGTCCCCGTGAACCTCCTGCATTTCGGGGATTTGCTGGAGCAGGGGAGCAGCCACGGAGCTCTCCAGGTGCTGTGGCTGTCCCCTTGGCACTGGCAGGACAGTCAGCAAACTGTGGCTTTGTGGGGCACATGGCACACTTGGAACTTCACCATGTCCAGCCTGGTTTTCCTAAGCCCAGCGGGGTCTGAAGTGGAGCATTAATTAACCCCTTCTGGGGAGTGATCAGAACACTGAGAAATCTCTGTTTGAAATGAGCAGTAATAGGGTCACTTTTCACTCACTGTCTCCAATTTGGAGATCTGGATGTTACAAACAGGGAGATCTGTGCAATCATCTTGGATGTGTTTTGGCAGGGCATCGTGGAGCTCATTTTTCTCCTTTATTCCTATCTGGGAATCCTAGGATACTTGATTTGCAGCAAGCTGAGGCAGGAAATATGATCTTTATAAATATTTATGGCTGTCAGCCATTTCATAGTTCTGGATTACCCCTGAAAAAAAAATAAAATATGTTTTCTCATTATCATCTGTCAAATGAACAATTGTCTGTGGCTGGAGACCTCGGGATTCTCCTTTGGGAATAGAAATCCTGGTGCTGTAGGAGGGCAAGCTGGGCTGAGAGGGGATCCTGGAGAGCAGGATCAGACCAGCCTGCACCTGCCTGGTCTGGAGTGGGATCAGCCCATGCCATGGGCTCACTGGGGCTGTGGATGGGATGGGATCACAGAGGCTGTGCCTGAGGGATCCTGCAGGTGCCATCAGGGTCTTGCTGGGGGTACCAGGACTTTCAGACCCTCTGTTATTGCAGCTCTGTGCTTGCTTTGTGCCTCGGGGTCTGGTTCCTGCTCCAGGGCAAGCTTTGAGCTGGGAGAGTGTTCCCAGGACAGCTCAAAGTCGCTGGTCTGGGCAGTCCTTCCAGGAGAGTGAGCATGGAATGTGACTGATCTCATCTTCTTGCAGAAGACGCTTCTCAGGGTGTTCTATTAGCTTGGTTAACTCTCCTTCATGAATACTTTTCTTTATGACAGCTGTATCTTTTATCTTTAGGAAAGATTTGGTTGATAGGCCAAAAAAAAAAGAAAAAGGGAATAGCCAGAGAGACAGCAGAGAGCCTGCTGTCTGCAGCACAGAGTCAGGAATGATGGGGGTGCTTCTGGGAGAGGGGTCATTCCTGTGGGAACAAGGAACAAAGCCAGCTGCTGCTCTGGGCTGCAGGTGGGACTTGTTCAGGTGGCCAGGATGAGGCCTCTGTTTGTTCCCTGGGTACCTGTGCCAGGTAGCTCTCCTGTCCTTGGAGCAGCACCAGCCAGGTGCCAGGAGGAGTTCCAGGCATTTCAGTGTTCCGTGTTCTCCCCTTGCTCATGTTGTTGTCAGGATGGTTTATTCCAGGAGGTTCTGATCTATCAGATTTAGAGAGCAGTGTCTAGGATTTCCTGCGGGTATATTTCAGTGGGGAAATCTCTGGATTTTGCATTTCCAAGCTTCTGGTCTCAAAAATGCTGTTAAAACCAGGGATTCCTCACAGAAAATTTTAAGAAATAAGAAATAAGAAAATGCCTTATTTTCCTCCCTGTGCAGTTGGGTCTCACAGCCTGTGCACTCAGCATTTGGAAGAGCTCTGCAGAACTCCATCTTTTTTTTCTTTTTTTTTTTTTTTTGTCCCAGGTGAAGCGAGGAGCTGTTTTAAGTGGGTTATTTTGTGGTGGTTGTCAGTTCTGTACATGACTCATCTTATTTTCCTGCAGCTGTGGCAATCTGGGAGATGGGCTTGGGAAGACTTCACAGCTCTTTTCCCTTCCTGCTTCAGATGATGGGGCAGAGGGCAGCTCTTTGAATTCCTTATTTTTCCCATCTGGAGACACCTTTGCCCCCGTGATATCTGCAAGCTAAATATGCTCAAGTATCAACCATTATCCTTCTGTCTGGGAGTTTTAACCCTCCTCTTCTCCCCACGTACCAGTTCTGACTGGATTTTGGTTTTTGCTCTTCTTTTTTTTCCCTTTGAACGTCTGCAAACACTCAGTGTTTTCCAGAATCAGAATTTGGGGAATGTACACCCAAGCTAAGCATTGTTTTCCACGGGCTGGAGCAGGTTAAACAGGAGGCCCAGTGGTTTGGCTGAGTTCTCACCTGAGGAAGGCTGCAAGTCTCAGTTTGGTGTTTTTCTAAGCCCCCATTTGTTACCACTTTCTGCTTTCCAGGCCCTATTGGATGCTTTGCTTTCCCTGTTTCCCTGCTCCCATCCATGCCTTCCTGCCCATCCTGTTCTCATCCTTGCCAGATCCACCTGGGATACCCTTCAACTCTGTTGGAAGTCCTAAATATTCCTTTTCTCCTCTCCCTCTCCATTTACTTGCCTCAAATGCCAAAATACCCTTGTGGCAAGTCCTGCATGTGGGGAAAGGCACCATATAGAAGCTGGTGATGATTTACTTTGCCCTGAACAGTTATTTCCAGGAGCAGCCCCATCTCCAGGTGATCTGCTGAAGCTGGGGAGGGTGTACCTGGCACAGATCACCTGGGAACATGTGCTCGTGGTATTCAGCTCAGGAAACACCTCGGTAGCTCTTTATTTCCATTGAAATCTGTGGTTTTCCTCCTAAATGAGTTTTGGTGGTTTTCTTTTTTATAAAAAGAGTAAAAACTAAGAAATACTCAAATGTCCCCCTTCCTCCCCAGCAGGCTTCTCCTCATATAATGGAGGAGGGATGAACGGCACGAGCGCCATGATGGATTTCCTGGAGGAGCCTCTTCCTGGGGTGGGCACCTACGAAGATTTCAACACCATAGACTGGGTGCGAGAGAAGTCCCGGGATCGAGACAGGCACAGGGAGGTAAAAATTCCTCCTCCTCCTTGCTGGCTCTGAGTGCAGGGTAATTAGTGTGTGACTCTTGCTGGGGTAGGGAAGCTCTTCTTGGAGACCCCTGGGATGGAGGGATTGCCCTTAGGATGGGGGCTGAGAGTTCAGTTTGAGGAAAAGGAGCACTAAATCTGACATGTTGCACTTTTTTGGCTGCTGATTCTCTTCTGAAGGCTTTGATTTATTCCAAATGGGGGTTTAGAGAACAGAACCAGCCTGGTTTTCTGCTCTCACATTTGCACTGGTGAATGGTGCTCTTTCTGTTGGATTTTTTTTGTTTGAGAAGACTGAGTTAAGTTATTCCAGAATTCCTTCCCAGGACTTCAGCACTCTGCAATTAAAGGAATCTGCTCAGAATGCAAGGGGGGCTTTAGCTGAAACACCCATATCCCCAGCCTGCTCCTGCCTTGCTTTGTCACAGGGAACAACAGTGGTGAGCTGGAATGTTTCCCTTGGGAGAGGCAGCCGGGCACACAATGGCTGTTCCGTCACCCTTTGTCGGCCTGTCAGGAGCAGTGAGACTGACAGGCCTCAGCTCTCCTGGGCATCTGGGACAGGGCTGAGTCCCACTTCCCAGTGCCACCAGTGCCCACTTCCCAGCTGGACCATTCCTCCCTGCTGGCATTAAATCTGCAGCCCCAATCTCTGTCCATATCATTTGGACTCTAGCACAGAAGCTGTGGCTGCCCCATCCTTGCAAATGTTCCAGGCCAGGTTGGATGGAGCTTGGAGCAATCTGGGATGGTGGAGGGTGTTCCTGCCCATGACAGGGGGTGGTACTGGGTGATCTTTAAGGTCCCTTCCCACCCAACCTGTTCTGGGGTGCCATGATCCTTGATCCATTCTCCTGCCCACACCCAGCAGCTGTAGGAGCAGCTACTGTGTCAGGTGCTTCTTCTCTCCCCCCTCAAAGCAGAGTCACAGTGTCACCAAGTAGTTTTAGAGCATTTACCACAATGGATCAGAGTCCTCATGGGGTTTTGTTTCTTTCTGCAAACCCTTTCCCAGATCACCAACAGAAGCAAAGAGTCCACCTGGGCCCTGCTGCACAGCGTGAGCGATGCCTTCTCTGGCTGGCTGTTGATGCTCCTTATTGGTTTGTTGGCAGGTGAGAGCAAACCTCCAGGTAAAACATATTCCTGCACTGCAGCATCAGGATCCTCCCCACGGCCTGGCAGATCCTTGGAGGAGCAGGATTTTGGAGTGAGGACTTGTGCTGACACCAAGGGCTCTGCTGCTGCCTTATAAATTCACAGGGAATTATTTTTAAGTGCTTTGAGCCTGTGTTTGTGCAAAACCAAAATACAAAACTGAGGCTGAGAGATGTTCTGGACACTGCTGTGGGTCTGCTGCTGGCATAGAACTCTGAAATGAATAAAAAACGTTCATTATAGCAGAGCTGATTGAAACACTGGGAGTGTCTGTGCTGAATGCTCCTCATGGGTACTGATTAATGCCTGGGGCTGCCAGCAAGAGCTCCTTATTTTTTGGGGTTTTTCCATCTATACTTAGATATAAAAAGGGAGAGATGTTGCTTGGAAATCAGGTGTCTTTCAGAATTCAGCTGCCTGAGACCTCTTTTATTACTTAGAACCAAACTTTGGCCCCAGGGCAGCAGGAATAAATCACTTGGATACAAATCTTCCCGATAGGAAGCAGCAAGCATCTGTCACGAGGGATGGAGTGAAATCTTGTGTTAATGTTTACCCAGGAAGGCTGCTGGCCAGTTGGTCATTAACTGGGGGATTTGCTGCATGTTTATTGCAGCCTCTGGAGCTTGTGCTGCCGCTTGCTTCTATGGATCAGAGGTCCCTGGCCTCTGCCTTGGTGTGGGGGTTTTGGGATAGGAGGAGTTGTCAACAAAAGTGACTTGAAGATTCCTCTAAAAACCTGACTTCCCTTCTGTACTGGCTCTGCTTGCCTTGTTTTACTTGGCACAGTTGTAACTTTCCCCTCCTTTATTTTTTCTTTTTTTAAATTAGGATTGGAAATGTTTTCTCCAAATTCAGAGTTATTCCTGTCACAGTGTTGCTGTTGTTGGTACAACTCCTGGATCCTGGTGACACATTTTGTCTGAGTCCCCCAGGAATGTGGGACATCCCTCTCTGCCCTCCCACTGCTGCTGTGCTGTATTTAACAAACAGTTATTGAGAGAATTAATTGCTGGTGATGCAGGGGGGGGTTTGGACACAGTCAGCCTTTGAAACATCATCAGCCACGCTCTGTTTCCTGACTTGATCTTTTCAATATATTGAAATTATTCAAAACTAAGCAAATCCTCTCATTTAGCTCTCCATAGAATAAAGGTGAGTTGTAGGCAGAAATACCACACTGCTCTGTGCGTTGGGAGGCGAGTCCAGTATTGGTGGGGCAGACTGTGACCTTCAGGTGTTTGAGTCTGCTCATTAAATTGTGGTTTTTTCCTCTTTAAAACAGGTTCCTTGGCAGGTCTGATTGACATCTCTGCCCACTGGATGACAGATCTGAAGGAAGGAGTGTGTTTGGCAGGGTTCTGGTTCAACCATGAGCACTGCTGCTGGAAATCCAACACCACCTTCACTGACAGGGACAAGTGTCCTGAGTGGAAGAGCTGGTCCCAGCTGATCCTTGGCCATGGAGAGGTGATGGACGCCTGGAACTGCTTTTGGTGCTGAATTCCCTGTTTGCCCAGCCTGTAGCATCCCTGGGGTGATGTGGATGCCAGGAGTCCAAGCTCTGGGTGGTTCAGTGGTTCATGGTTAGAGCCCTAAAGGGGTCTCAGTAAACAGGTTGTGTGGGTGTTGTCCTTGGAGGGGATGTGGGGAGGCAAAACACTGCCACATTTACAAGTGCAGTGGGCCACTGGTGTGTCCAGGATGTGCTGTTGGAGGGTATTTTGCCCATGAACATTCTAGGAGAATGCCATGATTGCTAACCCAGGAAATGGAACCTGGCCTTGAAACCTCAGAGCAGGTCTCTCCACTTTTAGCTGGTAACTCTGTGGTGTCCTGCTGATTCCCTGTGCTCACTTCAGTGCCCAGGTCTGATGTGGTTTCAGTTGAAACCATCTGATTTTGGCAATTTCCTCTTTGTTTCAGGGGGCCTTTGCATATATCCTCAACTACTTCATGTATGTTATCTGGGCCTTGATGTTCTCCCTCCTTGCTGTGCTCCTGGTGAAGGGCTTTGCTCCCTATGCCTGTGGCTCAGGGATCCCAGAGGTGAGTGAGAACAAGAGTGGGTTGTTTTTCAGGTGGGGTAGGGATCCACCACCCAAAATTTACACATGCATGTTATGGAATATTATATTCCACTTTAGATGATGGCTTCATATATAGGTGTTTTTCAAAGCTGTTTGAAATATGTCTAATACTAAAGTCTCCATGCAATCCCTTGGGATTCAGATGTTTTGGCATTGCTGCAGGAGGTACTGCTTAGGTGTTCCTCCAGCAGGGATAGTGGCCCTCAGGGAAGGGCTCAGATGGCTGCTCCTGCTTCTGCATGGAGAGATATTTTTATGGACTCTCACTTTTGATAGCTCAGGGGAACTCTTGAAAGCTGTAGAAAAGGCAGAATTGGGAATGTCCAGTAAATCAGGAGCTCTGACCAGGGCTTGAATGAAAGCCTGTAGAGCTTTGTGTGCTTGACTTCCAGATCAAAACTATCTTAAGTGGTTTCATCATTAGAGGCTACCTGGGCAAGTGGACGCTGGTCATCAAAACCATCACCCTGGTGCTGGCCGTGTCCTCGGGGCTGAGCCTGGGCAAGGAGGGGCCCCTGGTCCACGTGGCCTGCTGCTGTGGGAACATCCTGTGCCACCTCTTCACCAAGTACCGCAAGAACGAGGCCAAGCGCAGGGAGGTGTGTGGGGACACCAGCCTGGGGAGGTCAGGTGGGCTTGAGGCTCTGGGGCTGAGGATAAATGGTTCTGTTTTGGGGTAAATGATCCTGTTATGCTAACTGATATTTTTGGAGCTCCTTCTCAGGGAATTGGCTCACTCCACCTTTTCCCTGCTGTCTTAAAGCAGGTCGGACCTAGCTGACTGTGTTGTAGATAAACATTGTAAAAATTTAAGTGAAGACAAACAAAAAGGGGGCTGGTTGGGAGGGCTGAGGAGTCTGAGTGCCTCTGTCTGTCCCTCAGGTGCTGTCAGCAGCTGCTGCCGCCGGTGTGTCTGTGGCTTTTGGAGCTCCCATTGGAGGAGTGCTCTTCAGCCTGGAGGAGGTAACCTTGGAATGCTGTGGGTTAGAAACGCAGCCCATGGAGAAATTCCTCCTGATGTCCAACCTGACCCTCTTCTGGCACAGCCTGAGGCCATTTTCCCTTGTCCACTCTCCTGACAGCTGTGTCCCAGGGTGCTGGGTGTTGGAGCAGACCTCTCGTTAGGGGTAGAAATGAGCCAAGGCACAGACTCTCATTTAACAACATGAAAAGGGCCCCAGTTTATTCTTCTTTACAGCTTAGCCATCCTGGCTCTGACTACAGCAAACTTCTGCTGTTGGCTTCTCTGACAGGCTGACTGCTGGCTGTTTCCTACTGCAATATGACTGCAAGCATTTCCTTGCTGCCTCTGACCACAGGCTTTTACCTGGCTCCACTCTGACTGCTCCAACAGCAGGCTCCGAGTCTATCAGACTTGGACTGATGTCAGAGCAGATCTTTTGCAGCAGCTCTCTTCCTTGTTTTGTTCTTCTTCGTGTCTCTTTGGATTGTTTCTTCTTCCTCAGGGGTCCTCTTCCCCCAGGCTCTCCCTAACCAGCCAACCCACCCCTTTTATCACACTTATCTTTATTAGTCACAGCTGGGACCCATTAAGGGCAAGGCTGTTATTCTTCTTTGGTAATTAGTACAACTGTGACTTATCAAGGGTGAGGTCATTTGTAATCCCTTCTTCTACACCTACACATGGGAACAAACTTCTCTGGTTTATCAATCCTCTTTTTTTCCCAAGGACCACCTAATCCTTAATCTGTTGATCTGGATGTGAAAAGACCACTGCTGTTTAGCTCAGGGTCCAGGATGGATTTCAGAGGAAGGCAGGGATGGATTTCAGAGGAAGGCAGGGATGGATTTGCTCAGCTCTGGCAGTGATGGCAAGCACTGCTGTTTGGTACTTTGGACCTTGCAGAGCCACAGAATTCTCTCAATTCAGCTCATGGCTGATGTGTAACAGGTTTTATTACCCAAGTGAGTCGCTCCAGGGATCACAGAGGACACATGCACGTGCTGCAGGCCAGGGCCCATTCCACTCACTGAAGTCCTCATTGAACTGGAGCTCCAGAGCAAGCCTGGGGTGCTTGGCTGGAGAGCAGGGGATGAGCCAGTGCTCATGGATCTCTGTCCTGGCTTTACTCCCTGCAGTGGGGTCATGCTAAGTGTTCAAGTGACCAAATGTGCTTCATTCTCCTCTTAGGTGAGTTACTACTTCCCTCTGAAGACCCTCTGGCGTTCCTTCTTCGCCGCGCTGGTTGCTGCCTTCACCCTGCGCTCCATCAACCCCTTTGGCAACAGCCGCCTCGTGCTCTTCTACGTGGAGTTCCACATGCCATGGCATCTGCTGGAGCTGGTGCCCTTCATCCTGCTGGGAATATTTGGTGGGCTCTGGGGAGCTTTGTTCATCTGCAGCAACATTGCCTGGTGCAGGCGGCGCAAGACGACGCGTCTGGGCAAGTACCCGGTTCTGGAGGTGATCGTGGTGACGGCCATCACGGCCATCCTGGCCTTCCCCAACGAGTACACCAGGATGAGCACCAGCGAGCTGATCTCGGAGCTCTTCAACGACTGTGGGATTTTGGACTCATCCAAGCTCTGTGAGTACGTGAACGATTTCAACAGCACCAAGGGGGACGATCTGCCTGACCGCGCCGCTGGCCCCGGCGTGTACACGGCCATGTGGCAGCTGGCACTGGCCCTCATCATGAAGGTCTTCATCACCATCTTCACCTTTGGCATGAAGGTGAGGGTTTCCTGTAAAGGAGCTCATGTTCTTCCCATGCTCTTCAGGACCCTTAAAGTTTTATTTCCTTTTAATTTCTGACCAGACGTGTTCCCCCAAGCTCTGTCAGAAGGGGACAGACTGCAGTTGTTAGTCCTGCTGCTTGGACCTGAGGGCAGTAGAAACCTTCCAGCCTGACTGTGGGCACCAAATGCAGTCACAAAACTGGTGCCTCAGGGCTCCACATCCCATTTTCCAGACACAGAATGCTCCTAAATTGTCCTGCCTCAAGCTTTTTTGATAAATATGTGATTTAGATGAAAGAGCTAATTGCAAAGCAATCAGTGTCTTAATTTGTTAATGCATAATTGGAGCTGTTCCTTGCTCAGAGGGTTTGGAAGTTGTTTGGTGCAGCCTCTGGAGCTGCAGGTGTAGTTCCCAGGTGTGAGCTCATGGACAGTTTTTATGTTCCTGCTCATTGCAGGGGGGTTAGACTAGATGACTTTTCAAATGTCCCTTCCAGCTCAGCTCCGGCAAAGCCTCTGCCTCACTCTGGTTTGAGGTCCCACCACTCCTCTGTGCAGTCCCTGGGCTCTGCTGCTCACTGCCCGTGTTCCCACAGGTGCCCTCGGGGCTCTTCATCCCCAGCATGGCCGTGGGGGCCATCATGGGCCGGCTGCTGGGGGTGGCTGTGGAGCAGCTGGCCTTCTACCACCATGACTGGGCCATCTTCAGCGGCTGGTGCAGCCAGGGCGCCGACTGCATCACCCCTGGCCTCTACGCCATGGTGGGCGCTGCTGCCTGTCTGGGTAAGCTGGGGCTGGGCCCTGGTGGGTCTTGGTGAAGAGGTGGTGTGGCGGGTGAATGGTTGGACTCCCTGATCTTAGAGGTTATCCCTGCCTTTATCACTGAACCACAGAATGGTTTGGGCTGGGTGGGACCTTAAAGACAATCTCATTCCACCCTGTAGTGATTCTGTGGCTGAAGAGCTGTGGTTGTGACTGACCATCAGAGCTGGTGTCACCTCAGCAACCCCAGGAAACTGTAATAGAGTGTGCCATGTGTTCCTCACCCTGGTGTGTTTTTTTGCCATCTCCAGCCCAGTGCTGGGCACAGCAGCTGCAGTGGGGAGCTCCTGAGTGGGAGCCAGAACAGTTGAGGCTGCCCAAGGACTTGAATTTTCCTGTGGGGTTTTAATTCATTTTACTTCCTGTTCTGGCCTTAAATCTCGTGACGCAATTCTGCTTTTAAGTGCTCTGTTTTCTGGTAACACTTCTTCCTCTTGGCTGGGCTGGAGAGACTGGGTGCATGTGACTGAACTTCACTTTCACAATTCCCAGTCTCCTCATCCGTGGAATAGTACAGGAGTTCTAATGGACTACTTTATCAGGAGAAACTCTCCTCTAAAAACATGCCACCAAAACCCATCTTTGGCCTTTATAGAGGGGATATGCCTTGTTTGAGCAACCCAGTCTAGTGGGAGGCATCCTTGCCCATGACAGGGCCTGGAATGAGATAGCCTTCAAGGTTCCTTCAAATACAGACCCTTGTGGGATTGTTTGCATGCAATTGATGGAAGATAAATACACTTTGACTTCATTAATAGTTCTGTTTACTGCTGGGCAGCACTGAAGGGTCTGTGCCCCTTTGGGGAATGGATATTGGAACTAAACTCCTGTAAAATGTTTATGAGTAGTTTTGGGACTTAAATCTCAAAAGTCATTAAAACATGCCAAGACAAAACCCCACAGAGACCCTGAGCTCCGTGCCAGGGCCTGGTGCTGGCAGGGACGGAGGTTTTGGTGCTGTTATGATTGTGTTTGGTGCTGCTGAACGGGGCAGTCCAGCCGTGCTGGCACCACCCTTCTCTAGAGGCGGGGACTGGTGTGACACTGCCGGAGTGACCGGAGCCGCGCTGCGTTGGCAGGGGGCGTGACCCGCATGACCGTGTCGCTGGTGGTCATCATGTTCGAGCTCACCGGGGGGCTGGAGTACATCGTGCCCCTGATGGCAGCAGCCATGACCAGCAAGTGGGTGGCCGATGCCATCGGCCGCGAGGGCATCTACGACGCGCACATCCGCCTGAACGGGTACCCTTTCCTGGAGGCCAAGGAGGAGTTCTCGCACAAGACACGGGCCATGGACGTGATGCGGCCGCGCAAGAACGACCCTCCCCTGACGGTCATCACGCAGGACACCATGACTGTGGAGGATGTGGAGACCATCGTCACCAGCACCACCTACAGCGGCTACCCCGTGGTGGTGTCCCGGGCATCCCAGCGCCTGGTGGGGTTTGTCCTCAGGAGAGACCTCATCATTTCCATCGGTAAGGGGTGACACCGCCTGGGTGAAGGTGCTGTCATTAATGCCAGCTGTCACTGACCTGGGGAGGCCACACACTCCTGGTGCTGGTGGCTGGGCTCTGCTTGCCTTGGATGTGAAGGACAGGGTGTCTGTCATAGGATCACAGGATCATTGAGGTTGGAAAAGCCCTCCAGGATCATTGACTCCAGCTTGTGTCTGATCCCCACCTTGTCACCAGCCCAGAATACTGAGTGCCACATCCAGGCCTTCCCTGGACACCTCCAGGAATAGGGACTCAAGCTCCATGGACAGCCCCTTCCAATGTTAGCAAGCTTTCTTGTGAAGAAATTCCTGCTGATGTCCAACCTGAACCTCCCCTGGCACAGCCTGAGGGAGTGTCCTCTTGCCCTGTCACTGGCTGCCTGTGGAACCTGTTCTTGTATTTTATTCCAATATGGAATAAAATACAGGAACAAGTGCATCAGGATATTATGTGTGTTGCCTGCCTTCTGTGGTACCACCATGAGTTTCTGCACTTGGGTTCCTTGGAATCTCCAGGGATTCATTAAGAGTGGTCCTGTCCCCAAGCTGTGTACAGTGAAGCACAGATTGGAGTTTGGGTTTTCATGATCAAATATCCCAAATATTCTGAAATATTCTGAATATCCGGCCTGGTGTTTGGGCTGCCATACCTGCCATCCCAGGAAGCCTTGGAATGCTGATATCAGATTGCAGTATGGCAGGTACCCACAGTACCTTTGTGTGCACTGCTGTGAAGCTCTGAGGGATGGCCAGTATTTGACTTGTTTTCCATTCCTGACCCTCATGATGTCCATGGAACCTGTGCCAGTCATTGAGTGCTTAAAAATAATCCTTTAACTGCTCTGCATGGGACCCAAATCAGTGACTCATAAAAGTACAAAGCATTTTATTTACCTCCTCTAAAAACTGTGAAGTTAAAAGGTCTCCAGAACTTGTATTTATCTGGCCAGAGTACAGTGAGATGCAACAGCCTTGGCTTTGGGCAAAGGCTGATCCCACCCTTGCAGTGGAACTTTGGAGATCTTGGATGTTCTCCCAGGTAACGAGTGACAGGACAAGACCTGAAGTTGTGCCCAGGTGAGGCTTATGTTGGATATTGGGGAAAATTTTTTCATGGAAAGGGTTGTCCAGCCCTAGCAGAGGCTGCCCTGGAGTCACCATCCCTGGAAGTGTTGAAAGAAATGTGTGGATGTGGCACTTGAGGACACGGGTTCAGGGTGACCATGGTGGTGGTGCTGGGTGACAGTTGGACTCGATGGTCTTAAGGATCTTATCCAGCCTTAATGATTCCATGGTTCCCTTAGATGAAAGGCTGGAAACCCATCACACCCTCCTTGGGTGGCAACAGCTCTGGCAAAGGGAAGGAAAGGACTTGTAAGGCCAGTAAATGTGAGCTGAGGAATGGGAACGCTCCTCTGTTTGGAAAAGGAAAAGAGTGCTGATACTGATTCAAATATTTCTCTTTGCAGAAAACGCCCGGAAGAAGCAGGATGGGATTGTGAGCACCTCAATTATTTGTTTCACTGACTACTGTCCCCCCCTGCCTCCGAGCTCCCCATCAGTGCTGAAGCTCAGGAGCATCCTAGACCTCAGTCCCTTCACGGTGACAGACGAGACGCCCATGGAGATCGTGGTGGACATTTTCCGCAAGCTGGGATTGCGCCAGTGCCTGGTCACTCACAACGGGTAGGAGCCCTGGGGCTGGGGTCAGACCTCCTCTGCTCCCAGGACAAAGGGGACTGGGATCCAGCTGGGGCTGGATCCTGGAGCAGTTCTTGCCTGGCAAAGGCACTTGTGACAGCCCAGCTCCGAGCCCTGTCCAGCCTGGCCTGGGACACTTCCAGGGATGGGGCAGTCACAGCTGCTCTGAGAGCCTGTGTCAGTGTGTTACCACTCTCAGAGGGTGCAATACTTTCTGTGGGGTGTTACTTTGAATCCCAAAGACTCTTCAGCACCTGCAAGGGGCTCAAGTGGCCCTGCCAGGGTCCCTTCTGGTGGTGTCGGTGCATTAAAAGCATTTTTTCATTTTCCAGGAAGCTGCTGGGGATCATTACCAAAAAGGATGTACTAAAGCACATTGCACAGATGGCCAACCAGGACCCCGAGTCCATCCTCTTCAACTAGAGGGAGACTGTAGGGATTGTGTGTCCCACATACCTGGAACTTTCTAGCCCATCCTGGGCAGACTTTCCTATTTTTATTGAGACCATGGAACTGTTTCCAGCGTTTTCCTCCATGGAGCTGAAGAAGATAATTTTTTTCTACCAGATAATGAATTGCACTACGGAATCTGTGGAACATGATCTTCTTTTTAGAAGAAAAAAAAGAGACTTTATTCACGTTGCTTTTGTGAAGTTGCTTTGGAAAGATTCCATGAAGGAGTAAAATGTTAGAGAATTGTAGTTCCTCCTCTTCTTTTGTTGGAACTGCTGTTACGAACATGGGGAGGAAAAGGCAAGGTGTTTGTGCACTTCAGAAGCAGCAGGATGGTTTTGCACACAGTATTCAGGTGGTGGCAGAGGGACAGGGCTGGGCTCAGGGTGGTGTATTTCCAGTTTTCCACTTGGGAAAAATCACAACCTTGGGAAGCCAAAATAGGGGAGAGAAAAATAAAATTTGGCTGACTGAGGCTGCTCAGCTGAAAGAAGGAAAAAAACCCCCAGCAAACCAACACCCCCCTCCCCCCCACAAATCAGATCTCCTTAAAATTTGGCCCAGTTTCTGATTGGGAAAATACTGGTTTTGATTAATTAGTGAATGTATTAATTACTCTGCCACTGCCTTGTCAGGAGAACCCCAAGGAGGAGGTAGGAAGAGGTCACAGGTGTCTTCCCGTCCTGCTGCCTTTCTCTGATCTATTCCCAAGGATTCCTTCTCCTTGATTTCCCCTGAGCACATCACTGAAATCCCGGAGGCTGAGTCCTAAATTCCTGCCCTTGCCCAGACCCCGGTGGTGTTGGACATGGCACAGGTGGCTCCTCCTCACCCTGTCCCACTGCAGGGCCTGGGACACGGGTGCTGTTCCCTGCTCCCTCCTGTCCCTGGATCCCAGCTGGAGGATTCCCAGCAGGAAATTCCCAGGTCTCCTTTGGCCAACAACTATGCAAGAAACACTTCCCACCACGGCCCCTGTGCTCCTCAGTCCCTGTCCCAGCGCCAACCAAATGATTTTCCTCTTAATAAAACTGTGCCCATTTACTGGAGTTTGGGAGACTGATGCTCTTCATCCTGGCCTCAGTTGTTTCATGTTTGTGGGGAGTGGGGACTTCTGGCTTGACTTGGCTGGGTCCCTCTCAAAATCTCTCTGATACAAACAAATTCCTTGTTTTTCCAAGGAGCAAAAGCCAGATTCTTGATCTTCCAAAGCCATCCAGCAGCCAGTCCCTGCTCTGCTGCTTCCACCTGATGTCTCAATCCTTGTACAGCTCAAAGCAGCTTCAATCTGAGATGTCACTGATGGATCCAGTTCCTTCTGCTTGGAAAATAAAGGCCTGGACTGGTCTGTGGTGGTTTTGTGCAGCAAGACATGGTTGGAATTCTTCATGTTTTGCCTCAGCCTGTGCCAGCAGCAGCTTTGCCTTTAAATGCCCCTTTTTGTTCTGTTTGGAGGGCAGGTGGGTGCTCCTGGGAGCTGGGGCTGAGTTCAGGGAAGAAGCTGCCTTCTCCCAGTTCTCTGGGAGTTCCTTTCTGGGAATGCCTGTCCTGTGTGCACACCTGGGACACCAGAAACACAAAGCTTTTCTATTTTCTCCTCACCTTACCGTCCTCAGGAGGGTCCCAGCTTGGGAAATGTGGTCCTGCTTCAATAAGATCCATGATCCATGAGTGGATTTCTCTCCTTGTGGGAAGGCTGCAGCAGCCCAGGGCAAAGGTAAGGTGCCAGAAGGGAAACCCGTGTGAAGGATAATCCCAGATGGACCATCCCAGCTGGCTGGTGGCTCATTCCAGCTGCTCCTGGGGAAGGAGGGCAGGGAGCAGCTGTCAGAGGGAATTGCAGCTGTCTGCGGAATGGGGATGGGAGCCCGGGGCAGGAAACACCTGCCCAGCAGCTCCTGCCTCTCCTCAGCTGCTGCCGTGTCTGTGCCATGGATTGTTTTTTCAGTGGGAGAGTTGTCCTGGGGATGCTTTCCGGAGAAGGTCCAGTCTGGGAGGGTGGGAGTAGGAAGGGCAGGAAAAGCCCAGGAGGGCCGGGCTTTAGGGAGGCTCACTTTGGGTGCCAGCAGGATCTGGAGTCCTCACGAAGCCAAACTTCCAGCTCCTGAGAAGGGCTTTGCCCAGTCCAGTTCTTGCTTTTCCATTGCTTCAGTCCAGGAGGAGCCCTGCGGTTCCCTTCGGCAGACAGGGATGCAGGACAGAGCCAGGGAGGTCCATGCCCTGGATGAGTGATCTGGAAGGACGGGGTGGGTGTTGCAATATCCCATTTATGGCCCGTGACTTTGGGGACCTCTCTGGGGCGAGGGCTGGGTGCACTTGGCTGTCGGATGCTGGAAGGGCAGGATGGGACTGGGGGAGCCGACTCTGAGGCTCCCACTGAGCTGATCTTTAAGGTCCCAACCCAAACTAGTCTGACTTCTTGGTTCTGTGGAATAGTGGAGGGGTTTGAACAGGACACGAAATGAGGAACTTTCTTTAAAAGTGGAATTATTCCTTCCCGATGCCTCCAGCTTGTCTCATGGGGGAACAAAAGGAGAAAGGCGTGGTGAGAGGTGCGGGAGGCCCGTGCTGGCCCAGCGCCTGCCTTGTGCTCAGCTCACTCAGCCCGGCTCCCTGGAAAGGACAGGAATCCCCTCCTTTCCTCTGGGGTCTCAGTGGGGCCGCGGGAAAGGGGCTGGGAGCAGCACGGCTGGGATGGGATTGCGCTAAATGGCCCTCAAAGGTCCTTCCGATGCCTCGGGGGATGAGCGGAGCCTCCCGCCCGCAGCAGCACCGGGCCTGCCCTGCTCCTTCACAGCGCCCCAGAATCGGTGCTGTCCTGAGGGTCTGAGGAGGATCCAGCGGCTCCATGAAGCCTTCGTGCTGTAGGAGAGAGGCTTGTGTTGTTTCCCTCTTTTTTCAGGCTGAATTCCTGCCTGGGGGCTGGTGAGGAGCCCCGGGGCAGAGCGAGGGGCGCTGCTGGGCTCACAGCACACCCCGCTGCCTCTCTCTGTGCGCTTTATTTACAATGTCCAAGGAATGATTTCCTGCCGGCGTGACATGGATTTCAGCGTGGATTTCCTCTCCCTTCTGTGAACTCGAGCCAGGCTGGGGACTTGAAAGTAAAACGAGATCGTGTCTGGGCAGGGATGGAGACTTGGAAGTAGCAATGAGCTGGTTCATAACAACAAAGAAGGGAAAAAAGGGCCTTTGGCCCAGGATTTATTTAGAGACGAAGGCTCAGGGCTGTGAACGCCCTGGGCTGAGGTAAAAGCAGCTCCTCGGCAGTGGAGATAAGAGGGTCCTTTGGCAGCAGCTGCAGGAAGCACTTTGTGTCTGGATTGAATCCACAGGGCGAGGCCATGGGAAATCAGGTCAGTGTGCAGATTTTATTAGTGCTGCAGTCACCCCCCACCTCCCAGGCTGGGTTAGAGCAGGAGGGAATCACAGAATTCTGGAATGGTTTAGGTTGGAAGGGTCATGAAGCTCATCTGGCTCCATCCCCTGCCAAGGCAGGGACACGTTTCACTGTCCCAGGCTGCTCCCAGCCCTGTCCAGCCTGGCCTTGGGCACTGCCAGGGATCCAGGGGCAGCCACAGCTGCTCTGGGCACCCTGTGCCAGGGCCTCACCTCTCTCACAGGGAATTTCTCCCCACTATCCCTTCTGACCCTGTCCTCCTTCAGCTTGAGGTGTTAAGGAAGGCTCGGGAGGCTCTGTCACTGTAGGGACACTTAGGGACATGCTGCCCAGGGAGCTGGAGCTCTCGGTTTTGGGGGACAGGGCCAGAAGGGATAATGGGGAATTGCTTATTCTTGAGGCTCTCCCCAGCCCGAGGGAGATGCTGGCAGAGGAGGCTGTGTGAGGGGCTGCAGAGCTGGTTTAGGAACCACTGAATTTGCTTTCTAGCAGGAGTTACAGTGAACTTGTCAGCAATACACACATTAAAATAGTGAGCTGTAATTTCTAATAAACAATTTTAACAATAACAGAAAAGTTGTATGAGAAATCTTCAGTACTTTGCTCCATTTGCACAGCAGATTTTGTTTCCTTAGTCAGAGAAAGGTGGTATGTCCTCTTCCAGGTCTTTCCACACTTTGTTCTTTCTTTCCTGGAGCATGTCCTGGGACAAGCACTGTTGGCACAGGTGCCTCAGGCAGTTTTTGTGGAGGCCGGGTTTTCATGCTGCTGGGTTCTCCTGCTGGTGGTCCATCCACGTGTCCAGGTGGGAGCCCACCTGGCCAGGCTGGGGGTGTCCAGCCCTTCTGCTGGAAGCACCAGGGCAGGGAGGGCAGTGGAGGAGGCAGGGGGGCTGCAGGGGCCCAGGCTCTCGGGGTAACCTGTGCCGGTTCTTCACAGTGAGGAATTCCAGCTGGGCTCTCCCCAGACACGGTGAGGCTGCTCTTTGCCCTGATGCTCCTGCAGATTTCCTTCTCCCATCCACCCACCCAGGAGCCCTCTCCTTTCCAGGAAAACGGGGTGGGCCATTGCCTGCTGGCACTGAGCCCGGCTCTCCCCACTCACTGCTTTCCCTGCTTCCTCCACGGCAAACAGCCTCTGCGGCTCCCTTGGCCGTGTTAAACTCCTTTTCAAAGGAAATCTTGGAACCACCTGCTGCATTTCCTGTAGCCCCGGCTCCCTGCTTCAGCCCTGCTCTCCCATGGCTGCTGCCAGAGGTGGGATAAGCTTGGTGCTCCCAGGGGTGTTTGAGACCCGAGGATGTCAAGAGCCCTGCTGTGGGTCACCGAGGTGGCTGGGACAGCAGGAGGGGGGATGAGAGGAGCAAAAAGGATGGTTTTAGAACGGAGGGGTTTGGAACGTTTTTTTGGGGTTTTTTTTGCTTTGGGCAAGAGCCCAGCGTGCTCCAGGGCCAAGTGCTGCAGAGCCAAGGCTCGGCTCAGCTCCCTCCATCGGGCCTGGGAAAATGGGGCTCCACAGCCCTGCCATGGGGGGATCAGCCCTATCATGCCTTTGGAGGCTGCTCTTGGTGCTCTCTGGCTTTGGATGAGCTTTTGGACATCCTGGATGAGCTGGGGAATCTTCCCTTGCGCTGGGGCCGGTCCAGGTGTTGTGTGCAGGTGCCAGGGTGGCACTGTGCTGTGGGGGTTGTATCAACCCCCCTGGGCTGGGAGCCTGCAGGAGATGGGGCCTGGAGAGTGGAATGCCCAGCAGCTGGGGATGGGGGGATGTGGGAACT
Source organism: Passer domesticus (assembly GCF_036417665.1). Classification (NCBI taxonomy): domain Eukaryota; kingdom Metazoa; phylum Chordata; class Aves; order Passeriformes; family Passeridae; genus Passer; species Passer domesticus. The sequence continues at coordinate 18,829,487 of NC_087480.1, read as the reverse complement.
GCCTGGCTCAGCCCCAGCCCTAGCTGGATGTGAAGAGCCAGGGGAGCTGCAGGAGGGATGGCAGGAGCTGCCCAGGAACAGCCCATCGGTGGCCCCGGGGCCTGGCTTCATCCTGGGCTGGGCTCGGCAATCCCAAACTCAAAGATAAGGAGCACTGGGACCCCTGGGAGCTGCGGGGTGCAGGGGAGGAGCTGGGATGGGCTCAGATTTCATGGGGTTTCTGCAGGAGCTGAGCCCAGCAGGAATGAAGGCTCCGGGCTGAGAAGCAGGAACACATCCCCTTGGGATTGCCTTGGGTGTCGGTGGGGGCTGTCAGGTGAGAGCCCCTGGAGGTGCTGTGGGTGCAGGATGAGCAGGACACTTTGCTGGGCTCTGTCTGGAGCTCTGGCAGCACCCCAGCCCTGCTCCACCTGGCTCTGGGCTCACCCTGTCTGGGGCTGTGTCCTGGGTGCAAAGGGGCCAGACCTGTGCTGGAGTACAAGGCTTTATTCCATCCTCCCTGGGAGCCCCACGCCTCTGGCAGCCCACACTGCCACTGTGTAAATCCCCCCTGTCTTAGCAGGATACAGAAAGTACAGGGGGAGTTGGAAAAGGGGCTGTGCCCACCCAGTGTCCATGGGCTGAACCAGCTGGGCCCTGCTCTGCCCTGCCTGAACCCACCTCTGGTCTCTGGGATGGCCTCCATCACCCAGAGCTGGTTTGGTCCCTCCAAGGTCTTGCTGTGACCATCGGGCTCACCCAGAGTTGGAATCCTGCAGGGATTGCCAGGGCTGGAGGTGTGAGGAAGCGGGGACTGCGCTGTCCACGAGGGCTGGGCAGGACAAAATCCACGTGGGAAGAGGTGCTGGGTCAGCAGCCGCGCTGAGCTCCTGGTCCTGTGCAGCCTGGCTCAGTCGCCACGTGCTCCAGTGCCACGTGCCGGGTGTGGTGCCAGGACTGGTGACTGCTGCGGTGTCACGGTCCTGCCCTTTGCCCTCCCTGCAAGCACCACTGCTGTTGCTCCAGGCTTTCATCTCCCAAACTGAAACTCCCTCATTCCCCTCCAGAGGCTGATGCTGGACCTGCCCCATCCCCACAGCGTGTGCCCCAGGGGTGCCAGCCCTGTGCCCCAGGGATGCCAGCCCTGTGCCCCAGGGGTGCCAGCCCCAGGTCCTGGCACCCACAGTCCTGCTCAAGGTGGCATCAGACTCATGGGTGTCACCCTGCCATGGGGACACTTCATCTTGCAGATGTGGCCCCGGTGCCTTTCTTGCTGCAGGGAGCTGTTGGGAGGTGCTGTGCCACCAGGGCAAGGATGTCCCTCCTTGTACATGTCCCCTGTAGGCCCTCGGAGACCCTTCCTGGTTCACGGCTGCCTCCCACGTGGAGGGTGGCACGGAGCACCGCAGGGCCCTGCGGGCAGCCAGCCCTGTGCCCTTCTTGGCTCAGCCCTCACCAGAAGGGACAACGCAGCCGCAAGAACCCTGCGGCACCCCGGGCCATTGGCTGCTGTCCAGGGGCCAGGTGGGAGCGGGGGGGGTGTCACAGGTCGAGCCGGAAGGCCCCGAAGTAACTGGCGGCTGCGTCACTGGAGTCGATGGCCAAGGAGGAGACGGAGACGAAGAGCTCGTCACCGGCCTTGAGCTCGAAGAGTCCCCCCTGGTAGAGCGCGTGGAGCCCGTAGTCAGCCTCGGGCGCCCAGCACTTGGTGCCCACGCCCTTGAGCAGCAGCACGGGTGGGCTGTGGGCCGGCTGCCACTGGATGCACTGCACGAGCTGGGGGCCCGAGTCGCGGCCGGCGCCGCGGTAGCGGAAGTAGATCTGCGAGTACACGTAGTACTTGCCCGGCTGCTCCACGCGCAGCCGCCCGGCCCGGTACGTCATGTTCTGCACGTGGGACAGGAGGCTGCTGTGCCCCCAGTGCGTGATGGCGTGGCGGCACGACTGGGAGAGATTCCCGGAGCGCTGGGAGCGTCCTGCGGGAAGGGACAGCCACTGAGGGGAGCGACCTGACCCGGCCATACGGAGGGGAGGGGGTGCTCTGGCTCCTTCCCAGTCATCCAGCTTGGAGGGGTGGAGCTTGGTGGTCTTGGAGTGAAGGGGGGGACAAGCACTGGTCCCATCATCCCATCCTGGTCCCCTGCCCTTTGATCTCTCCTGTTCCCATCATCCAATCCTGGTCCCCTGCCCTTTGATCTCTCCTGTTCCCATCTCGGAGACCCAGCAGTGCCCAGAGGGGTTCCCCAACTCACCATCCTGACCCAGGCTCTGTGGGCGGAGGGTGAGATGTGCTGAGGGTTTCCCAGCTATTTTGGGAGGAAGTTGCCCCTCTGAGGTGTTGAAGTAGCTCCGCCAGGCCTCTGCAGGAAAGGGATAGATGCTGTAAGAACAGTGTGGGGACACCCGGCCCCATGCCAGCAGGGCAGGGAGTGCCCCACTGACCCACCAGAGCAAAAGATTATTGAGGGATGGAAATGTCTCGTCAATCATCAACCAACACATCTGTGTGTGCCATGGCCCTGCTTCCCCAGCCTCCAGACAAACAGACGTGGCTGTCCCCCAGTCCGTTCATGGAATGTGTGCCTGTCATGGCAAGTGGCAATCCTGGCTCTCCCCTCTCCTGCCCCAGCTTACAGCATGGGAGTTGGCACCCCCCACCCCCTGCCTGCCCCCTGGGATCACAGCTCCCATGGATCACAGCTCCCATGGATCACAGCTCCATGGATCACAGCTCCCATGGGTCACGGCTCCCTGGATCACGGCTCCCTGGATCACGGCTCCCTGGATCACAGCTCCCTGGATCACAGCTCCCGTGGGTCACAGCTCCCAAGGGTCACAGCTCCCATGGGTCACGGCTCCCTGGATCACGGCTCCCATGGGTCACAGCTCCCATGGGTCACAGATCCCTGGATCACAGCTCCTGTGGGTCACAGCTCCCACGGGTCAGGCTCTGGCCCAGGGGGACTCACCCTTCACGGCGCTCCTGCGGATGATGTTCTCGGTCACCTGCGCCACAGAGAAGAGAAAGTTCCCTGGTTAAAGGTGACACAGGGTTTCCCCATGCCTGAGCTCCTACTCCAAGCCTCTATCACCTTCCCTGTCATGCTGGCTCTGGGCCCCACCACCTCCTCACTATGAAGGGCTTGAGTCCCACTGCCACCTTGAACCATCCTGGCTATTCCCCCCTCCCACTGCTCTGGTGAGGCAGATGGAGAAACTGAGGCACGGGGACAACCAGGAGCTCTCCCATCCGCCCCTTGTCCCGCGCTCACCGTGGCCACATAGGCTTTGATGGTGCTGGCCAGCTTGAGACAGCCCTGGCTGCTGCTCAGCTTCTCCAGGCTGGAGCCCTCGGGCTGCTGATTGAGCACCTGCAGACACCGCAGCTCCTCTGCGCTGCCCGGAGCCTGGGATTTCAGCTGGGATGGAAACAGAGCGTGATGGCAAACTGGGACAGAGCGAGGGAGCAGCCGGGATCCTGCTGGGTGTGAGCAGGGGGCAGCTGCCTTCAGCCCTGCTCCTGCAGCAGCTGGGCACTCAGAGAACAACCAGGATACTGGGATCAGCTCAGCCTCTGGATCCACAGCACAGCGCTGTGAGGTCAGATTGAAAAGATCTGCGTTCATCTCTGCCCTCCTGGTGCCCCGGCCGGCCCTGCCCGGCCATTCCCCGCGGGAGGGCTCGCAGGCTGCTCCTGCACACACCTGCCGCCCAGGTGGCAGCGCCGGCTGCTGCCAAGGCAGCGAATCCCCCCGGGACGGGGCCGTTCCCTTGGAATGCCCGCGGCGGGAGCGTGTCCGGGCTGACTGCGGCGTGTGCCCGCCCGCCGAACCGGGGCCAGCCCGGCAGGGAAAGCTGCTGGAGCGGCTCCAGAGAAAGCCACGGAGATGTTCCGAGGGCGGGAGCCGCTCTGCCCTGGAGCCAGGCTGGGAGAGCTGGGGGTGTTCACCTGGAGAAGGCTCCAGGGAGAGCTCAGAGCCCTTTCCAGAGCCTAAAGGGGCTCCAGGAGGCTGACTCCCTACTCCCAGCACAGATCCAGTGACTGGCCGCTGAAATTAGCCCAAATTGTTCCACTACAGTGGTTTTCTTCTCCCTCCGCCTCTTCCCTGGGGCTGTGTCTCCCCATTCCCCTCCTCTCCCCGCCTTTCATGTAAATCCCTCACAGCGGGACCTCATGTGACCCAGGGATGGAGACAAAGCCCGAAGGAGGGCTGGAGCCCACTCTGAAAATGCTTCGCTGGATCCAGACAGGCTGTTTATTCCCCCTGCATCCGTGGCAGGGCTTTTCCTTCTTCCCCGTCTCTGGTGTGTTTTGTGGAATGTCTGGCACAGCAGGACCCTTTTTTTTTTTTTTTTTTTTTTTTTTTTTTTTTTTTGCCTCATCCTCAGGGATGAGGGGGCTTCCACGGAGCTGCTGCCACCCCCGAACTTCCCTCTACCCCTGGATCTCCTGACTAGCGTTTCCCTCCCGCTGCTGAGGGGTTGTTGTGGGTCGGAATCAGCAGCTGAGGGGAGGGGCTGGCGAGGCTGTTGAAAGGATCAGACCCGCCTCGGCCAAGTTTGGGAGTGGTTTTGCCCGACTGACCCCGTGGGAGGTGGGAATGGCGGGATCCCAGCACAGCTGGTGGGATTGCACTGGAGCAAGCAAAGGGCTGCTGGAATGGGGGTCCCAGCACCTCACAAAGGGGGTGAGGAGGATTTGGGGTCCTGGAGTGTGGGGAGATGGGAATGGGAGGAGGGAGAGATGAAGCCAGAACCAGGGGTCAGTGGGCCCTGGAGCCCAGGGAAGTCTCCTCCCCCCCGCTCCCGGGGTTGGAGACTCCGATGGGATCCCAGGGCACAGCCCCCCTCTCCCAGTGCAAACCTCAGCTCCAGGCGGGGCTCAGGACAAAGGCGCAGGCTCTCCACATCTGGATTGGCTGTAGTGTCCACCCCTCCGCCCACGCCTGCACAGCTGGATCTGCATCTCCGGGCGGAGCTCGGGCAGTGTCCACCCCCCAATCCACATCTGGCCCCGCGGCTCCCGGGGGAGCCGGGGCAGTGTCCACCCCCCAATCCACATCTGGCCCCGCGGCTCCCGGGGAGCCGGGGCAGTGTTCACCCCCCAATCCACATCTGGCCCCGCGGCTCCCGGGGAGCCGGGGCAGTGTCCACCCCCCAATCCACATCTGGCCCCAAGGCTCCCGGGGAGCCGGGGCAGTGTCCACCCCGCAGCCCGCACCTGGCCCCGCGGCTCCCGGCAGGCAGAGGCGAGGAGCGGTAGCGGGCAGAGCCCTCCCGCAGCCGCCGGGACTGCCGGGGCCGCAGCCCCGCCGCCGGTCCCAGGACAAAGCTCACCTTGGAGATGGCCATGGTGAAGTAGACGAAGAGGCCGGTGGTGGAGGCGATCTGCAGCGCCAGGATAGCCATGACGGCCACGCTGCCCCACAGCGGCCCGCACCGCCGCCGCCGCTGCCCCCGCGCCGCACCGGGGCCGCCGTCCGGAGCGGCACCGGCACCGGGACAGTCACCGGGAGCGGGCCCGGCAGCGGGACCCTTGGCCAGCATTGGCGTGTCGGAGCCGGCGCTGTCGGAGCGCAGGTACTGCCCGGCGCTGGGCGGGTGCGGGGCCATGGCCCGGCCCGGTCCGGTCCCGGTCCCGCTGCCCCGGGCCCGAGAGCGGCGGGGCTGGGGGCGGGGCGGGGCTGGGCCCGGGCCCGGGGGGCGGGGCTGGGCCCGGGGGCGGGGTCTGGCGGGCACCGGGGCCCGCCGGGCGCGATGGTGGGCCCGGGCTGCGGCTCGGGTCCGCGGGGACGGTGCGTGTCCCCAGAGAGCCCCAGAGTGTCACTTCACACAGCGACAGAACACGGGGAATGGCTTCACTCTGCAGAGGGCAGGGTTAGATGGGTTAGATGTGAGGGTGGGCAGCCCTGGCTGCCCCTGGATCCCTGGCAGTGCCCAAGGCCAGGCTGGACACTGGGGCTGGAGCAGCCTGGGACAGTGGAAGGTGTCCCTGCCCAGGGCAGGGGGTGGCACTGGGTGAACTTGAGGCCTCTTCCTACCCAAGCCATCCCAGGATTTATGAATATGCTCCATGCCACCATCACAGGACAGTGTGGGAGCTGCTGGGGTGACTCCAGGCGAGAAGACCCCAGTGTTGCTGGGCTGAGAACAGAGGGTCTCAGGGCTGGAGGGACATGACCTGAGCCAGGTTTAGGTGATGGGCCTCACATCACCCCTGGCCACCAGCAAAGGCTCAGAGAGGTGCAGGTTTGCAGGACAGGGGACAAGAGCTGCTGAGCAACTCCTGGAAGCCTCGCTGTGGGGGCCGTGCCCACCCTGCCCTCCTGGACTGGGCACAGGGCTGTCCATCCTTGCTGAGCCCCGGGTTCTGTCCTGCTGCTAGCTCACATTCCTATTGTTCCACAACAGAAATGTGGAGCAGGTTGGAAAGCAGAAAGGTGGGACAAGCTGCTGTTCCCTGGTGCTGCCATGGCGGCTCCATGCTCAGGTGAGTCTGTGGCTCCAGGTGCTGTTACCTGTGAAATGAAAGTGAGACCTGAAAAAGCACAGGAGCACTGGTATCCCTGCAGAGCCACTGCCTCCTGTCCCCTGGGCCCTGGGAAGGGTGGGCGGCCTCAGCCCAGGCTCCAGCCAGCTCAGCAGCCCCCAGACCATCACAGAGGTGGCTGCCCCGTGGGCCATCCCCTCCCCTGGACTTCCAACCCTGCAGTGTCCCCAGAAGGACTACGAAGCCAGGGCTCTTCTGAGCCCCTGGGGCTCAGAGCAGGGGATCTCCCACCCCAAAGCATCTGCCAGGCCCAGGACTGATTTCCCTGCTCAGAGTGATTCTGCCAGCTCAGTGTCTACCCAGTGCCAGTGCCCCATCCCTGCCCTGGCTCAGAGATGTTTCCCCAGGCGAGATGTCTTCCTTGGAGTTTGGGAAGGGCGCTGAGCTGGGAGAGAGGTGACTAATTATGTCTAAAATATCCCATGACAACTCAGCCCTCCTGGTTGTTCTCAGGAAAAGGACTCAGGACCTGCTGAGCCAGTGAGGGGGGAAGAGCTGCAAAGGGCACATCTGGGGAACAGCTGCCAGCCTGGTCTAGTGGAAGGTGTCCCTCCCCATGGCAGGGGTGGAATGGGATGGGTTTCAGATCCCTTCCAAACCAAACCATTCCACAATTCTATGATTTGCCATTTGGGGCATATCTGTGCTGAAGAAACCTGGGACCACTGCTGTCTGTGCTGCTCCATGGGATGGGACAGGGGCATGGCTGAGCTCTGCTGAGGAGCACAGGGAAACCAGTAGCAATCAGAACCCTGGAGCCTGGGGCTGCGCTCTTGGAGAGAGAAGGTTTGTCTGTGAGTCAGGGCAGGACCAGAACTGGAGCTGTGCAGAGAAAATTGGGTGGGAGCCAGGGAGAAAAGCATGCCTCAGTCCTGGCTGAGGAGTTGTTTTTCACTTCTAATGTTTCCTGGTCTGTGCACTGGGAGAGCTGGGTCAGGCAGAGCCTGGAAATCTGTTTCCTCAGTGTCCCATGGTGCACAGCAAGTGCAGGGGAGCAGGAGAGGGCCTTGTTGGGGTTTCCTGGTGCTCTCAGTGAGGCTGGGATGGGGGAAACTCAGCAGGAGATGCTGGCACGGACATGGAGCTGCGTCTGGCATTTCCCAGCCTGTCCCTTGGATTCACTTCAGTTTCCTTCAGGCAGGCTGGTGAAACGTGCAGTTTTTGTTGTTTTCCATATTTCCTGGGATGGCCAAGGCAGACCTGCTGGGCTGGGTCAGTGCAGGATGCTCCTCCCGGGGAGGTCCCAGGGCTGGTTCTCAGCTCCCCGCGCTGCTCCTTTCAGCCAAGCCCAGCCTGGCGCTGGCTCCGGCCCTGATGACTCCAAACAGGGCTGATCACACGGCCCTCCCTCAGGAAACAGCAGCCCCTGCGACGTGAAGTCATCGCGTGCGGCTCAGGAGCTGCTGTAACCTCCCTGGAATGTGCCCTCAGATGTTTGTCTTTCGGTTGCAACCCATCAGTTCCTGTGCTGAGATGTTTTTTGGGAAAAACCTCTTCTTCATCACACCGTGCTTCCAGTGGGAGGGTCAGGCGTCCAACCTCCTCCCTCCAACCCTGGGAGCACCCCAGCCCTTCCCTGGCTGTCTCCTTCCCATGGGCTGGGGCCAGTGTTTGTTTGTCCCTGTTATCACAGAGCAGGTGGAGACATTCCCTGCCCGGTGGCATCGGAGCTGCTGCAGAGCTGCTCCAGCCCACACGTGCCAGCTGGAGGGATGGGTGGTCACCCAGGTGGGACAGGACATTGGCTTGGAAGGGCACAAGCTGCTCCTCACAGCCCTTCCTGGCCTCTGGCTGCTGGAGGTTGGGAGCCAAGGTGTAGGGAGAGAGGGAAAAGAGGTGCAGAAAGGCTCTGTGGGGACCCAGGGGTGCTCCCTGCGCTGCTGGCGGGAGTTGGGTTGGATGGAGGAGCCCCACAAAACCCTGGACCCGCGAGCTTTCCCAGGAGGGATGAGGAGCAGCAGCCTCTGGAACATCCCAAGGCGGGACAGCAGCTCCCCAGACATCCATGCCCCGGCCAGGAGCGTCCCCGCGCTCCGGCGGTGGATGACAGGCAATGACAGGACAGGACAGGCAATGACAGACACAGTGACAGGCCACGAGAGGCAAGTTCTGCTGCAGCTCCTTCCCTGGGCTGGGCTCCCGGGGCCAGCGCCTCCGCGGCTCCTGGCACAGCTGATCTCCTCGCTCCCTCTAGTGGGATTGGGAGGGCTGCGTGGGCTCCTGCCTGGCCACACCTGTGTCCCCGTTCCTCCTCTTGATGTCCCCCTGGAGATCCTACACTTTTTTTTTTTTTTTTTTTTTTTTTTTTTTTTTTTTTTTTTTAAGCCTGCCACAAAGCCCCCAGCACTTCCCAAGCTGCCCAACCTCCTGGGGAAGGAGAAAAACATTGTCCCGATCCCACGTGGAACACTGCGAGGTGAATCTCGTGCAGGAGCAGCGCCCCAGCCGTGTCCCGTCCTTCCCACAGCCCTGCCGGGGGCTGGAAGAGCTGCTCCAGGAAATGGTTAAACCCACAGTTTTTGGCTGAGGTGGGATCCTGGGGACAGGGGACAGGGTGAGGCCATTCCCCCGGTGCCCCGAGCTGGGATTTGGGGGGTTTACAGCGTGACAGGTAGAGGAGGGACAGGGAGGACGGGAGGAGGCAGTGCCTTGGGGGGTTCTGTGTGCTGGGTTTGGAAGTCCTGGAAAGGGGAGAAGGACGGAAGGGAAAGGGGAACAGAGGAGGAGGGCAGCAAGGGAGAGGAGAGGCGGGAGAGGGAAAGGAGAGGAGTGGAGGAAGGGAAAAAGAGGGGAACGGAGAGGAGGAGAAAGGTGGGAGGAAAATAGAAGAGGAGGAGGAGGAGGAGGAGTAGAAGAGAGAAGAGGTGAGAAGGGGAAGGGAAGAAAGGGAGGGAAAGGAGGAGAGGAGAGGAGAGGAGAGGAGAGGAGAGGAGAGGAGAGGAGAGGAGAGGAGAGGAGAGGAGAGGAGAGGAGAGGAGAGGAGAGGAAGAGAAGAGGAAGAGAAGAGGAAGAGAAGAGAGAAGAGAGAAGAAGCAGGAGGAGGGGGCGGAGGGCGGCCGGCGGTCCCGCCCCGAGGAGCGGCCCAGGCCCGTGGCGGAGCTGTCCCCGGCGGCCCCGCAGATGTTCCCCGTCCCCCTCCTCCTGCCCCTGCTCCTCGCCCCCGGCAGCGCCGCGGCCGCCCCGGGGGTCACAGGCGAGTGTCAGCCCCGGGGCCGGGTCGGTCCCGGTCCCGTGCCCGGTCTGCCCCGGCCGTTCGGGGCAGGTTTGGCCGAGCTGGGCCGCGGGGGGAGGCGGCGGGACCCCTGTCCTCCCCCGCATGGAGCCACTCCCGGCTTTGGGAAGCTTTTCCTGGCGCCTGATTTAAGACACGAAGGCGACTCCAGGCTCGGGCACGCCTTAATCCCGGAGAAAAGCTTTTAGGGGAAGGTCGGGAAGGGACTTGCGGCTTTTCTCGGCTCTCAGCGCGGTTCCCGGCAGGGGCCTGCGGGGGGGCCGTGCCGGGGGGTCCCACAGCTCCGTGTGTGCCCCTCAGAGCAGGACGGGGCGTTTCCATGGCCCTGCTGGAGAATCTGGGCGTGTGGGTGGGTGAGAAGCTCAGCAGGGCTCAACACGGCTTCAGCCCCGGAGTGTGAGCGGGGGGATTCAGCCGCTCTGCCCTCAGTGAGAGCCCGGCTGCAGAGCAGCCCCGGGCCCAGCTGGAGAGAGCCCGGAGGCGGCCACGGAGCTGCTCTGGGGCCCGGAGCCCCTCTGGGGCCAGGCTGGGAGGGCTGGGGGTGCTCAGAGAGGAGAAGGATCCAGCAGAGCCCCTTCCAGGCTCCTCAGAGCCCCTTCCAGGGCCTAAGGGGGCTCCAGGAGAGCTTGGGACAAGGGATGGAGGGGCAGGACAAGGGGAAATGCCTTCCCACTGCCAGAGGGCACGGTTAGATGGGATATTGGGGGAAATTCTTCCCTGTGTGGGTGGCGAGGCCCTGGCAGAGGTTTCCCAGAGGAGCTGCAGCTGCCCCATCCCTGGCAGCGTTCCAGGCCAGGTTGGACACTGGGGCTTGGAGCAGCCTGGGATTGTGGAAGGTGTCTCTGCCCATGGAACTGAGTGATCTTTAAGGTCCCTTCCAACCCAAACCCTTCCATGATTCACGATTCTATAAATAATTCCCTCGGCAGCTGAGGCAGGAAGGGCTCCTGCAGCACCTCCCAGGTGGATGGAGTGGGATCCCTGCGGCGGTGGGGTGACTCTGCTTTCCCTTGCAGCCCGCACGCTCGCTCCCTGCTACTCGGCCGACCTGCGCCCGGCCGCGGGCAGCCTGGTGTCGGCCGTGGGCTGCACCGTGCTGCTGACGGCCCCCGAGCTGCGGGGCAGCAGGGCCGTGTCCTGGGAGTACCGAGCGGGCTCGGAGGAGGGGGTCATCCTCAGCTACGGCTTCCGTCACCCCCCCAACGTGTCCCGGCTCTACGAGAACCGGGCCACGTTCAACGAGTCCAGCCTGTCGCTGCAGGTGGTGCTGCAGCAAGGGGACAGCCGCCTCTACCGCCTCAGGGCCCAGGAGGAGGCCACGACCTGGTTCCATCTGCACGTTGTGGGTGAGTGGGGACACGGCCAGCCCTCCTCCGTGCCTGGGAGCCGGGACTGCCATGGGTTTGAGCGCTGACGCTGCCTCTGCCTCTCCCAGAGCCGCTCTCCGAGCCACAAATTGTGGGCAACTCCTTGGTGAAGGCAGGAGGCAGCACCAAACTGGTTTGCAACGTGGTGCAAGGGAAGGCAGATGCCTACTGGTGGAAGAAAAATGGGGAGCTGCTCGTGGGAAATGAGCGCATCCGTTTTGTGGAGAACACCACGCTCTGCATCGTGCGGGTGTCCATCAGCGACAGCGGCTACTACACCTGCGTGGTGAGCAACGCCGTGAGCCAGAATGAGACCTCCTTCCTGCTCAAGGTCCACCGTGAGTGCCTGCCTTCCTGTTGGTGTTTACCACTATTACTGACGGGACTGCCTTGGTCTGTCTGGCCTCGCTGCTGACCAAACAGTGGCACCTGTGGTCCTTCCTCCCCGGAGTCGCTGTTCAGTACCTGTGGTCACAGCTGGGCACGTGGGGACAAGTCGGGCATGCCCCGAGCTCCAGAGCTTGCAGGTGGAGCTTGCTGCTGAGGGGGTCACTCCTCAGGCCTCCCTGAGCTGGAGAAACCTTTGAGGCGAGGTGAAGAAAGGAGCGGGTCCTGATGGAGAGTTTTTAATCCAGAGTTTTTATTTTGGTGGCGCGGCCTCTGAATCTTGCAACAACTCCACTGAACTCTCCCACCAGAGCTCTCCACCAGAACCCCAACTGCATGGTCTGCTTGTCCTTTTACCTGGGGAGAGGGGCAGGGGAGGGGACCCAGGGAGCACCAACCAGGTATGAGGGGAGGGGGTCTCAGGTGAGAGGGACACCTGGGTGGGCCAATGGCACCCTGGGGGGTGGAGAGCATCCTCTGAACCTGCCAATTGCTCAACGCTCTCCTTGGAATTTCTGGGTTGATAGACAATGCCCAGCAGGGATCAAGGGTGGGGAAAAGGAGAGGTGATTGACACCCCACCTGGGGAAAGAAACCAGGGGAAACTGAGGCAAGTCATGACATCACACTGCAACACCTTCCCCTGCCCAGGAAAATACTAGGGGGACATTCCCAGAAAAGGGATTCTCTTCCTGCCTATGCTGAGCAGGCAGGTTTGCTGGGGGGCTGTGGGTGGGTTAAATTCAGGTTAAATTTGCTCTGGTGCAGAGGCTCTGTGTTCTCCCCTTTTCAGACTCTACCAACGTGGTGCTGCCTGTGGTCCTGACCTGTGTCATCTTCGGCGTGCTCGCAGGTGGGTGCTGGGGTGGGCAGGTGGGTGCTGGGGCAACTCTTTGCCCTGTGTCTGGCTGGTGGGTGCTGTGGCAAGTGCTATGGCCACCAGAGGTGGGTGAAAGGGTCCCATGTGGCACATCCCTGCCAGGACCTGGCTCTCCCACCCTGGCATCCCATGGGCAGGGGCTGGGTTTTGTCACAGCTGCTGTTTCCAGCAGGGTGTCCCCAGTCCAAGGAGATCATGCTGGCCTGCATTGATGATGATGGTGGTGGGGCTCTGAGCCGCCTGGGCTAATGGAAGGTGTTCCTGCCCATGGCAGGGGTTGGAACTGGATGGGCTTTGAAGGTCCCTCCAACCCAAACGGTTCTGGGATTTTCTGATGCTGCTGCTTTGTCCCCAGGTGTCATCTTCTGGTGCCAGAGAAGGGAGAACTCATGTGGCAAGTGTTGGTAAGATGCCTCTAGCCCCCTCTTGGGGTGGCCCCCTTGCTCCTGCCAAAATTTTCTCTCTACAAGCCCAAATTTATCCTTGGCTGGATCCAAGTGAACTGGAGAAGTAGGAGAGCTCAGGGTGCTATTCCAGCCTCTCTAGAAATATTCCTGATTCCTCCACCCAGAGCCTGACACTCCTGGTTACCTTAGCTCTGAATAATGGGTAGACTTTTGAATACTCCAGAGATTTCTGGGAAGTGAGTGATTCTCGAGATTTTCTCAGAAATCTCTCCCTCTCTGTGACCACAAACACACTGAGGCTGTTCACTGGAGCTTCCTGGAGGGTGATGGTAAGGATGGAGAGGATAAGGATGGAAAACCCATCCCATGAGGTGGCGGGTTACAAACAAGGAGCTCTCAGGTGTCTTGTGCAGTCAGAACCCCGGGAACTCCAGACAGATAAATTGGCCAAGGTAGCTCCTGGAATCTGGAGTAGGGCAGAAGTCCACACCTCCTGGTGCTGCCACTGCCAGCATGGAACACTGAGCTGGCTGAGGCTCTGGAGGGGTCCAAGTGCCCAGACATGGCTCATGTGGGGCCCTCTCTTCTCCTTGCAGGTAGAGCTGGGTCAGCCCTGCTGTTACCCTTCCCTGGTGACCCTGGTGATGGATGCTGCTGGGAGTGCCAGGTATTCCCTCCCATCCCAGCCTCTCCTGGGCTCACCTGTGAAATGTTCAAGCTGCCAGAACTAGCAAATATTTTTTTGGAAAACACTGGTTTGGACTATTTCTGTGTTGTCCTGCTCTTCCTGTTGTGCATCCCTGGGGAGAGGGATGTACCTGCTCCCTCCCTCCATCCTCCTGGCTTCTTCCAGAGGCCTCGATGGGCTCTTGGCTCTGGAAAGAGCCACTGTCCCCACTGGGCCAATCCACAGTCCTGGGGCTGCTGGGAGGTGCTGCAGTGCCAGCCCTGCCTCCCCGGGGCCTCCCTGTGTCCTGCTGTGCCAGGGGGCTCGGGGGCTGAGGCTCTGGGCATCCTGCTCCGTGTGACCCTTGGAGGGAGGAGAAAGGGCAGGATTGTGCTGGGTGTGCAGCTGGAGGGAGCGGAGGCAGCAGGAGCTGGCAGGGAATGGGGGAGCAGCAAAGGAGTTCAGTTTCTGAAAGCAGATCCCAAGGAAATCCCTGCAGCTGGCTCAGGTGGGGATGCTCCCGAGCCCATCTCCAGCCCTGGGCTCTGCAGGGTCTGGGGATATCCCTGGGGACATTCCCTCCTCTCCCCAGCACCAGTGCTGGTGCCAGCTTGTCCTTCCCATTTGCTGCTCCTGCGGGTGACATTGGCCTTGGCCTGCTGGATACAGGGAGCCCTGCTCCTGTCCCCTCCTGTCCTCTCCCTCCCTGTGCTGCCTTGGCAGGGCTTTCCTAGATTGCTGTGAAGGAGATCTTACTCCTTCAGCTGAGCCTGGAGGCAGAGCAGGCATCCCCAGCCTGGAGAGACGTGGATGCTATCCCAGGTGCTGGACCCCACTGTTGGTCACCCCAAGACATTTGCACCCCCTTTTAATCTGAGGGGGAAATCCCAGGTCCAGGGCCCTCCCTGAGCCAGTCCCCAGCACCTCTGGAGCAGGCTGGGGACCTCTCAAAGGCAAACTGGAAAATTGTAGGAGACATCACTGGGAGATTCAGGGGCTGTTAGCAAGGGGCTGTCTCAGCCTTGGGTTTTGTGGAACCTTTAAAGGAAGCAGAGGAGTTTGGGTGGAATAAATGAGATTCCAACCCTGTTGGAAGCTGCAGGGCAGGTTGTCATGTTCTCTGTTGCACTTGAGGGTGTAAGACGTAGGCACATGTTTTACAAGAAATACTTTTCTAAGTGTTTTGGGGAGTTGTCTGTGACTGGTTTTGGAGACTTTGTGTTTTGTTGATGTCTGTTGCTGCTAATAAAGAGTGTGTGTTATCCCAGAGGGTATTGCTGTGATGTTTAGGGGTGGGAAATGCCCCCTTGGGGTAGCTGGAGTTTGAGGTAGCAGTGGGGTAGGAATCAGCCCCTGGTGGGGCGTGGCTGGTGGCAGAGCTGGGAATGCTGGATTTGTCCCAGTGTCCGGCTCTGGGAGATGATCCCTTCCTCTTGAGAACATCATTTGCTCCCCTTGTGGGGTTCCTGCATGCCCATCCCCTCCCTCACCTGCTCCTGTGGCAGTGACAGCCTGAGGGACTCAGCTGGGGTTAAGAACAGCCCAACAACTCTGCTCCAAATCTGGGTGAGGGTATTTTTAACCTGGCCCTGTTCCTGGAGTCACGGGAACCTGGCAGCTGCCCTGGCAGTGCCTGGGGAGGAGCTGCCTTCCAAGGAGCTGGGTCAGAGCTGCCCCAGGGGGGTTTTCGGGGAGGTCTGGGGTTCATCTGGGGCCTTTGGGTGCAGGGCTGTGCTCAGCAGCTGTTTGTGGTTGGGAAAGACTCCTTCAGGCTGCAGGAAACACCTCAGTGCGTTGTGACAGCCAGGACAAACAGCCCCTGGCACAGGCTGAGTACGATTCATGGAGGAAATAAATCCCAGAGTGTGGCAGATGCTGTGGGATGGACCTGAGGAAGAGCTGTTGACAGCATCTACCTCCTCCCACCATGGTTTTTGTGCCTTCATGTCCTTCCTCCACCTTTACTGCTGGTAAAGCCAGAATCTATTTTAAGTTACTACAGGGTTACTCCCAGAAAAGTATGTCATGCTACTCCCAGGTATGTCTTACACAAATAGCTCTAAATTGTTGTAAACAAACATTAAATAAAGATAAATCAGTGGGAGACTCCTGCAGCTGCTGCTAAAAGGGCTTCTCTACTTAAGGCTTTGGTTTTCTGCAGAAAGAAAGGGGGAAATGTGCATTTGGCCCTCCCCTGGGTCTGATTTATTATTAAAAAAGTCAGACTCAGGTTAATTTTGTGGACATTTATTATGAAGATCACAGAGGAACCAAAACTGAGACCCCTGAACCCACTAAAGGGTGGGGGAAGGCTTGGGCTGGCTTAGCCAAGTGAGAGACACCCCCATGGATCTCAGCAGGGAATGGTGTCCTTGGTGCCTGGCTGAGACATTTCGAAGGACCTGGAAGGAAGAGGAGGGGGAACATGCTGAGCATCAAAATTGTTCCCTGTGTGGGTGGGCAGACCTGGCACAGGGTGCCCAGAGCAGCTGTGGCTGCCCCTGGATCCCTGGGCAGTGCCCAAGGCCAGGTTGGACACTGGGGCTGGGAGCAGCCTGGGACAGGGGAAGGTGTCCCTGCCCAGGGCAGGCGGTGGAACTGGATAATCTTAGAATTCCCTTTCACCTAAACCATTCTGTTAATCTATGAATCCAGGAGGAATTAAGGTTTAAAAAGTTCAGGTTGAGGCCATAAGGGGGAGTTTTGAGTGGGCTCTCAAGTGCTTTGCTGGATGGGGACCCCACCAGAGCCTCCCCCTGAACCCATCAAGAACCTAGGGGCTGGAGGGCAGAGCTGGGCTGGATCTTTCCTGGGGTCTGGGCCTTAAACTAAAACACAGGATAGTGTCCATATCCTGCTTCTTTTGCTTCAAGATGTACAATTTCATGTGGAAAATAAGAATTTATGTGGAAAATAGGAACAAAGGACCTACCTGGCTTTGTCCATCCAAGAGACATCACCATCCTTGCTGCAGCCCATCGTGTGATGTGCAAAAGACAAATCTGTCCCCAGATCAGGAGAAGGTGTGAGAGGCACCAAGCTGGGGTGTTGTATTTGGGATAGAGTCCCTGGGGCATTGTATTTGGGATACAGTCCCTGGGGTGTTGTATTTGGGATACAGTCCCTGGGGTATTGTATTTGGGATGCAGTCCCTGGGGTGTTGTATTTGGGATACAGACCCTGGGGTGTTGTATTTGGGATGCAGTCCCTGGGGTGTTGTATTTGGGATGCAGTCCCTGGGGTGTTGTATTTGGGATGCAGTCCCTGGGGTGTTGTATTTGGGATGCAGTCCCTGGGGTGTTGTATTTGGGATGCAGTCCCTGGGGTGTTGTATTTGGGATGCTGTCCCTGGAGTGTTGTATTTGGGATACAGACCCTGGGATGTTGTATTTGGGATAGAGTCCCTGGGGTGTTGTATTTGGGATGCAGTCCCTGGGGTGTTGTATTTGGGATGCAGTCCCTGGGGCTTCCCAGGGGAGGGAAACAATCAGTGGGAACCATCAAACACGGGGGCTTCACAAAAGCCACACCACTTTTAAACAATTCCTGGGGCTGCTGGACGTGCGGGTTCAGTGAGGCGTTGGGAGGCGGGAGGAGGAAGGAGGAGCAGACTTACAGCAGAGGCCGATGGCGAGGAGCGGGAGCGCCGAGACGGCCGCTGCGCTGCACACCAGGACGGTCACGTCCAGGAGCTCCGTGCATCCTTCTTCTGCCGCCGGAGAAAACAGCAGGGGCAGGGAAAGCAGAAGGGCAGGTTGCCACCATGAAAGCACAAACACACAGAAAATAGAAAATAAAATAGGTGGAGGATGTTGAAACCGAATTTTGCTCCTGCCAAGATTTCACTTCCCCGAATCTCCTGGTTTGCCGGGTTTGCTTTTGGAGGCCTGGCAGATGAATTGAAGGGATGCGGGGATTACATGAGCTGTGTTCTTGGGGCGGTGCCTGCAGGATCTCTGCTCACCGTGGCGGTGGTAGATGCTCTTGATGAGGAAGGTGCTGCTCAGCACCACGGCCACCACGGCCCCCGGTGCGGCGTAGCCCATGGTGCGCTGTGCTGCAGAGGAAAAGGAAAAGGAGATGTGGAAGAGTGCCCAGAGGTGTGGGTGCAGGGCTGGCCTCACCCAGGCACTGGTAAGGGATCCACCAGCCTGAGTCAGCTCAGGAGTTCTCATTTTAAAACATTAGGGATGATGTTTTGGGCAGAATAACCTCCCTGTGGACCAGTTTGGTCCATCCTTGGTGCGACCGCTCACCCTTTTTGCTCTTCAGGTGGCTGAAATCTGTAGGCTGGAAAATCACGGTGGTGGCACCCAGGAAGGTCACCACAGTGAGGTAGCTGAGGGTGATCTCAGGCAGTATGACAGCCACAGAAGGGCCTGAAAGACAACGGGACAAGGCAGAGACCCCAATATTCCATTGCCCATCCCCTTCAACACCTGGGAACTCTGCATTACATCCCTTCCCCACCCTCCTCTGACTTCCAGCATTTCCTTGCAGCCTCTCCATTCTCTGATCATTTTACTCTCCTGCCAGGACTCATCCTGGGAAAGGGCACTGGGAAAAGGGGAATAACTGTATTAATTGTCTCAGGGGTGTGTGTAATGCACGTAGTGGTCCAGGCTCCCCCAGATCTGGAGATCACACATGGAGATCACACATGGATCATGTATTGCTCTGGATGGGTCTGTACCCCACATTCCTTGGCATGACTCCCCTGTCCCTCAGTGCCTTCCTCTCTGGGCCCCACTGGACTCTGCATCTCTCATGGGGCCCGTTCCCCCTCCCTCCAAACCTCCCCACAGCCCCCTCTGACCTTCCTCCCACATCCAGAGGATGCCAGCGGTGCCATCCAGGATGCAGGCAATGCACACCAGCCCGCAGGTGTAGGAGCTGAGCCATCTCCAGAGCTCCCCCCCTAAAAACCCAGAGCAGAGGGGGGTGACTGCCGTGACCCCCAGGAATCCCGTGCCAGCCACCACCCCTTCCTCAGGGTGGGGTGCAGCCTGTCCCCACCCAGATGCTGTGGGATATCCCAGGATCTGGGGGTTCCCAGAGCAATGCTCTTTACTCTCCCCCACCAGACAAGGGAAATTGGGTCCCGCTCCCCCAGCTCACTTATCCTGAGCTTTTCGGACTGGCAGACGGGAATAATTAATCCCCACGCTGAGACAACAGCAAAGACCACAGCGATCACAGCCATCCTCAGGGTGTGCTTCAAGCGACCAGAGAGACCTGGAAAAGAGCAACCCCGAGGGGCAGGAGATGGGATATCAGCAGGACCAGCCCCCTGGCTCTGGTGGCTGCAGGGATCCTCCATCATCAGGACAGATTCCATTTATGCCAGCTGGTGGCCAAATACACTCCATGAAATGTCCAGCCTGGGGTGGGTGCTCCCCACAGGCTCCCGGGCCACCCTCCTGCCCATGTCCTGCTCAGCATCACCTTGGCCAAGGGCCATCATTTTGGATTTGCCCCAAGAGGGAATGGCCAGTCTCCTGCCGAGGACTGTGCCTTGGTGGGATCAGAGGCTGGGAATTGCTGCCGGTCATCCCAAGATGGGCAACTCCTGGCAGCAGCATGTGGGCACCACCTCGTGGGGAAGGCAGCCAGACCGTGGGGGATGGAGGCTGAGGGAGCAGATAGAATCACTGAGACATCCCCAGGGAATGGTGGAGGGCAGGAGGAGTGAGGGGTGAGACCTTCAATGGTGACCTCCAGGGACGTTTCTTGCCAGCTGATCCCGTTGCTGGCATTGCAGGAATAGGAGCCGCAGTCCGACTTCTTGGCTGGCCTCAGGTACAGGGCACTGCGGCTGCTGGACAGCTGGGAAACTCTGTCTGGGAGAAGGGGCTGCCCATCCTTCTTCCAGGTGATGGTGTCCACTCTGCCCTCTGCCACCTCACAGACAACCTGGCCAGTGGCCCGAGCCAGGAGACTGCTGGTCTGGAGCTGAGGGCGGGACACAGGCTCTGCGAAGGGAACAGAGACCCCAGCACTTCTCTCAGACATAGAATCACAACATATTTTGGGTGGAAAAGGACCTTAAAGCTCATCCCATTCCACCCCCTACCATGGACAGGTTTCTCCACTATCCCAGGCTGCTCCAAGCCCTGTCCAACCTGGCCTTGGACACTTCCAGGCATCCAGGGGCAGCCACAGCTTCTCTGGGAATCCGTGCCAGTGAATGTGACCCAGAGCATCCCTGATGGGCCCTTGGGCTGCAATTGTCACCACAGCACCAGCCACAGCATGGTCACTGGTGCCTTTCCCTTGGGAAGCCCATCCTGTGATGTGCTTTCTAGGACTGGTTTTTTTCCCAGTTAAATCACTGCTTTAATGGATGTGGCTAAGTATGGAGCAATTTGAAATGCATCAGGAAATGAGAAAATAGCAGAGAAGGCAGCAGATGCCACTCGGATCGTGTGTGGTTGGAAGGAGAGGTGGGTGGTGAAGGGCTGCGGTGGCATTATGGCCATGGCGTGATTGGTGAGATAAGCCAGAGCAAATATTAAGGGAATTGCTGGCAGCAGTGCTGAGGAGGGACTTGTGGCTGTTTCAAGTGCCTCCTCTCTGTGGTGGCAGCTGGTGCCTGCAGAGGGCAAACGGGACAGCCTGGCCTTGAGGGGTGGTGGCTTCTCCAGAAACCTCTGCTCCATTGGCTCTGCCTGCTGTCCCCTGGCAAAGTGCTGGGTGGAGGGTCCCTGCAGGTGGCAGAGTCACAGCAACCCACCCTCTTCCTCTCCATTATCCCTCTGCTTCCTCCACCACGCCCCCAGTTCCTCCATCCTCTCACTGGTCCCTGCATCAGCCCTATCACCCCACTAGTCCCTCCATCATCCCACCAGTCACTCTGCCATCCTTTCATCCTCCCACCAATCCCTCCACCCCTGCTTTGAAGTGTGGGAACAAGGGATGGAATTGTCTTTCCAGGATGGAGCTTTTTCCTCTGTCCCAGCCAGGCCCCTGCAAGGTCTCACTGGGCAGCACTTCCAGATTTGCTCCCCTAGGACAGGTTGGGAATCTCTTTCCAAGATCTCTTGGTGCTGTGTCCACACATGACAGGTTCCAGCAAGCTCAGGACTGGCTCGTCAGCCTCTGCTCAAATCCCCTCTCCAACCCCTTTGCCCTGGCTCTTGGTCCATGTACAGACAGATTCTGCTCGGGTGCACCACCCCGCTGCTCCCTCCCACAGCCGCCACTCACGGAGCACTTCCAGCCGGGTTTCCAGGCTCTTCCTGGCTCCTGTGTTCACAGTCACTCTGTAGGTGCCACTGTCACCTTCCTGGACATCCTCCAGCAGCAGAGATCCGTTGGATGGATGGAAAATGGCTCGTCCTGCATAGGGAGCGTGGATAGCTGGGGCGTGGGCCCCCCCCTCGTGCTGCAGGATGGGGAGGGGGCCGCTGCCATTGAGGAATTCCCAGCGTATGGAATTGCTGTGGGTGATGTTATCCAGCCCAGGGAGCAGCACCGAGGATCCCACAGCAGCGGCTCTGTGGACAGCTCCTGTTGCTCCCAGAGCTGGAGGAGATGACACCAGCAGCCCTGGAGGGAGGAGAGGGGTAGGGATGAGGCTGGGAGCAACTGCTCTGGGGAAAGGTGTCTCTGCCCATGGCAGAGGAGTGGAATGAGCTTCTCCTACCTGACCTTTTTGTACTGACCTAATTTCCATGTCTCATTCCCAATTCAGAAAACCCTGGAAAGTTTTTGTGTTGGAAGGAAGCTCAAAGCCCACCTCATTCCAGCTCTGCCATCTTCAGGGACACCTTCCACTGGACCAGGCTGCTCCAAGCCCTGTTCAGCCTGCCTTTGAAGACTTCCAGGAACGGACAGCCACAAAATCCCTGGTCTTGTTTGGGGCTGAAGGTGTCCACGTGCCCCCCACAGTGCGGGATGCAGCCACCATCCCAAGACTTCTGGGCTTGTCACAACTTGGGCTCTGGCAGATGCTCAAGGACTTAAGGAGGAGCCACTGTGGGAAGGTCACAGCTGCCAGACCCCATCCCCAGTGAAGAGGATTCCAGGAGAGAGGGGAGGGAGGGGAGGCTCCCCGGCCCCCGTGGCTCCGAGCTGGGCAGAGGCCAGGGATCCCCACAGGCTGTGTTTGCTCTCGGCCCTGTCTCAGCTCCTGCCCAGATAAGCACCTGTTCACCTGCATTCCCACTGCACCTGCCAGGCAAACTGCCCTGGAAACTCCTGCTGCTCCCTGGGGATGGTGCAGCACAGGTGGGAGGGAAAATAAGTGTGACAATCCAGGTAAAGTCAAGATCATCAGGTGATTTTAATTTCTCACTCTTATAACCTTGAAAGGCAGCTGTTTTCATGCCCTCCTGGCCCCAAAACTGTAGATGTGGAAGAAGAAAATACAATTTAATGATTTAAAATTCTTATTCTCTGAAAAAAAATTCTCTAAAAATTTTCTTTTTTTTTTTCTGATGAGAAAACACTATTTACAGAGAACAGAACAGTGAGCTGATGAAAGAGGAAAATACTTCATCTTTTGCAGCTGCAATGGCCAAAATTCATCCTACAGACACTGAGAGCTCACTGACACCATACCAAAATCAAGCTGTAGGGTAACGGGCTTCCTTTCTGTTTTAGATGCTCATCCTGAAAATCTTTGTGCATTTGGATCTAGCCCAGAGCAGTTGTGGCTGCCCCATTCCTGGAAGTGCTCAAGGCCAGGTTGGACAGAACTTGGAGCAACCTGGGGATGGAATGGGAGGGACTTCAAGGTCCTTTTCAACCCAAACCCTCCTGTTATTCCATGGTTTGTGTTTCAAGGCAGCCAGTGACTATTTAAAGGAGCACAGTGAAAATGCTCACACGAGATTAACTGAAATAAAATTAGTGGTTTTAAAAACATTCAATATTTTTACATATCCATTTTTAACACAAACAGATACTAACACATACACCGATATTTATGTTTGAGTACATCTACCAGCCCCACTGTAAACCTGCCTGCAGCAGACTTTTATCCCCGGAGCTGTGCGTGGCTCTCCCACCTCCTCTCTCCTTGGGCAAACACGCCTTTGCCTTCCGGGCTAAACCTTTCACCCACCGAACGCCCGGCCCGGAGCTGCCCTCGCTCGGCTCCAGAGGGCTTTGGAGCGGCTCCCAGCCCAGCCCGGGGCTCCTTACCTGCGAGGAGCACCCAGGAGGTGCCCAGCAGCTCCGCGGGACGGCACAGCAGCATCTGCCGAGGGAAAGCGGCCCCAGACAGCCCCGATGTCACAAATGCCTCGCAGTCCTGCTGCGCTGAGGGCAGCAGGCGAGGCGGGTCGGCAGCCCTGGATGGATTCCCGGTGCCGCGGGTGCTCCAGCCTGTGTTCCTGCCGATGGCTGCTCTCCCTCCGCGCGATTCCCCTCCCAGGCGCTTCCCGGGAGTGGCAGCGGCGGCAGCTCCCGCTCCTGTCCCCGCTCCCCGCGAAAGGAGCTGCCCGTGGCTCCGGGGCCGCGCCGGGACCCGCCGGGGGCTCTGCCGGCACAGGAATAGAAGTTACCGGGGGCATCCGAGGTCCTTTTCGTGCCCCGAGGCCAGAAGATCCATCCCCGTCCCTTTCCCACAGCTCAATCCTCTCCCAGAGCCTGCAGCAGAGCTGGAACTCACCCCCAGGCTGTTTCTTAGGGGAGCAGGGGTTCAGTGTGGCTCTAAAACACCTGTGAGCAGCTTTTCCCTCCACCCCTTGAGGTGCTTGAGGTGTACTGGGCTCATCTACGTCCCACAGGCTTTCTGCAAAGGGAATTTCGTTTACGGGAGGGATACTCCTGGGATCAGGACTCAGGGATCTCATTTTGTTACATTTATCTCAAAATAATGGAATTCCAGATGGGTTTGGGTTGGGAGGGACCTTAAAATCCACCCTGTTCTACCCTCCAGCCATGGGAAGAGATCCCTTCTCTACTGGACCAGGTTGCTCCAAGCTCCAAATGAGGAGGGAAGCTAAAAATTGAAACACTTTCCAGCTGGGCTGGAAGCGGCTTCCCCCGGGTTTATTCGAGTCCTGTGAGGGTCCAAAGACTCTTGGTGGCACCAGAGGGGACCAAGGGGGATGCACTGACAGCTGCACCTGCACGATCCTGGGAGCTGGGAGTGAGCAGAGGGCTCTGCAGTGCACTGGGGGAAATGGGAAGCTCTGGGAGACACTGGACAGAAAATGTGGCCAGCAGGTGAATGGGGAGGGTTTGGTTTCACTGCAGGGCTGAGGCCTCTGGGGAGCCCCAAGAACTGGAGGAGGGGCTGAACTGCAGAGCCAAGAGCAAAGGGAGGGGTTCCAAGGGAGGAACTGGGATCCCTGCGGGACCAGGGAACAAGGCAGCAAACAGGGATGGGGGAGTGGAAGCAGCTGAAGGTCTGGGCGTGTGGGAGGGAACACTCGGGCTGCACGGGGTGAGGGACAGACGGCCCCAGCGGCAAAGGGGACCCACCCGGGCCCTGGAATGTGCAGATGGGAACGGGGCATCCCGGGATACAGCAACACCCTGCAGCCTCTCTCGGGGTCCCATCAGCTGCGCTGGCCTCGCCTGCTTTCAGACCAGCCCAGGTCCTGCGGGCACCGCAGGTCCCCCAGAGCGAGGTCTCCACATCTCTCACATCATTCCCGCCCTCTGCTCCACATCCCACAGCTCCTAAAAAAACGTTTACAGCCTCAGAGGCTCCGAACAGCAATTCCTGGGCTTCTCCAGAGGGACGGAGAGAGAGCAGCGGCACGAACTGCACCGGCACCGCCGGGAGCCCCGGGATGGGGCTCGGGGGTTTTGAAACACGAATTTCTGACATCTTGTGCCATCGTGTGGCCAGCGCGAGGCCCGTGCAGCGGCACGGAGAGCGGGATGGGGCACGATGCAGGGATGCGGCACGGTGTGGGGATGGGGCACGGTGTGGGGATGTGGGACGGTGTGGGGATGCGGCACGGTGTGGGGATGTGGGACGGTGTGGGGATGTGGCATGGTGTGGGGATGCGGCACGGTGTGGGGATGTGGGACGGTGTGGGGATGGGGCACGATGCAGGGATGCGGCACGGTGTGGGGATGGGGCACGGTGTGGGGATGCGGCACGGTGTGGGGATGGGGCACGGTGTGTGGGGATGCCACACGGTGTGCGGGATCCGTGGCTGGGCCAGCCCAGCCCGAGGGTCCCGCTCGCCCAGGACAGGGACTGCCCCCGTCGCTGGAAGAGGGCAATTTCCAGCAGGGAATGCTCAGACACTGCAAGCAGAACGCTTTTTTCTTTCCTTGGCTGTGGGAAGGAGTGGCTTTGTCCCCTTCAAGAACTGGAGGTGGAAGAGGAGGGACCCTCTTTTTTTTGCTGGACTCACTCGAGGGAGTCTCCCCACAGGTCCCAGCTCCACCTGGCCACACCACTGCCACCTCTCACCTTTGTCCCAGGGTCCTGGTGACACTTTTTGATGGTAAATATCCTTTCTGTGGGCAAACCATTCTCATTTTGTACAATCTTTTATTAATATCATTGTGATTATTGCGATTTCTTCAGTAACTTGTGACTTCAACTCAGAACCTCTCCTCATGTTTTTCTTCCACTATGGAAAGGGGTTGGCTGAAGGGGGCTTGATTTTCCTGCTGAGTTTTAAAATTGGCTCCTACCAGGATCCAAGGCTGCCATTGGAGCTTTACCTGACAGAGGGCAGCTCCCCTGGCACCACCAGGGCTCAGAAATCCCTTTGAGCCCTGCTGACTCCCAGGGGCTTCACTGGGGATGGGAAACACTGGGGAGGGAACACCAGGACTGGGAGCATCAGGGAGCTCAGCCCACAGCAAGAGCAGATTTCAGGAGTGTCTTGGCACCACGATCTCTACATTCAGTGTTTGGATTAAACAAGAGCAGCAAGTTCAGGGCCTGCACTGCCCCTGCCCTGAGGACACAGAGCACCTCACACAGCACAGCCAGGGCTGAAGGGGCCCAGCCCTGCTTCAAGGTCTGGTCAGAGCAGAGGGAACAGCCCAAAAGATATGGCAGAATGAAAAATGTCTAACAGCAGGATTTGCTTTTGTTCCTTATCCTGTAGCACTTCAGCAGGCCAGATCCCAGCTCCCAGGAGCTCAAAGGCACCTCTGAGTTACATTCAGAGGAGGAGAATTTTGGGAAAAAATACACCCAAAGAGTGAGTTTCATGCACAAGAGTATGATGATGACCTAACAGCAACTCCTTAAGAAAGGATGGAAGAGGAGGCACGGTGGGAAGTTTGTCAGGAATCCTGGGGGGATGTCAGGAATCCTGCTGAGCATTGCCCTCAACACAAGTGCAGTGCCACAGGCAGAAGGAACAGCAGCATGGCAGTACTGGAAGTCAAGGAAAAGTGGGAATTCCATCCCTCATCTAACATCATCATCTCTGCTTCCCAACATGCAGATCTTGGTGCTTCCCTTTCCCTTCTCTAACCTAAACCTTCTCTGAAATGCTCAAAGTACACCAGGATCTCTCCAGGCCCTCTCTCAGGCAGCTTGGCTGCATGATCAGTGATAAGAGACAAGATCCCAGAGACTTCCATCCTGCTCTGCTGAAAGTCCCCTGAAATTGGCAGCTGAAAAAAGGCCAAACAAGGAATCCTGAAGGCACTTGCTTGGAGGAACACTTACTGTGGTGGGATTAACCACGACTGAGCCACCCTGGCTGGGAGGACCAGGCTGGGAGCATGGACAGCAAGAGCTGCCTGTGCTCAAAGGCAGAGTGTGGTCCCAAAAAATGGTACCACAACCTTTGGTTTCCACCTGCCCCCTCGCCTGAGCAGGCCCTGGGAGCTGCTTGGAGAGGGTGGAGGTGCCTGAGGTATTGCAGTGTCTTTGCTGTGGTGAGGCACTGGCACAGAGGGCCCGGAGCACCTGGGGAGGCACCAGCCCACCTGGCCTGGTGTGGAGTGGGGCTGGGGGCTCCTGCCTCTCCCAGGGTAGCACTGAGGGGCTGCTTGCCTCTCCCAAAAGTGGCACTGGGGGCTGCCAGCCACTCCTGGAGGTGAGACTGGGGGCTGCCCACCTCTCCTGGCAGTGGGACTGGGAGGGTCCTGCCTCTCCCAGAGGAGGGACTGGGGGCTCCCTGGCTCTCTGGAGGGTGGGCTAGGCCTGCAGCCCCAGCAGGCGGGCAGTGTTCAGCACGTCGTCCCTCGTCAGGTAACACCCACAGAGCTGCCGGTAGCCGGTGAATGCCTCCCGGCCATGCAGGACACGCCAGTTATCCACAAACAGGACCTGCAGGAAAGGGAAAAGGTCATCAGGAGGACAGCAACTACAGCAGGCAGGGCCAGAAGCCTCTGGCAGGGCAGGTCCTGGGGATCCCTGGACACTGGAAGAGCAGGTAAGGGTGTACCACAGTGGGCACAAGCCTCCTGTTCCACACTGGCACAGGTGAGGAGGCTACAGCCAGCTGTTCCACAGGATCCAGCACTTTCACCAGCTCTTTATGGAGCAGCCCAGAAACACATTTTGGGATTTCTTTGCCTTTCTACTGGAGAGGAAATAGTTCACCAGCAATAGACAGTGGCAAACTTATCACTGAATCCCAGAATGCTTGAGTTGGAAGGAACCTTAAAACCCATCCTGTTCCACCCTCTGCCATGGGCATGGATACCTTCCACTATCCCAGGTTGCTCCATGGAACTTGGATTTGAACACTTCCAGGGATGGGGCAGCCCCAACCACCTGCCTCTGTGGTGTCACTTACCCATGTAAGGACTCAAACATAACCTCAGAACTATAATTTCTTTTGGAAGAAGTGAAAGCCTGAACATTAGGTGTTCTGGCCTCTCTGCTCCTGAGGATTCTCATTTCAGCGGCTGGAAACTGGGACTAACTTTCCTCTGAGGCAGAGCTTGAACTAAACATCTCTGCCTCAGCTGGGAGCTCATGCTTCTTTAGGACAGTAGAAACAACACACACGCAGAAGCCACTACTGTTAACGCTGGAGCACCCAGAACGACGAAAACTGCTGGATATGGCAGCGCCCAGACACTGGCACACCCACAGAGCACCCTGCCCTTCTCCCTGTGCCAAACCCAGGGATTCAGCTCCCAGTCCCACCCTGGAGCAGTCCTAGAGGATGCAGCTCCAGTCCCACCTTGCCCGGCTTCAGCTTGACCCAGAGCTCGTTGTCGGGCCGGCGCAGCTCGGCGGTGAGGGCGCGGTGCGCGTGGTACCAGCGGCGCACCACGTCATGCGGCACCGTGTTGATCACCGCACGGTCGTAGTTGTTGTACCTGCAGGGAGAGGAGAGACAAGAGACTGCCCAAAACAGCTCCAGGTGCTTCCAGAGAACCTCAGGAGCCTGTGGGGTTAGTGGGTATTTAAGGGAGGCTGCAGAGGTGACCAGAGAGGTTGTGCTGCCAGCACAGGACTTTGGGAACACAGCACTGAGGGCAAGAGGGGTTTACTGTCAAGTGTATACCTGTTCTTCCTGGTTTTCCATGGAAGGACATGGCAAGACTGAGATTTGCTTAGAATGAAAGTGCAAAGCAATGCTGGACAACCTCTAGAACTGAGGCGAATTGGAGTTTCAAAAATCAGCCCAAGTTCCCTTTGCAAGGGATGGCTCTGCACTCTCCCTGTTCCCTGCGTGCCAGGATAGTTTCTAGAGGCTTCTCCAGAGAAGGGCTTAATTTTTCTGCATCTCACATAGAATGAGACGAGAGCTTGGAGCTGAAGGGAGAATACCAGGAGTAAAAATCAAAGTTCAGCACTGACACCCATCTTTGCATCAGTGGTGCTGACACCTCCTCTAAAGCAGGAGGAACATGGGGTGTTCCTGTGGTTTCATCCCTGCTCACCAAAGATGAGCCCATGGAATGTTCTAAAAAACCACCACCACCACAACACCTTCTCCTCCTCAGAGGCCTCCTGGCCATTACCTGATGAGGTAAAGCTCGTTGTTCCAGGGGTAGACGTTGAGCACCGGCCCCACTCCGATCATGTGGTTGTGGCAGCCGCCCACGTTCTCCACGTACTCGTGTTTGAGGGGCACCTTGGCCAGCAGCTCGAAGTGCTCCGGGGCCTGGCGCAGCACCTGCTCGGCCGCGTGGAACCCGTCCACCAGCAGCGTCCGCCCTCCCGTGCCCTCGTGCTTCAGGCAGTGGAACACCTGGATGCTGCACGGAGACAGAATCCGAGAGGAATGACCTTGGCTGCCTATCCCCTGGGCACAAGGTGCTGCCCAAGGACACGGCCAGGTGATGCACCACCCGTCCCTGCTGCTTCTCCAGACCCAATCCCACATGTTTTGCTGGGTGAGGAGGCAGAAAACTGCCTGTGCTGCATCCCAAACCTTGTGAGTCTGGGGATTTCAGGAGCTGCAGGATGAAGGCTGTGTCACCCAAAAACCAAACCCAAAGAAGCTGTGGCTGCCCCATTCCTGGAAGTGTCCAAGGACAGGGTGAATGGGGCTTTGAGCAGCCTGGGCAGTGGAAGGTGTCCCTGCAGCAGCACGTACCCGCAGGGCTCCTGGAAGTAGGTGGTGTCCGTGTGCCGGTCCAGGGCCAGCTTGGTGTAGGCTGTGTCTCCCCGGGAGAAGTCAGAGGTGAAGTACCACATCCTGCCATAAATGGTCTCCCTGGAAAAGAGATGGGCAGTTATCATACGTCAGTGTCTGGGTAAGGCACATCCTCCCCTACACTTGAGTTATTCCCCTCTGTCCCATGCACAGAGTCATTAAAGCAGAACAACTTCACAAAATTCAGATTGTCAGGGATGGTGCTTCTAATCCCTCTTCTGGTGTTCAGCTCTCTCTTTCCTCCCCTCCACAACCACTGATGTTTCCATTCCAGCCATCATCCCCAGTCACGGAAGTGACACAAGGAGTTGTCTAAGTGCAGCCAGCCCTTACTTGTATCCACACAGGGTTGCCCAATAATTCAATTTCTTCTTCCCAGAATCCTATTTTCACTATCCCCCCCCTCCAACACGCACAGGAGGGAAGGGACACCAGGCAAGGCCAAGCAGTACTCAGGGGCTACAGGGGGAGGGTGCCTGCAGACAAAAGCTGGCTGGATATTCTCTGGAGCCCCTTGTTTCCATTTTGAGTGAATGTTCATTAAGAGGAATCCCTCCTTTTCCAACAGCCCCAGGCAAATCAAACTGTTTCTACAGCTTGGCTAAAGCCCCGAGCTCAGCCCCTGGCCTGCCATGCTGGTAGTGCTTCGCACAAACTCAGCACCAACACCTCTCACTGTTTTTCTCTAGCAAAAGTTCCAGCTGGTCTTTGATCTCCCTGGCTCCCAGGACCAGGCTGCCCTCACGATCCCTCAAGTCATAACAGGAAATGTCTCCTTGCAAAGCCCTGCTCTTCCCAGCCACCCACTTCCTTCAGTCCCTCCTCTCTGCACAGTCCCACTGTCACAAAAGTCATGGGATGCTCCGGGGGCAGCTCAATGACTGAGTGATTCACAGCTCTTCCATAAAGGAGGTTGGATCCCACAGTGGGATCCTCCATCCCAGGTCCAGGGGAGAAGCCAGAACATTTGTCTGCAAACCAGGCCATGCCACACACAACACAGAACAAGGATGCAGCAGCTTTCCAAACAGAAAGAGAACAAGTTTATCGTTCCCAGGATAGCCCAGATACCTGATTATGCTGATCCTCTTTGCCAAGATTTCCGTGTCCTCTTTGGTGGGAGTGACATTCTCCACAAAAGCAATCCCGTACAACAAGAAGCTCTGCAGGAATTCCTTCAGGCCCTCGTCTGTCTCCAGGAAGCTCCGGCAGTCGATGGAGGGGACCTGGGCTTGCTGGTAGATCTCAGCATTCCAGAGGATCCGGGGGTGCATGACCTGCTGCTTCTGCCCCTCGTAGCTGTTCCTCGCCAGCCACTCCAGCCCGTACCGTGTCACGTGTCCATCCGGCCCTGGCACAGGAACAAGGGCACAGTCACCAAAATCCTACTGAACAGCCCAACATCGTGGCACCTGTCAGCTCTCACCCTTGCCACCTGTCTGGGGATGAGTCCTTTGCACCCTGCTGCCACCCAAAATATGACCTGAAAGGCCACGAGTCCTAAAGGTGTTGTCATTGCTGCCACAACTCCAAATTCAGGGAAGCTGCTGCAACCCTCTCCAAATTCCCAGCCAACAGTTGCATCTGCAGTGGTTTTGGCTTTTACTGACAGGCCTCCAAGGACAATCAAAGCTCTGAAGTCAAGCCTTCAAATAAAAGTAAGCCCCACCAAAAGGAAGAAAGCAGCTGGGAAAGTGAGGAGGACAGAGAATGGCCACGGTGAGCAGGGCTGACAGCTGCTCACATAGAACAGGGAAGGAAAAGAGAAGCAACTGTGTCATGCTCCACCTGTTCACCACCTGCACTGCCGGGGGAGTGTGACCAACCTGGACACTGCATACATACAAGAAGGGCTGGGGCAGGAAAACCACACCACTTTGACACAGAGGTGTGTTAACAGCGAGATCAGTGTTTAAAACCTGCTCACGGCTCAGTATCTTCCCAGACATGCAGATCTGGGGTAATGCTGTCCATCAGCAGGCACAGGAGGGCACAGGCGCTCAGGACTCACAGGTGAGGAAGAGCGTGGTCTCGTCCACGCGCACAGCCTGGGGCTGGATGGCCAGGTCCACGCTGGCCGTGTCCAGGCTGCGCTGGTTGGTCTTGGCGTTGTAGCAGGAGGCGGAGCGGCAGTGGTCGCGCAGCCACACGAAATCCAGGCGCATCACGGTGCTGCCGTACCTCAGCTCTGCCAGGGATGGGAGCAGAGGAGGCTTTGGGGTAATGGGGAGGACAAACAAAGCCAAGAATTGAAGCCCAGAGCCCACACCTTATCATCCCAATTACAGGGGATGCAGTGGTTCCCCTTGACATAAATTGTCACAAGAGGAAAACATGGCAGAGGATCTTATCAAAGGCCTGGCTCCTTTGCTTTGGAGCCACTGTGTGCAATGCTGAACAATTCCCTTTGCTTGCAAGTGACTCGGAGTACTGAGATCTCACTGGCCTCAGCTGCCAACCCTGCACAAGGTGGGGCAGCAGAGGTACCAGAGCCAAGGGGGCTGTGCCAAGGAGAGCCTGAGCATGGCACAGAAAATGGTGCCTGACAGGGCACAGCTCAGACAGTTTTTGTTCAGAAATCCCTGGATTTGATTATTTATTTAGCAGTGCCTCACTTATCATAGAAGACAAGGCTGTTCCATCCTGCCTTTGGGAACTCCAGCAGGGAACATGAAACAGCCCCCAGTGTGCATCCCTCTAACGCAGGCTGTTTCAGAAGCAAAACACACATCATCCCAGGGAACCAGGGTGGAATCCCTCCCTGCTGTCCCCACGCCGAGCAGGAGCACCCTCACCCAGCACACCTACCGAGATGGTCTCGGTGCAGCTGCCAGGCACAGCAGGGGGATGCCGGGGCCGTGGGGCGGCAGCGTGCCGGGACAGCCAGGACGGGCTCGGGGCCCCGCGGCAGCCACGGCCAGCGATGTCCGGTGCTCCCGTGTCGCCCCCGGAGCAGCCACGCCAGCCTCTGGCACCACATCCTGGCGGTCAGGAGACAGGGGACAAGGTGACTTGGATGTGATACTCTGTCCTAAACCCCACCAGGACACAGCCCTGAGGAGACACAAAGGACATGCCGGGATTCTGTGAGGCTGGGCAGGCTCTGGCACAGGGTGCCTGGAGAAGCTGTGGCTGATCCTGAATCCCTGGAAATGCCCAAGGCCAAGCCGATACTGGGGCTTGGAACCACTTGGGCTCATGGAAGGTGTCCCTGCCCATGGCAGGGGGTGGAATGGGATGAGCTTTAAGGTCCCTTCCAATCCAAGCCATTCCATGATTCTGTGATTTACCAGGCAAAACCAATCCAGGAGAGACAGCTGTGTTCAACACTCTTGTGCAAAACAGTGGCAAAGCCTCATCTCTGAAGGTCTTGTCCCCCCTCCAGCACTCCCACTTTGAATTCACCATTCCTGGATGGAACTGCAGCAATCAGGGAAGCAAAGTGACCTTGGTTAAGGAAGCAATAACAGAGGAATCTGGTAATTAGGTCAGTTCTAGAAAAAGCAGGCAAAACAATGAGGAGGAGGAGGAAGATCTCTGCTGCTGGTGAAGAACACAGCTGGCATGGAGGAGAAACCACCGTGATTAATTTTAGAATAGAGATTACAAGGAGATTTCTCCAAGGGAAATTTGTAACAACTTTTCAGTGCAAAGAGCAAGGCAAAAACCTGACAAGTTTTAGGAGATGATGCCTCAGTCTAAATGCTTGTTATGTTTATGAATTTCTGGGGGCCAGGTCTAAGCAGGATTTTAACAGCACTTTGAAGTGCACTGAAATGTGGTCTCTCTGGATAAGACACAGGCTCAGAAAGCATTTCTTATCCTAGACTTCTGATTTTCCTTCATTTTCTTATCTGGAGAGTCCAGGCACTGGAGCTCTGGCTGTCCACGCTGCTTCTGCTCTACAGAGACCTCAAAAGCTGCTGATAACAACCAAATCCACAGAGGTGCCACATTCCCAGCAGCAACTTGTTAAGCAGGGATAAAAGAATGCAGACATCCCTAGGGAGAAAAAGTGGGAACGTTTTTGAAGAGAAGGTTTGAGATGAAGGCACACTGACACACTTCAGCCACAGAGCCCTTTCCATGAGAATTTTTCCCAACATCCAACCCAAACCTTCCCTGGCACAGCTTGAGGGTGTTTCCTCTTGTCCTATCTCTCATTGAAGAGACCAAACCCCCTGGCTCCAGCCTCCTTTTCCAAGGTATCCAGTTCCTGTTCCTGCTGCCCAGCTTTGAAAATCTGCTATAGGAAGGGGAATGAGCCCCATCTGACACACAAATCTCATAACCAAGAGAAGAAAACCTACAGCTACAAAACCCAAGAGCTGCCCCAGATTTTTATCAGCTTTAAAATCTTAGAGAAATTATTTAAATCCCTTAACCAACAATTCACAAAGTTTATCGGAGAGAGGAAAAGTCTGTCCAGTTCGGCTTTTGGATCCACTATCCCAGTGAGGGGTGGAACACAGAAGGAATCTTGCTTGCACACATAGACAGGACACAAAATACCAGGAAAAGGCTCACCCACAAATCCATCAGCACATGGCCTGTGCCTGGGGCAGCTCCAGCCTTAGTTTGATCTTTCCACACACATTTCTTTTATCTCCTTCTCTCCCAATATCAAAACTGAGAAGGAAATTAACACAGGTAATGGGAAGTGACCCAGATCATTAAACCTAATCAGGGAGATCTCATGTTGCTGTTCCTGGAAGAAAACACCACAGGCAGCCCAGTGAGAGCCTTAAATTCAATCTTTCAAAGAGATACTAAAACTAAGAGGCATTAAACCCTCAAAAATCTGTATGATTAGGGAGGATTTATAATTTTTGTTGTTTCATCAGAGCTAACAGCTGGATGAGCTACATGAACAGCAAACCCTCTTCCTGCACCTCCTGCTACCTTTATGCTTTATGTGGTCCAGACACTTGGGCAGCAGTGAAATGAGAGAATTCCAGACAAAATTTCCCTCAGAATTGAAAGGGAAAGGGCAGGAGGGAGCAGACATTAAATGCTCAGTGCATAAACACACATGGTGAGTGACACAGGACCCACAGGGTGAAGGAGAGAACAGTGCTGGAGGGAAAAGCAGAAACCTCAAATCTATTGTGATTTGAGGAATTCCCATCAGTCTCTGGAGAGAAAGGACAGGAGATGCTGTGGAAGGAGCAGAAAGGAAGGCTGGGTTTCAAAGGGGTTAACCCTAACCCTAACACTGCAGTTTGTCTCACAAGAAACATTTCAAGGAAACAAAACTGGGTTTAACCTCTCTGACGAAAAGCCACAGTCCCCATTCTGGGCAAAGGAAATGGTGAAAAAATGAGTGGCCAAATAGTTTCAGCAATGGGAACATCTAAGAAAGGAGAAACCCCACAAATCTGGAAGCTTTCATCAGCTTTTAGCCAACCCCTCCAGGGCATGGGATGACCCTGCTGCCCTCCCTGCCCTGCTCCAGCCCTCCAGCCTGTTTGTCCAGCTCCTCTGGAAAATAAATGGTGTTTTCTATTAAAAACACCTCAAACATTCAGCTTCTCACGCTCCTTCAGTTTTTACTTCTGGAAGCACCAGGCTGGAACCAAGGTTTCTGCTCCATATGGAACAGGGAGCTGCCAGAAGCACAACAGTCCAAAGTGAGGGAAAGGACTTTGGATTTTGATCCTCTGGGATCCTTTAACCTGACAGTTCTCTCTGCAGTGAAGGAACACCAAGAAAGAGAGGAATGCTGCAAAGGCTGAGCTGCCCTGAGGACCCTGCCAGAGCCAGAGGAGCCAAGAGCACAAGCCCAGGTGACAAACCAGATCCCCCAGGATGGCAGCAACTCTTCGACAGGACACAAGCAGAGTTTAACAGCCTGCGCTGACTCAGTTAATTACTATTAATTACCACAGAGACAAAAAACAGACTGGCTGTTCCCTGCTGAGCTCCTGCCCTCACCCTGCAGACAACTCCATCAGATCTCAGCTGTCAGGAACCAGATTCCCCTTCCAGTCCTTCCCCACGTGGGATTTCAATGAAATTAAGGAGCTAATAAAGACATCCCAGGCACTGCCAGCTTCACAGCTACTTCATTTTCCTGGAAGCAAAGGGAATTATCTGCCCACCCCACATTTCACACTGACCACCTGACACCAGGCCCCATCCCAGAACCTTATTCCAGCCTCCTGTTTGCATTTCTCCCAAGCAAAGCCTTTCCAGGCCACGCAGCTCAACAGAAACAATCCCTAATTCCGTTTTTTTTTTTTTTTTCCCCCAGCAAAGCAGCCAGCCCTGATGGCAGAACCCCCCCAGAGGAGTTACTCCAATAAACTCCTATTGCTAAATCACTCCATGCTCTGGGTCCTGCCTGTGCAAAGAGGAGCCAGGCAGCTCTCCTGGGCGGGGAGGAGTTGTGTTTTTCCAGGGAATGAGGCGAAACAGCTGTGCCCACGAGCTGCAGCCTTTCATTCCCCTTCGCCGGGACCGTAATTCCCGTGTGAGCCCGGGCCCGGCATTACCTGGGGCCCTGGAAGGCCGGGCGGAGCTGCGGGTGATGGAGCGCGGCTTGGGGCGGCTCGGGGTGCTGGAAGGATCGCGGAGGGGCTGTGCCGAGGGGGATTCCGCGGGCTCAGCGCTGCTGCTCCGGGCTCCTCGCCGCTCCTTCCCCCGCCCCGCGCCCACCAGGCCCAAAACGCCGCTCGAAGCCTTCCCACATCGGCCGCTGCTGCCCGGGGGAACCGGCGTACCGGTGACCTGGCAAAGAGGAGAACAAACAAGGAAAACAGCTACGCTGCAGACGGGTCCCTCTCCGAGGGGGCCCAAGCGCAGCCCCCGAGCCCCGCGGGCAGGACGAGCCGCGCTCCGAGCTCGGGGACTGGGAGGCACCGTGGCCCTCGACCCACCTGGGCGGCTCCCCGCTGTCCCGGCGCGGCCCCGGCGCCTCGGAGCGGCGCTGCCAGGCCCCAGAGCCCGCAGGCGGCAGCGGGGCCGGGCCGGGAGCGGGGCCGGGCCGGGAGCGGGGCCAGGCCGGGAGCGGGGCCGGGGCCGCCTCAGGCCGCCCCGGGGCGGGGCCGCCGCCGCCATAGAGACACGCGGGGCAGAGCGCCCGCAAAGCATAGAGCCGGGGCTGGACGGCGCCGGCGGCAAACGGCACCGGACCGGGACAGGACAGGCTGCCCCGTGAGGCGCCGCGGCTCCCGCTCCGATCCGGGAGGCCGCGGGACGGAGAGCCGCAGGCGGCACGGAGCTCGGGGAAGGGGATGGAGCCCCATGGGACGCGCAGGTGCCGCCAGCGGGCGGAACAGCGGCAGCGGGGACGGGCTCGGGCACGGAGCGGCGCTGCAGCGTGCTGCCCCCTGGCGGGCAGGCGGCCAGATAGGCAGCGAGAGGCGAGGAGCGGCGCTGCCCGAAACCGTCCCTGTCCCTGTCCCCGTCCCTGTCCCTGCCACTGCCTTGCCCCATCCCTGCCCCGTCCCTGTCCCTGTCCCTGTCCCTGTCCCCGACACTGCCTTGCCCCATCCTTGTCCCCGTCCCCGTTCCTGTCCCTGCCTTGCCCCGTCCCTGTCCCTGCCACTGCCTTGCCCCATCCTTGTTCCCATCCCTGTTCCTGTCCCTGCTTTGCCCCGTCCCCGTCCCTGTCCCTGACACTGCCTTGCGCCATCCTTGTCCCTATCCCCGTCCCTGTCCCTTTCCCTGCTCCCATCCCTGTCCTGTCCCTGCCTACCCCTTACTTGTCACTGTCCTCCCTTCTCCTGTCCCTGTCCCCGTCCTTCCCCGCTGCAGCAGATGCGGTGCCGGGGATACACACACCACCTTTTGGGTTACAAAGCGCGGATTTTCATCCTAACCGGCTCCCCGCTGGAGGGCTGCCTCGGCCCGGCGGTGGCCGCCCCTCGCCCCCGTTCCACCGCCCCCAGCCCCAAGCCTGCCCTCCGCCGCCTCCCTGCTGGGCGTTCCCAGCCCCAAATGCCCCGGAGCAGCGCGGGGAGGACCCGCCGGGACCCTCGGGACAGTGGCTCCGGTCCCTGGAGCTCCGGGTTGTTCTGCAGCACGGAGCACCCGCAGGGACTGAGTTGGTGGATCAGAAAAAGCTCCAGACCCTCCAGACCCGGCAGTGGGAGCGGCAGGTGGCACTGGAGAGAATAGATGACACGTGGTGACACAAGAGTCCTGGGAGTGGTTACCTAGGGATTAGGATGAGCCTGTCAGACACTGAGAATTCCAGAATGGTTTGGATTGGTCGAAACCCTAAAGCTAATCCCGTTCCAACTCCCTGCCGCGGGCAGAGACACCTTCCACTATCCCAGGTTCCTCCAAGCCCCGTCCAAACTGGTCTGGAACAGGGGACATCCTAGGGACATTGTAGGGACACCCTGCTCTGTGCTTAACGTGCTGGTGCCTCCCTGGGCTGGGAATGGGGCGGGATGAGGTCTCAGCGGTGCCTCCCGGTACCTGTGCAAAGAAACAGCCCCAGCGAAGCACTCGGGGATACTCCCCAGTGCTGTCCCGGAATGTCTATGCCTGGTTTTCCAAGATCCAGGTGTTCTGATTCTTTCCAGTTTCCCTGCCGTGGGTGTGTGGGCAGAGCAGTCGCTCGCTGTCGCTGTCCCGGCAGCGAGGGGACGCGCTGGTGCCACCGCGGATTCCTGATTTCCGAGTGTTCTCCAGGAAAGGGGTGGGGGCGGCGCCTGGAACAGGCAGAGGAGCTGTCTGTTGGGGATCTGCTGCTTCCCAAAACCTCGGTGCAGCTCCCGCGGGAGATAAACAAGTTAGTCACTGGGTGAGCTCACGGCAAAGGCATCCCGGCCTCCATGAGAATTTGTCACAGGCCCTTCCCGGGGTGCGATCGTGTCCCGGTACCGGCTCCCGGGAGGAGGCAGCGGATGCGATGAGCAGTGCCTGTCGCTTGTCCCTCGGTCCTTCCTGGCAGGAAGCCCGGGCCCTTCTCCCTCCGTGTCCGGGCACAGCCCCTCGGACGAGCACCGGGTGCCTGCGGGATCCAGGCGTGTTCCCGATGGAAGTGATGGATGCGAGCAAACAGGATCAAAGCGTGCCTGAGCTGAAAGGCTGGGCTGGGACCTCTGGGGGCTCTGGGGAGAGGGGATCCCCCTTCCGTGGTGCCCCACTGGCTGCCTTTGGGATGGGCAGTGGAGCAGTGTTGGTGTGGCCTGTGTGTTGTGCTCACGGGGTTGTTTCTCCTTGAGTGTGGAGCATGGTGGTCTCTGGAGCTCAGTGGGATTTGTGGTCCCTCCTGTGCCCCACAGGGTCCCGTGGGACAGCAATGGCAGTGCTGGGCCCTCTCGGAGGAGCCCATGTGCCCCCCAGGAGCCCACCGCTCTGGGATGCACCTGCTGCTTGGCCTCAGCACGTAGGAATGCATGTGCTGGGAAAGAAAGTGCCTGGGAACTTTCTGGGGATTTCCCAGGGAGAGCTGGGATCTGGGAATTTTCTGCCCTCCCCCTTGTCCCCTCCTTCCTCACTCACACACTGCTCCCGGGGTCACAAACGGCTTTAAAAAAAGCAACAGCCCACACAATGCTCTTCCCTTCTGCAGCGGGTGCTGGTGACGAGATCCCGCATCCGGCAGGGGATACGGAATTAGCCCTCTGCCTGGGAAAGGCCCTGCCAGGCCCTGCCAGCTGGGGCCAAGGGGCTCCCGTGGCCACGTGCAGAGGAAAAAGACTCCGGATCCTACAGGTGCAACCTCCCTTGGGCCTGCTCCGTGGAGTCGTGCAAGAAATCCGTCCCCCTTCCCTACCCCAGGATTTCTTGGAAGTGGCCTTGGTGGTGCTGATGTCAAGCAGAGCTTTGGATGACGTGCAGGGCACATGGCAGTGGGGGATGTTTCTGGACAAGGTTAGGACGGGGAATTCACGTTTTCCAGGAAATCTTGTGGCAATTTCCATGAAAGCAGCAGGAACCACGCGTGGCTGAGCCAAGGAGTTGTTCCTATAAATGGTTTGTAGGGGAAAAGCTCTGAAAAATGTTGCTGTGGGTTTTGGAACAGTTTAATGAATAACCCACCTCACCCCTGCCTGACATGTATGATCCAACAAACCTAACCCAACCAATCCAGGGGAAACCCACACGAATGGCCCAACCCAACACAAGTGACCCAACACAGCATGAATTTCCAACGTAATCCAGCATGGAAAACCCTCCTCAATCTAACCCGACAGGAATGACCCAACCCAACTGACCCAACCCAATCCAAAGTGAATGACCCACCCAGCACAATCCAATGCAAAAGATCAATGTGACCCAGCATGAATGACCCACCTTGGCGTAACCCAACCCAACATGGTGGTGCATGGACTGGAGCTCCAGGTGGCTGGTCCTGACCTACCTTTGCTGTGGGAATGAAACAGAAGCTAGATGTGCACTGTCGAGGTGGGAGTTGGTACTTGTTGCTCTTCCACCTTCAGGAGTCCTACTGCAGATGGGTTTTCTGATAGTCCAGGAAAGGGGCTCAGTTGCTTAATGCCCTCTGCACGACCATGGGGAAGGCATGGGAAGGTGGGAGGGGAAACCCACT
Source organism: Passer domesticus (assembly GCF_036417665.1). Lineage (NCBI taxonomy): Eukaryota > Metazoa > Chordata > Aves > Passeriformes > Passeridae > Passer > Passer domesticus. Next base: position 18,790,008 of record NC_087480.1, on the reverse strand, counting down.
TCTGTCCTGGCAGCGCAGGTTCATCAACTCAAGGAGGGAAACACTAACTGAGGGAATTCCACTAAAGTGAATCACTGTGATGTCTCCACCAGCCAGCAAGAAGGAAACACAAGCTTTCCTAGGTGCCAGAGGCTTTTGGAGAATGTACATTCTCGAGTACAGCCAGATTGTAAGCCCTCTCTACCTGGTCACCCCTAAAAAGAACGATTTCCACTGGGGTCCTGAACAGCAGCAAGTCTTCACCCAGATCAAGCAGGAAATCACCCATGTGGTTGCCCTTGGCCCAGTCAGGACAGGACCAGAGGTGAAGAATGTGCTCTACTCTGCAGCTGGGAACCATGGTCTGTCTTGGAGCCTTTGGCAGAAGTTGCCTGGGGAGACTGGAGGCTGACCACTGGGATTCTGAAGCTGAAGTTACAGAGGGTCCGAAGCAAACTACACTCCCACAGAGAAGTAAGGAAAGGAAATCTTGGCTGCCTATGAAGGAGTCCAAGCCACCTCAGAGGTGATTGGCAGGGAAGCACAACTCCTCCTGGCACCCCGACTGCCGGTGCTGGGGTGGATGTTTAAAGGAAAGGTTCCCTCTACCCATCACACCACTGACACCACACAGAGCAAGTGGATTGCTCTCATCACACAGAGTGCGTGCACTGGAAACCTGAATCGCCCTGGGATTTTGGAGATACTTACAAACTGTCTGGAAGGTGAGAATTTTGGTCTCACTGATGAAGAGGAGTGGGAACAAGTGGCAAGGGCTGAAGAAGCTCCACTATACAACCAAGTGCCAGCAGAGGAAACACAGTACACTGTTTTCACTGATGGTTCCTGTCGCATCGTAGGGATGAACTGGAAGTGGAAAGCAGATGTATGGAGCCCCACACGACAGGTTGCTCAGGCTACCAAAGGAGAAGGTGGATCGAGCCAACTTGCTGAATTCAAAGCCGTTCAGCTGGCCCTGGACATTGCTGAAGGAGAGAAGTGGCCAACACTATACCTTTATACCTATTAGGGGATGGTAGCCAGTGCTCTGTGGGGCTGGCTGGAAAGGTGAAAAAAGGCCAACTGGCAGTGTAGAGGAAAGCCAATCTGGACTGCTGATGAGTGGAAAAACATTACCACTCACGTAGAAAAGCTACCTGTGAAAGTCCATCATGTAGATGCCCATGTCCCCAAGAGTCAGGCTAATGAGGAACACTGAAAAAGCAAGCAAGTAGATCAGGCTGCAAAAATAGAGGTGTCACAGATAGATTTAGATTGGCAACATAAGGGGAAGTTATTCCTAGCTCGATGGGCCCATGACACCTCAGGTCATCAGGGCAGAGATGCCACCTACAAGTGGGTCGAGACCGATGGGGTGTGTTTAACCATGGACAGTATTTCTCAGGTTATCCATGACTGTGAGGCATGTGCTGAGATCAAGCAGGCCCAGTGGGTGAAGCCCCTATGGTATGGTTGTTGGTGGTCCAAGTACAAGTATGGGGAGGTCTGGCAGATTGACTACATCACACTGCCCCAGACATGCCAAGGCAAGCACTGTGTGGAAGCCATAACTGGATGGTTGGAGACAAGGTACCCCCAAGAGAATTGAGTCCAACAATGGGACTAATTTCAAGAACAGCCTTATCAATACCTGGGCTAGAAAACATGGCATTGAGTGGGTGTACCATATTCCATATCATGCACCAGCGGCTGGGAAGGTTGAATGGTGCAATGGCCTGCTTAAAACCACCGTGAAGGCACTGGGTGGGGGGACTTTCAAGAACTGGGAGATTAGTTTAGCAAAGGCCACATGGTGAGAGAACGCCTGAGGTTCCACAAACTGAGCTGGCCCTGCCCAACCTGAGCCCTTGTGAACAACACATAGATGTAAGGTTCCAGTGGTACACATGAGTGATATGCTGGGAAAAACTGTTTGGGTTAATTCTGCCTCCAGCAAAGACAATCCCATCCGTGGCGTTGTCTTCACTCAGGGACTAGATTGCACGTGGTGGGTGATGAAAAAAGATGAAAAGACCCAATGTATATGTCAAGGAGACCTTGTTTTAGAGTGAACTACTCGTGACACTGGACCTGTATCCATATCTGCATGTATGTATGTCTTAGGTTACAAGATGTTATTGGGAGAGTGTATTATATTTGCCATCTGTTAGAGGTGAGGCAGTTATCAACTGTTAATTGGGCAGTTTTCTTTATCTCTCCCACAACCAATCCTCCCTCCAGGAGATATCTTCCGTTAATAGGCCATTGAGTGTTCCTGCATGGCTGACAAAATTACATCATCCCACTGGGAGAAGCTCTGCCCAGGGGAGGAGCCAAGCATTCCTTCCTGGATATAATCAGAGATTTGGCATGCTACAGGCAGCTTTCTTCTCCACTGGATTCTCAGATGAAGACGAGGCCCATCTTCAGCAGCCCTGGAGCTCCAGAGGAAAACTCCACCCTTGTCCAGGATCCCTGCTCCAGCAGAACTACATCTGGCACTGCAGGAGGGCGGAGCCCCCATGGAATGGACTGCTGCCACCACCCTGACCCACAGGGGGTCACATCATATTCTGACTCTCTCAGTGGTTTGGGTTTTTTTGTTTGTACTATTGCATTGGTATTTTTCATTTTCCTAATAAGGAACTGTTATTCCTATTCCCATATATTTGCCTGAGAGCCCCTTAATTTCAAAATTGTAATAATTTGGAGGGATGGGGTTTACATTTTCCATTTCAGGGGTGCTCCTACCTTCCTTAAGCAGACACCTGTCTTTTCAAGCCAAGACAGCCAGTCTGCTCCAGAACTGAGGTTAAGTTGAACTTCTGAACTTCTATTAAATTTATGCAGTTATTTTGCCATGTAGATCCCAATGTTACCAATGTGAGGAAAGTTCAAACTCAGGGTTTTTTCTTTTTGTTTTTCCTTTTATTTAAATTTTTTAAAGGGTATAAAGAAAACTTTATTAACAGAATTAAAAGAAAAATAATTATAAATCAGAATAAACCTTCAGAGCACTTCTCCTCCCTCCAACTTTCCTTTCTTTTTCCCACTTGCAATGTAAAGAAACAAATTTGGTATATTCAGTCAGGTTGCCACCTGTAAAATAATCTTTCTTCAATCCACTTAGGGTGAGGAGTCTCTCCTGCCATACCATGGAGACTTTTCCACAAGAAACAGTTCTCTCGTGGTTTTAATTTTCACAAATAGCAGCCTCCCAGAAATCTGCAATCACAAAGTCCCTCCCACAGTTTTGGTAGTTTTCCCACTACCACCAAGGGTCATTTCAGCTTATTGGGGTGCAATTTTAAGGATGAGCTGTTCTAGTATAGAAACAAAAGTTCTTTTATCTCTGGGAATAGAGGTTTTCTTTTTCCATTCCTGGGGCAAGGTTCTTCATCTCTCTAATTTCTCTCTGTTCAAGCTTCTCATTGGATCACAGCTACTTCAGCATCTGCTTGCTTCAACACGGGTGCCTCTGCTCACAGTGATAGTTAGAATGCTACATCCCCCCAGTGCATTCCATGAGTTACAGGGAAGAAAGGAGTCTGATGTATCAATTATATCTTCACCATAGCCTTACAAGAGAATTTCAGCCCAAGACTAAGGCATCTCCTCATTCTCCTCCCATCTGGGATTTGACTCCTTCTTTACTAATCTCGGTGTCTCCATGTTGTTTTCTCTATGTGTCTTCACCCTTTCTTTTCCTCTTACTTGAGACAGGATTGATGTCTGTAAGTTTCATCTGTGCACTGAAAGAGTTGATATCTCACCCAGGCTGTGGATGGCCGTATGATCTCTGCTGTGATGGTAATGGAGCTGCTTGCACAGTTGATTTCGGCTCCTGCCATGCTGGGGGGCACCTGAGCCAGGCTCCCAATGGCAGCAGGAGCAGCCGGGATTTCAGCGGCCTGCCCACAACCCAGTGGCTGCACGCCATGGGTAGACAGCTTCCCCTCTCCCTGTCCAGTGGCTGTGGGTGGAACTCGGCAGCAGCAGCATCTCAGCCGAGCCATGCTGCGGGCTGGCCTGGCCACACAGCAGAATGAGCCCAGCCCGGCCAGCACTGCAGCAGAGCAGGGCCCAGCCTGAACAGCACTGCAGCAGAGCAGGGCCCAGCCTGAACAGCACTGCAGCAGAGCAGGGCCTGGCCCAGCCAGCACTGCAGCAGAGCAGGGCCCAGCCTGAACAGCACTGCAGCAGAGCAGGGCCCGGCCTGAACAGCACTGCAGCAGAGCAGGGCCCGGCCCAGCCAGCACTGCAGCAGAGCAGGGCCCAGCCTGAACAGCACTGCAGCAGAGCAGGGCCCGGCCCAGCCAGCACTGCAGCAGAGCAGGGCCCAGCCCAGCCAGCGCCGCAGCAGAGCAGGGCCCAGCCTGAACAGCATTGCAGCAGAGCAGGGCCCAGCCTGAACAGCACTGCAGCAGAGCAGGGCCCAGCCTGGCCCAGCCAGCACTGCAGCAGAGCAGGGCCCAGCCCGGCCAGCGCTGCAGCAGAGCAGGGCCCAGCCTGAACAGCATTGCAGCAGAGCAGGGCCCGGCCCAGCCAGCACTGCAGCAGAGCAGGGCCCGGCCCAGCCAGCGCTGCAGCAGAGCAGGGCCCAGCCTGGCCCAGCCAGCACTGCAGCAGAGCAGGGCCTGGCCCAGCCAGCACTGCAGCAGAGCAGGGCCCAGCCCGGCCACCATTGTAGCAGAGCAGGGCCCAGCCCGGCCACCATTGCAGCAGAGCAGGGCCCAGCCCGGCCAGCGCCGCAGCAGAGCAGGGCCCAGCCTGGCCAACATTGCAGCAGAGCAGGGCTCAGCCTGGCCAGCATTGCAGCAGAGCAGGGCCCAGCCTGGCCACCATTGCAGCAGAGCAGGGCCCAGCCTGGCTTCATCAGGCTGCACAGCAGAACGGGGCCTGGCCCTGCCAGCATCCAGTTACCTGTTCAAAGGCCACAAACAAGAGAGTTTTCACCAGGGTTTGTTAGTTTTTAAATGTGATTTCACAGAGGCATGTCCAGCTTTCTTAAGTGGTTTAACAAGGTGTCAGTATTCAAAAGTAGCCAGCTGATTGGTTCCCCGGAGTCTGGAGGAAGCTGTTAGCAATCCTCACAGAGAATCACTTCCATAACTGATGGGTTTTCTCTTCAACTAAAAACCAAGCTGTGTTAAACCACGACACCCAACCCAACATGGTGGTGCATGGACTGGAGCTCCAGGTGGCTGGTCCTGACCTACCTTTGCTGTGGGAATGAAACAGAAAGAGGAAAACAACCTCTCCTACCTGGAGTTCCCCTCCAAACAGGCTGTGAGTTCCTGGTGAGCCATGGCTGTGTATTGGGGACCTGGGAGTCCATGGAGGACTTCTGGTGATCCAAGGGCTATCACAGCCAAGGGACTTATGCTGGTCCCTTGGGCGCAGTCGTGGGCTGCAGATGGGGCCACTTGTGGCATCACTGGCTTTGCTGCTCCAACATTGCTTCTCCCCAAGGCCAGGCTCCCACTTCTAGGAATGCATCATGTCCCCATGGAAACACAAATGCTTATTTATTTGACATGTTTAGGTCTTTTTTAATTTAATTGAATTCCCCATCTCTCTTGGGTTGCTTTTTTTTGTGTGTTTTTTTTTTTTGGGGGGGGGGGTGTATTTGGGTGTGTTTTTTTGTTTTTGGGGTTTTTTTTTTGTTTTTTTTTTTTTGGTTATTCGAAGGAAGGAAGCCCAAACTCGGATGTTTGTTTGTTCTGTCCTGGCTGATGTTCCCTTGGTTGCTCCAGTGGCTGATAAACTGGCAGGGAAGTGGAGTGTGGAGCACGGCAGAGCCTGGGAAAGGCCAGGACCCCACTTCCCCTAGCCTTACGTCACGGTTTCTCTCCTATTATCTTGGCCTGGGGGACGCCTCTGCCAGCTGCCTCTGCTCCCTCTGCTCCCGCTTTTGTCACCAGCTCAGGGGACTGTGCTTGGTGGGACATCCACAAGGAGAACATCTCCATGCCAGCCAGATCCCCTCTACCTGCCCTGGTGCCACCTCCAAATTCCTGGCCCAGGGTGCAGCCGGGACCCACGGTTCATCCTGCCATGGGGCCATGGAGAGGGAGAACCCACATGGATTAGAGCTCAGGCATGGGCTGCGTTCCTCTCATGGAACTTCACCTTCTCCATCCAGAGAGGTTCCACCTGTCATGGCCCTACCCAGTGATGTGTGAGGCTGTCACAGACCTCAGGCAGGGGAGGAGGGGGTGCTCACTGCTCTGAGCAATGCCAGCAACTTATCCCATGGCTCCTGCCATGAGCCATTAGCTTGGAAAGTCTCTCCTTTCCCCAAGCTGGAAGATATCCCAGAAAAGAGAAATATTTGTGGGGTGTGGGGTATGTGCCATGGGTGGGGGAGCTGGGAGCTTTGTGTTCCCTGTTCCCTGTCGGGCAACAGGAATGTGGTTCAAGGCAAGGGTCGATGGGGGTGGGATCAGCTTGGGAAGCCTCTGAGGCTCCTCTGGGAAGAGCATCTTCCCTGGGGTATTGGAGTGACTCCAGAGGAGGTGAGATCCCCTGATTCCCCAGCATCCCTGGTTTGGGAGGAACATTTGAGAGGGCTCAGGAGATGAGTCCCTGTGTAAATGAGGATGCGGGAGGTACCAGAGGGGAGGCGTGGTAGGAAATGCTGGAGCAGGAAGGCAGTGGGGCCATCTGTCCATTGGAATGGAGCCTTTCACTCTCCATGGTCTTTGCAGCAGTGAAGGACCCTGGGGACCTGCTTCAGGACCCCTCTTTAGGGGAGAACAGGAGGGAATGTGGATGTTCTCCCCCACCCCTCAGCTGAAGGTCCTTGTGCAGGAGACTCCAACTTTTCCCAGCCAAGACAGATGTGAATGGCTCCCAAACCTCCTCCCACATTCCAGCAACACTTCTATCTCCTGCTACAGACCAGGTTTTTCCAGGGATTGCAGCAAATTCCCCCACCTCTTTTAGCATCCCGGTGCTTTGAGAAAGGGAATTGCTTCAGTGATCTGGAGCACAAGTGTGGGCATCTGGGTCTGGTAAGCAGAGTGCAGGTGGTTGAGGAGGAAGGTGTCTCCATGCCCATCCTTCTGCATGAGGTCACTGTCTCTTCCCATGGTCCCAGCAACTGCTTGGGAGGCTCCCAGCTCTGCTTCCCTTCTCCCAACCCTGTGTACTTGACAGCCCTGTGGAGGAGGGTGGTGGGCACTGGTGGGCACGGGTGGATTTTCTGGGGATAAACAGGGATGCTGCAGGGGGTCCTGGAGCTCTGTGCTGGGCCAGGTGCTCACCAGCCCCAGCCCCAGCCCCTGCCCTGGCTCTGTGCCCGCCAGCCCGGGACCTGTTCCAGAGGATAAAATATGGTCTCAGTGCTGCTAATTGGAGCTCTTTCCCTACACTTCCTCCTCTCCCTCTCCAGCCCCGGCTCTGCAGGGTCAATAAGTGATCCACATTAGGCAGGGTCTCTGTGGATTCCATGTGGCTCCGGCAGCAGCTGGGGCTCTCCGGGGCGGGAGGAGGGGGCTGCATCCTCAGGGGGAATCTCCAGACCCTCCAGGGTGGGAGACAAATGCTTCAGGATCTCCTCCATCCAAACCTTCTCCCACCACGTGGTTCTGCTGCCTTTCCTCATGTCCCTGAGGTTCCCCTGCACCCCCTTCTCCAGAAGGAGCAGTCCCCCCACCTCACCCCCTCTCTCTCCCCCCATCCCCTCCCCTCGGGCTGGCCACCGGCAGACAGCCACTATCGATTTTCCTGGGTCAGCAAATCCCAGCCGTGGGGGGAGCTGGGCAGTGGTGACACGAGGATGGCAGTGCTGGCACTCCAAGGGTCCTAAGGGAGCTGTCAGGAGAGCTGTCCCGATCCCAAGTCCCACCAGCACTGCATCCTGTTTCCTGTGAGACACGGGTGGGTCTTCCCTCCCTGTGCCCCGGGCAGCCCTGGCTGATGAGATCCAGGGGTGGGGAAATGCAGCTCCTGCACAGGATCACTCTGGAAGCTGGGGAGCAGGAAACCTACTGCCTTGCTTTGAGCAAAAAGAGTCCTTTGCTTCCTCCAAAGGGACCCGAGTGGGTCAAGACATGGTGTCCCCAAGGAGCCTGTGATTTTGTCAAGCCTTTTCCTAGCTGAAATCCCACTGTCCCCCCCAAATTGCCTGGGACACCAGCAGTAGGAGAGGAGCTACATCCAACACTGAGACTGGATCCGTGCCCTCTTTCCAGCCTCCTAGAATGATTCCTGGTGAGAATGTTTTGCATCATGCTGTCTTGGGAAGCAGTGGCAGCTGCGGGGACATTGATGTCACCCTTCCATCTCTAACCCTGATGCCTGTCTTGGAAGATGCTTTTCCTGGGAAGCATGAGCTGGATGTGTGAGACCCTGGAGTATGGGATCACCACGGCTTGACTCTCCTCTCTCCTCCAGAGCCATCTGGAGGCAACAGGGAATCCTCTGCCCCTCTGGAGAGAGGAGCAGATCCTCCACTTTGTCCTGGCCAGAGACCCTCACCCTCCAAGGCATTGGCAGCCTCTCAGGGAGCTCCTTCCATGGAGCATCTTCATGCAATGGGTGGGAATTCCTGGGGGATTTGGGGGCTTCCAGGCACCCACGTGGAGATGGGAGATGTTGGGGAACAGAGAGGGATGAGGTGTCAGGGCATCCTGGCTGTGGGGCAGAGTCTCTGTTTCAGCAGAGGAAACCGTGAGCAGGTGACAGAAGGTCAGAAAAGTTTTTGCCTGGCCCAAAAGCCTGAGGCAGGAGGGTCCAAGATAACCACGGTTATTTAATTTATTTTTTCTAAATAAAAAAAAGGAAGGAAGTTAATAAATAATGTAAAGTGGAGAATGCATTAATGAAAGGGAGAGCGAGGCAGAGAGAAGGAGAGAGAGGAAGGGACAGGGCAGAGTGAGAGCTCAGGGAGTGGTGGGAAGATATTCCTGCCGGTATCGATTGGATATGATTACATTAGAGCTATCAAATATTCATACTACATTCCACAAGAGGTCATTGTGTGTGTTTTTCCAATTTAGCTCTGCCTTGGTGCAGGCAGCAGGCTCCGGGTGGGAAGCACGGCTCCAGCCCTCGGGCTGCCACTCCCGCGGCCACATGGATGTCACCCCCTGGAGGGACAGGGGCTGGGGGCACAGGGAGGGTGCACTGAGCTGGCTGCTGACCCTGAGGGTCCTTCACAAAGCCCCTGAGGGCTGAGGATCCTGTGTGGATACAGAAACGGGGACAGGCGTGCTCCAGCTCTGGCACCTCGCTCCTCCTTGGCAATCACTGCTGCTCCCTCCCAAGCCAGATCAGGGCCCATGGTCACTATTTACTGGCTGCTCCAGGCTGTTCCTTGTTCTTAATGGAGCATTTTTGCTGGGATGTCGCTTTGCCAGCCAGGAAGGTCAGCCCAGGCCACGGAGCGAGGCGGGAGGTGGATGAGTTGCCATGTGGACGCAGGCAGGGATGTGTGGCAGGTCTCCTGCTGTGGTGCCCATCTGCCAGGGCACTCTGGCCCCTCTCTCCCTGCCCCCATCCATCCCTCCAGGCTGTCTGTGCCGCCGGGATCCTCCCCGAGGGGACAACCACGAGGGAAAAGGGCCCTTTAGCATCAGTGCTCCCGAATCACAGTTCAAGGAGGTAACTCTGTGGTGTCCCGGGTGCCAACCTGTTCTGTCACCCTGAAGAGGCAGCTGGGGACCTGCTGCCCGATTTTACTTCCACGCAAGGTACTTCCCTTGCCCGTGCCTTAGTTTCCCTGATAGTTCACGTTCCCACAGCATCACCAGTGCACCGCTGCCGTCCCGCAGCCCCCGGCCCCGCCGAGCCCCCCCGGCCTCCTCCCGCCACGGCCCCGGGTGCTGGGAGCCAGCGCTGCCTTCTCTCCTTACATTAATAAAAATTTTACAGCACGGTGGCAGGAAATGCATTTTCAGTTCATCTGCTGCAGCTATTAGATTACCAGGAAATGGCTGGCTGGCCGGCGGCCAGGGGTCCGGAGGGCCGCGGCGCAGGGGAAGGCGAGCGGAGCGCCGGGATGAGCCATGGCACCGGTCCCCATCCTCCTGGATGTTCCCGTGCTGCGCCAGGCTGTGCCCACCTGCTCTGCCGGGCCCCGGATGCGAGGCTCCCTGGGCATTCCCTGAGCGGGTGGGGATGGATCTGGTCCCTGCTGCCCTGAGAAGTGGGATGAGCAGGGGAGGTGTCTCCTGATGAATCTGCTCCAGCCTGAGATCAACAGAGCCCAGCTGGCCAAGCCTTTGCTGAAGCTGTGCTGTGCTGGGTTGCAGGGAGAAGTGGAGGATTTGGGATTGGGACCAGGGAGAGGTGGGGGATTTGAGGCTGGGACCAAGCAGAGATGGGAGATTTGGGGCTTGGGCCCGGGAATGGTGGGAGATTTGGGGCTGAGACCAGGGAGAGATAGGATATTTTGTATGTACCTGAGAGGAGTGAAAGATTTAGGACTGGGACCAGGGAGAGGCAGGCAATTTAAGGCTGAGACCACGGAGAGGTGGGACATTTGAGGCTGTGACAGGGAGGATGCATTCACTGAGTGCAGCAGGTATCTGCAGAGGTTGGTTATTCCAAGCTGTGGGATTTTTAAATCACCAGACTGGGCTGGTGTCAAACACAGCCTAGGAAAGACTTAAATGTGTGTTGTCTGTAACAGAGCCAGGAGTGGGGGGTAGGTGCTGGCTATAAATACCTGTACCTGCCTCAGAGGTGGCAGTGCTAATGAAGGGAGGGAATTGTGAGCAGCCCCTCAGGGAGGGGGCAGCAGCAGTGGCTGCAGTGGCTCTGTGGGCCCTGGGGAGGGAGGGACAGACAGGACAGGGTTTTAGGGACCTGGTTTTTAGGCTAGGCAGGATTTTCAGGAGAGCCCTCTTAGAAGTGACTGTGGCCAAGTGCTGGAGCTGCTCTGTACAGGTGGGACAATTTTATGCTGGAAGTCCCTGAGCCCAGCCCAGTAATGAGCCCTAGGATCCTTTCCACAATCCTGGAATGATCCTGGGATCATCTCCACATGAGCATCAGGCACCAAATCGGGTGCTCCACATAAGCATCAAACACCAAGTGTCTTCCGTGTGGCAGTGGGTCATCCCTCCCTGGAGCATCCTGGGCTCCAGAGGGGTGCTCCAGGCTCTAGGGGAGTGCTCAAGGCTCTAGAGGGGTGCTCCAGGCTCCAGAGGGATGCCTCAGGCTCTAGAGGGATGCTCCTTGCCAGTGCCTGGCAGCATCTCGTGGGGCTCAAGCCCTCTCTGCCTTCCCGGCCTCCCAGAGCCCCGAGCTAGGTGCAGGATCTGCTTTTGGGAAGGAGGTGACCCTAGCTCTGCCATGGTGACAGCTCTGTCTCCACTCTGGTCCAAGCGACTGGACTGGAGGAAAGAGGGTACCTGGTGGAGAAATGAGCGGTGGAGAACAGGGAAGGCAAGGAATGATGGAAAGGAATGGAGCAAGGAAGGGAGCAAAGTGTGGGGAGAAGGGAAGGTCTGAGCCTCACCAGGGTTTATAAAAGTTTGAAAGAACAGAAACCATGGTTTGTGTGGAGGGGACTGGCTATTTTTAGCCATGGGTAGGATGTCAGCTCTGAAAATAGCCTGCTACCAGATCCTAATGAAATCCTCTCTTTGGCTCTCACACGGAGCGAATTTGGAGGGGGAGGATCGCTGTCACACCCGCAGCCAAGGAGCTCCTGACATTCACAATGACTCGCTTGGTTTTCTCTTATTTATTTTTTTTTTCCTTCCCCCTCCGGTTTCTCCTATTCTTTGCCGGCTCTGCCTTACGCCGAGCAGAGGAGTCACCAGCCAAAAAAGTGACTGCGGGGGCGGTGCTGCTTAGCTACGGCCAAATCCCTGCAGCATGTGACCGGCTTGGCAATTTAATACGGAGCCCTGCTCCCCGGCACACGCGCGCTCGAGTTAAAGTGACATTGAAACGGGGACTCGAAGTGCTGAAGGCACAGCGTTTGGGGGGAGCTGCCTCCCCCAGCCCCTCCCAGCCATCCCTGGGGAGGGGGTGTGCTCCATGGGGTGTGGGAGCAGGAAGGGTGGTGCCCAGGTGAGGGAGGATGCTCGGGACAGGTGTGCAGGCTTGGGAGGGAGCAGGGATTGGGAGAGCTGCAGTGTGGATAGATCAGCTGGTCTGGGGAGAGCTGGGCAGCCTGGAGCACCAGCAGGAGGGATCCTGGTGTATGTGGTGCTTGGGATGGCCTGGTGGACACGGGGGACATATGGGATAGCTGGAGTGCATGGGATACTTGGAGTACATGGGATACCTGGAACTTGTGGGATACCTGGTGCATCTGGGACATTTGGGACATGGAGGGCACCTAGTACATGTGGGATCCCTGGTGTATGTGTGATCCCTGGTGCACATGGGATACCTGGTGTCTGTGGGATCCCTGGTGTGTGTGGGATACCTGGTGCATGTAGTACCTGTAGGAGAGCTCAGTGTGGGATCACTGGAGAGCCTGAAGAAGACTTGGAACACTGGGTGGTAACTGCTCCCAGCAATGATCAGGGACTTCCTGAGGAGCATTATGAGGAGCACAGGGCAGAGAATCCAGGGAGAGAGAGGACCCTGAGGGCTTGGGATGGAAAAACACTATGGGAGCATCACATCCCCAGCAGGGCAGGGGTGAAGGAGCCACAAAGGCACAGGCTAGGTGAGAAACATGTCTTGCAAAGGCAGGGTGTGACTTGCCAAAGGAGCCCCAAGGGCTTTCTGGGGACATTCACAGTCTGGAGGGTGCAAGTCCTTTGTCACTTGATTCCCCTCAACAGGGATGTAGCAGTGGGGTTTGAGCAGGATCCAGCTCCAGAGCTGTACTATGGGCACAACAGTGCCTGGACACTTCCTAGGGAGCCAGAAGATGGAGTTAAAAATTTCCCAGCAAGGAAATGCCTGTATTGCACATCCTTTTGTATTCCAGTGTCTCCTCACCCACCCTGCTCAGGTTCCTCAGGAGCTCATGTCGGGACCTCACCTTTGGAGCCAACACTGCTGGAGTCACATCTGCCTTCTCTTTTGGGAGGGAGATGTGGCTTTGGGCAAGGACCTCATCAGGACAAACGTGTTCTGTAGAAGAAGAGCTGCTGTGGAAGTGTGGGGAGCCCACAGATCATGGAACCATGGAATTATTTGGGTTGGCAGGCACATTAAAGATCCTCTGGTTTCCATCCTCTTCAGGGACACCTTCCACTATCCCAGGCTGCTCCAAGCCCTGTCCAAGGTGGCCTTGGACACTTCCAGGGATCCAGGGGCAGCCCCAGCTCCTCTGGGCACCCTGTGCCAGGGCCTGCCCACCCTCACGGTGACGATGCACAGGGACAGCCAACACTCAGCATTCGCTGTGCCCAGCGGGACCTGGGGAGTCATGCCACGGGAAGTCACTGCCCTGTCCTACTGTCCCCTTCAGCTGGGGTGAAGTGCCAGATCCCTGCTCACCCCGGGCGCTGGAGAGCCCCTGGAGACGCTGCTCCTGCTCGGCAGGGCCGGAACCATCTGCATCAATGAGTCAGCAGGACCCACTTAACACTTCCCCAGCAGAATCTGCTCCTCTCTCCCGACAGAATGGGCAGCTCTGGCAGGCTCTGGCAGCGTGTTACAATCTCAGCTCATTAAGGAACGCATCCTGAGTGCTTTATTGATGTTTTATGCTGCCTGGCTCCATCTTCAGAGGGAAACTCTCATTGCAGTCAATGACTACACCTCCGGCTGCTGCAGGCTGAGCTTGGAGCTCCGGATCTGGCTCCCAGAGAGGCAGGCTCAGCTCCCATGGCTACACTGCAAACCGTGGGGTTTGACCCCAAAGTGGGCACGAAACGTCTCAGGGCCAGCATCCCTCTTTTCTTTCCAGGACTAGGGAGCACTCAAAAGAAGAACACAAGGAAGAAGTTGTTTTTTTCCTTGCTTATCCTCTTTCTGTTAGAAGGAGCTGCCTGACAGGGAAGGGAAATGATGTTTCCTCTCCCCCAGCACTGCCATCTGTTCAGCCGAAGCCCAGCCGGGTGGGTGTACCCGGCCTCCTCCTCTCCCAGCGTGCTGGGAGCCACATGTCCCCACCTCGGGAGAGTCACAGTCCTTTAATAAGTTCCCCAGTGCTGGCTGTTGCTTCTGAAAAGCTCGTGGCACTGTCTGGCTTCAAGTGGCTTTTACATAATACAGACTGTCAGGCTAGATGAGCATCACGGTCCCTTCTGGCCCTAAAATCTGTGAATCTCCAAATTAGAGGGCACCAGCACCTCCTTGTTTCTGGCTGATTGAATCAGGGGAATCGTGTGTTCTCTTTCTCCTCTCTTTTTTTTTTTTTTTCCTCCCTCCCCTGCATCATCTCTAACTGGAGGTGAATTACCCTCCCCCTGAGCCCAAGCTTGGCAAACAGCAGCAGGAGACACCAGGCAGCTTCAGCCTTGCTGTGGGATATCCTGCTCTCCTGCCCACTCCAGGGCTGATTCCCAGGGGTGAATTGTCTGACTGTGGGCACAGCGAGGCCTGGAGCTGGTCAGGCTGAGAGGCAGCTGCAAAATCTGTGTGGAAAATGGTGCTGAGGTCTCTCAAATTGTTTTAAAATCCCAACTAAGTTCTCCAAGCTTCACACCAAGCTCCTTGGGATTTGTGACCAAGGTGTGGATGTAGAGAAACACTTTTTGGGAAGGGAAATGAAAATGAGTGACTCCCCATGTTTTTGGGGGTGTTTGAGATGTGTAGGGGGAATGGGAAGAGCAAAGCAGGGAGAAATTGCTGATGATCTGTGACGATTGATGGGGATGGGGGTTCTCCAAATTCAGGGGTCTGCAACAGGAGCTGGGGCCCTGCTGAGCAGGCTCAGCTGGAGCTGGGAACTCAGGGATGTCCACCTCGATCATCTTGGTGCTCTCAGCTGCACTCGGGACATTCACTGACAGCCTCAAACAGAGATGGAACACCCAGGAGCTGCTTCTCCCCATCCTTTTGGGCAGGACCCCAGTGGTGTTCGAGGTGCTGGATTTCCACTGGGATGAGGAGCAGGAGCAGTCCCAGAGGTGAGCTGAGGAGCTGGGGTGGGCTGAGGCAGGGGCTGTGCAGGTGTGGGGCACAGTGGGGGCTGTGGGAAGGGTGCTCAGTCCCTGCTCCCACACCCCCCACACAGGGAGAGGTGGCCAGAAACCTGCGGAAGTCTCACACCTTCCTCTCCCATGGCTCATCAGGAAGAACCACATCTCTCTCCCAACAGCCCAAACCCCTCCTAAGGAGGGGAGCTCCATCCCAGACCCTTTCTTTGGGGGAGTCTCTAAACTTTGCTGCTTTGCGAGTGCACTCAGGTTGCCAGCCCTCCTCTCCAGCGGTGCCGTGGTCAATAACTCACCGGGAGGCTGCTATTCTCCCTGCGCTTCCCACCCTCCCACTCCTCCCGGGAGCTCTGCATTCATGCCTTTTCGGCCCTCCCTCGGCAGCGAATGAGGAATAAAGCGGCGCCGGCTGAGCACGACGCAGGCTGTGCTGGGATGCTGTGAGCCAGCGAGGGAAGCCTGAATCACCGGCACCTCAAGGTGGGAGTGAGAGATTTGGGCTGGGAGAAAGGGAGGACATCACACGTGCTCCCGGGAGTCAGGTGCTCTCAGCCAGTTGGCTGGGAATTGGGCAACTCGGATCCTTTCTGTGCCTTTAAAGACGGAGCTGAGAGCGATGGGGAGAAGAGGAGGGGC
The DNA here is from genome assembly GCF_036417665.1 of Passer domesticus. Classification (NCBI taxonomy): domain Eukaryota; kingdom Metazoa; phylum Chordata; class Aves; order Passeriformes; family Passeridae; genus Passer; species Passer domesticus. The sequence goes on along the minus strand of NC_087480.1, from coordinate 18,774,370 downwards.
CGGTGGGAGTGCAAAGGGATTCAGCCTGAAGGCTCTGAGCTACAGCCGAGGCTGAGGGATGCTGTCAGGGACTCGTTCTTCTTGCAGAAACTCCTGGAGGAGCATCCCTGGTGGCATCCCATGGAGATGGAGAAACCCTCAGCCTAGAAATGCCTAAAAATGAGACTGCAAAGGCTCAGCTGGGCACCGTGTGGGGGAATGGAGTCACTGGCCCCAACTGGGGGTATTCCAGTGCCTCTGCTGGCATCAGCTGGGAGGGAGCCCCTGAGGTCTGTGGGATCGTCCCAGTTTGTCCCCATCTCTTACAGCTACAAGCAGCAGAGCTGGATTTATCACTCTTATTCCAGGTCCTTCTCTTCCCCTCTGTCCCCATCCTGCTTTCACACACTCAGACCCTGTGCTTGCCATCCACCCTAGGGGTTCTGTGCTGCTGTGCAGCTGGTGGGGGGGGGGCTGAGGGCTTGGTGGTTTCATCCTCAGATGTCTGAGACAGGTTCTGAGCCCTCCCCGAGCTGGAGCTGTCACTTTGCTCATCTGGTGAGCACTCCCAGGAAAAATGGGTGACCACCCTGGAAGTGTCGAGGGAAATGGAGGGAGGGTGGGGGCTTTGCTGGGGTTCACAGGTGACGTCCAGTGCCATCAGGGTGGCCTTGGGTCTTTGGGACTCTCAAGCCAGGTCCACTTTACTATGAATGGGGGTGAGGGGTGTCACAAGGACCCCTGGTGCTCCTGAGCCACAGGCAGGAAAGCAGGAAAACAAGGGACTTGAGAAAAGCATGAAGCAACTTGGGGAAACCTCTGGGACGGAAGATCCAGGTCCTGCTTGGACCTTGAGCCCAAGCTTTTTGTTTCTGGGAGAGTGGGATGTGTGTGGGCTGGTTCTGTGGGTCTCAGTATGGAAAAGCTGCTTTCCAGCCTCTCTGCCGAGTGTGTCTCTGCAGGGGCTAATTCAGGTGTGGGTTTGGACTTTTGGGAAGTGCTGGAGCTGGATGGCACCTGGGCTGTCCCAGGGGCCTCCTGGGAAGAGGTGAGCTGGGAGAAGGTTCGACTTGATGACCTTAGAGGTCTTTTCCCACCTTTCCCATGATTCTATGAAATGACTGAGGCTGTTTCATGATAAATTGTGGATCAAACCCAAGGTGATGGATCCTGAGTTGCTGCCGGCTCCTTTGCGGCCCAGCCCGACAGGACCTGTCCCCGGTGTCACTCTGACCCCGACCCATCCCGTGACGCTGCTGTGTCCCCGGCGGTCTGTCCCGGTGGGGGCCGGGGGAACACCGGCCCGGGGTGCGGGAGGGCCATCCCGGGGGGCGCAGGGAGGGACACGGAGCCCGGGGCAGACGGAAACGTTTAAATAGCGGCTGAGCATCCCGCGGCGGGGCTGGGCGGCAGCGGCGCCTGGGGAGCGCTGCGGGGCTCTGCGGAGCCGCTAATGGGCCGAGTCCATTTCAGCGGGATGACGCCACTTGGGTAAAGCGTTAAGAGCTCCGGGAAGGCAGCGCAGAGCGAGGGGGAGCGCGATGCTCCCGGGCAGCGCCAGGTCCCTCCCTCCTCCCTCCATCCCTCCTCCTCCTCCTCCCTCCGCCCAGCCTCCCATTCCCACCGAGCGCGGCCCCCCCGCCGCTCCCGCTGCCCGCGGCGCGGGGCTCGGCTGCGGGGCCGGGGCTGCCCCGCTGCCCGCCCCGGGGCTGCCCCGCCGCGCTCGGGCTCCGCGGGCGGATGGACCGGCGGCGGCTGCGGGGTGAGTCCGCCCGGCGCGGACACGCGTGGGCTGCGGGACGCGGCGGGGGAGACACTCGTGGGCCGAGCGGGCGGGGGTCCTGGGCACTCGCGGGCCGTTTCCGAAGGGACGCGGGTCCCTGGGTGCGCACGGGCTGTGCGAGGAAGCTGCGGCTCCGTGCGGTGGGGGCTGGGTCCTGCACACGCGTGGGGTGCGCCGTGGGGCTGGGGCCGCGTGTGGGTCCGAGTCACGCGTGGGTTCTCTTGTGAGCTGTCCCGCAGGCGAGCGGGCTGCGGGAGTGCCGGGGACACGGGGGCTGTGTGTGCGTGCAGGGGCTGCGGGACCGCGCCGGCCGCGAGCCCCGCGTGGGACCGGGGACTCAGCCTCCCCCAGCACCCCGCTCCACACCGCAGCGCCCAGGCAGGGCGAGGGGCTCCCTTTTCTCCCACCTGGCGCCCTGAGCCGCTTGCCCCCGGTTCGCATCCACCTCCAGCCTGTAAATAATTTGCTTTTACGATCTCTCCTCTGGCCCATTATCACACGAACTTTATATGTTTGAGGCTGGTGGTGTCCATAAAGCTGGCCCGGTTTCCGGGGCTGGCATGCCTGCCTGGCAGGCAGGGTGTGAGGAGGAGGAGGCTGGGGAGACGCTGCCCCAGGCCCCCCAGGTGGGCAGGTGGGCAGGGAGGGGTGCAGCAGAGCCCCGGGGATGCTCAGCTCAGTGGGACTGGGATATGGAGTGAATGCAGCCCTGGAATCAGGCTGGAGCAGGGAGGGAGGGAGTGGGGGGCACTGGGCTATTCCGGGGTGGGGGAGGAGGAAGAAGTGGGGTCCCAGCTCCGGTCATTCAGTCCTTCTGCGGGACCCACAGATGTTCTCTTCAGCTCCCCTTGGTTCCCACAGGGACGTTTACATCCCCCCAGCCAGTGAGTCTAGGTCCTTGTCTGATCCCTGCACCTTGGAATCACAGCTCTGGGGGCATTTGGGTCCTGGTCCAGTGTTGAGGGGGCTCCCAAGATCTGTCTTTCTCAAGATGCTGTGTCTGAGCCCTGCCCCCAGGTCTGGAGTGTCTGGCACAGCCGATGGCCAGCTCCTCTCTGGCTGTGTCCCCCGGGCTGGGTTCCTCCTCACGTTGTCCCTCACGCCCCAGCCTGGCTCAGGGGTCTCCTCGTGCCTCTTGAGTTCCAGGTGTTCAGAGGATTTGGGTTGCCTGTGCTGGGCCAGCAGCCCTGTTGGCTCTGTGACTACAGGACCCTCTGTGGGGTCTCTGCCTTTGGTGCTCCCCACGGTTGGAGCCCCCAGGACCCTCACAGGGGTCATCTCACTGGCCAAGGCTGAATGACCAAGTACTGAGCCCAGGTGAGTGGGGATGGACACCTGGTATGAGCAGCAGCTCCCAGGAGGAACCAGCATCATTCCCTGAATGATCCAATCCCGACGGGATCTGGGTCATGGGGGATGTGGGAATGCTCTGAGGCTGCTCCCTGCTCCCCTCTGCACAGTCCCAGCTGCAGGCTGAGATGGGCCCTCCCTCTTCAGGGGGGTGCTGGGGCTTCACGTCCCCAGCCTGTGCTTTAGTAAGATCCTCCCAGGTGAGGAGCTCGGTGGCAGCAGGTGACAGCCACGAGAGTTTTGCCTCTGGCTTGTTCCCGTCTCACAAAACTTCCCTGAATCAGCCATGCCCTCCTAATTCCCCTTGGTACTGCTGTGAAAGAAAGGGGTGCCCAAATCACCTGTGGGTGTCCTGGGTGAGCGACTCCTCACTGTCTGCATCTTCCCACATGGGGAATTGCATGGAGGAGGGAAAACCCCAAATCTGAGCAGATCAGTTACCTTTGCTTTCCAGAGAGGGGGATGGGAGAGACGAGATCTTGCTTGAACAGTCAAAGTAAGTTGCCTTTGCTTTTCCCTGCTCCTCAAGGTCAGCCTAGCTAATGAAAATCAATCTTCCCTCTGCCTCTCTCTGCTGCATGAGCAGATTCTACCTGTCGCCCCTTCACCTACTTGAAAGCAGCGGCTGCCCCGTCCTGCCGAGCATGGGCAGCGCCGGAGGGAGCTTCCTCCTGGAACGGCGTCTTCCTGCGGGCCCGGGCACCGCGACAATATCCGTGGCACGGAGGGATCACTCCTGTGATCTGTCCTCTCTGTCCCGGGGAAGCTGGCTGTGCACGGGAAGCACGTATCCCACGTGGAGATCTGGGCTGGAAGTGGTGGGCTCTGGCATGCAGTGAGTGATGTCCATCCTCTGGGCACAGCTGGGCAGCTCCGTGTGCAGGTGGCCGGAGCGGGAGCTTTGTGTCTCCCTCCCGGGGCCGGGAGCTGTCCCGTGGCTCCCGTGCCCGCTGCTCTCTCCTCTCCTCTCCTCTCCTCTCCTCTCCTCTCCTCTCCTCTCCTCTCCTCTCCTCTCCTCTCCTCTCCTCTCCTCTCCTCTCCTCTCCTCTCCTCTCCTCTCCTCTCCTCTCCTCTCCTCTCCTCTCCTCTCCTCTCCTCTCCTCTCCTCTCCTCTCCTCTCCTCTCCTCTCCTCTCCTCTCCTCTCCTCTCCTCTCCTCTCCTCTCCTCTCCTCTCCTCTCCTCTCCTCTCCTCTCCTCTCCTCTCCTCTCCTCTCCAGCCCCACTGAGGGCTCTCCCTGGCAAGGTCTGGCAGATGCAGGTGTGGAGATGGAGCTGCTGCCATGGGGTCAAGCTTGCCAGGAAGGGGAGTGGTGGGACATGGAGTCCTCCCTGCCCCATCCCACAGTCCTCAGCAGTGCTGATGTTCCTGGGCACGGCAGGCTCTGCTGCCAGCAGCGCCACGTCCTGAAAACAGCGGCAAAGGGGACAGCAGAGGGTCTGAGGGGCACGACAGGGCTTGCCTGTGCCAAGGCCGCCTTCCCTCGTGTCTGTGCCAGCTTTGAAGGGAAACCCGCCCTTCCCAATGCTCCTGGTGGGGGCAAATTGGCTCCTGGGCTGGGGATGGGTAGTGGAATGCTGCAGTCCACCAGGACTTGGAGTCTGTGGGATAGTCTTGTCCTTGGCCAAATGCAGGGCTCATTAGTTGCAATTTCATCCCTGGAAGTGTTAAAAAAATGTGGATGTGTGTCTTGAGGACATGGTTCAGTGGTGAACATGGTGGTGGTGGTGGTGCTGGGTTGATGGTTGGAGTTGCTGATCTTAGAGGGCTTTTCCAGCTCCAGCGATTCAGTGATTCTAATTTGTTACTGCTGCTGCCTAGAGTTAGAGAATCTGTGTTCAGATTCCCATACCAGTGCTCCCAGTGTGTACAGGGAATGGGAGCAGAAGGCTGCTCAGGGTGTGCTGGGAACCTCCAAAGCAGAGAGAGCCCCTCCTCTGAGGGAGACGCCGTTCCCAGCTCTGTCACGCCTCTGGATCAGTCACTGCTTCTCATTTCCCCTCCTCCGGAGAGGCCCAGCATGTGTCCCTGGGGGAGAAGGAGGTGCTGGTGAGGGGTGGGAAATCCTCTGGAAGGACACAAGAGGCTCAAAAGCACAGAGAGAGGCTGTGCCCACCAGGGTCGAGGGGCAGATCCGACAGCCCTTCCCTTGGGATGTGTCCAGCCTAAGTGTTCCCAGGCACAAAATTACTCTGGGTCTGATTGCTGGAAATCTTTCATTTGGAGTTCTCCAGCCAGCCTTTGTGTCGTGCTTTGCTCTAATGGAAGGTGTCCCTGCCCATGGCAGGGGGCTGGAATGAGACGAGCTTTAAGGTCCCCTCCGTCCCAAAGCAGTCTGTGATTCAATGATTTGGATGGACGTAACAGGGATATTTTCTCTCTTCCTGCCCCATCCTTTAGGATTTTTAGATGTGCCCTGATGCCGCAGGGTCTCCTGGCTCCTGGAAATGCAGCTCTCTTCCAGCGTGGCTGAACTCAGCTGTGACGAGACCATGGACCCACCCGCCGAGGATTTCCAGCAGGTCCTGTCCATCGACCAAATCCGCTCCATCCGTGCCAGCAACAACTACGTGGAGAGACCGGCGGCGTGCTTCCAGCAAGCCCGCTCCAACCCCTCGCTGTCGCAGCCCCCGCACAAGCAGGAGTGGTCCCAGGACCGCCTGGCGTCTTCCACCTTCCAGGACCTGCACCGCAGCCACAGCCAGCAGCACCAGATGCCGCCTCTGCAGCCGCACCTGAGCCACTCGAGCACGGCCAGCTCGGTGTCGCAGAGCACCACGGCCTCCGAGCAGCGCCTGCTGAGCAGCTTGACGCCGTCGCACTCCGGGCACTCGCTGGTGCGGACGCAGCCCCGCGGGGGTGAGCTGAAGGCGGAGGAGTCGCCGCGGAAGGGCGCGGAGCCGCCGCCGGCGCACGGGCACCTGCTGCTGTGCGAGGCGTGCGGGCGCTGCCGCTGCCCGCGCTGCACGGCCGCCCGCAGCCTGCCCTCCTGCTGGCTCTGCAACCAGCGCTGCCTCTGCTCCGCCGAGAGCCTCCTCGACTACGGGACCTGCCTCTGCTGCGTCAAGGGGCTCTTCTACCACTGCTCCACCGACGACGAGGACACCTGCGCCGACGACCCCTGCTCCTGCGGGCCGGGCTCCTGCTGCGCCCGCTGGGCTGCCATGAGCGTCCTGTCTCTCCTCTTGCCCTGCCTCTGCTGCTACTTTCCCACCCTGGGGTGCCTCAAACTTTGCCAGCGGGGTTATGACGGCCTGAAACGCCCCGGCTGCCGCTGCCAGAGCCACACCAACACGGTCTGCAGAAAGATCTCCTCGGCCAGCGGCACGCCCTTCCCCAAAACGCTGGACAAGCCGGTATGACCCTCCCGAGGAGGAGAAGCGGGCTTTGCTCCTCTTCCTCCCCCTCCTCCTCCTCTTCTTTCCACCATCCTCCTTGTCCCTCGGCTCCCTCTGCTCTGCAGTCCCCTCCCTCCCCACTATCACCTTCCAGGATTGAGACGGGTGACCTGGGGGATCCCCCAGGCTTTGGGATGCCCTGGCTGGGTGGCCGGGGCAGCTGGCACTGAGCTGGGGAGTACCAGTGGTTTTGCACATGCAGGAGAGGGACAGAAGAGGCAGAGCGAGCTGAGGGTGCCCTCCCTGGCTGTGCCCCACAGGGAAATGTGACCCAGAGGGTTCTTGGGACTCTGCCCCCATGGCCAGGGTACCTGAGGCCTCTCAGGGCTCCGCTCTCCGTAGTTTTAGGAGCTGCCCCACAGTGTGGTCCTTATCCATGGGGAAGGAGACAGGTCAGTGCGTCCCTGTGCCAGAGTCCCTCAGGAGCCAGACCCCTTGTCCCTCTCTTTCTCCCTCTCCTGTGCTTTCTGTAGGTGGCCTTTCTCCCCTCAGGTGGCCACAGGTCCCTTTCCCCAGGGGGCTGGGCTGCCAAGGGGTCTCACCAGTGGCAGTGGCTTCCCTCCAGTCTTGGAAGCTGCTGGGAGAAGTGAGCGAGCTCCAGTATGAGGCGGCACCATGTTTTTCTATCTCAAAGAGGAAGAGAAGGTGTGGGAAGCTTTAGAAACCTTCTGGCAGGGGAAGAAGCTATCGGAGGCAGCCCAGCCCACTCTCTCCTGCCTGACTGCAGCAAGGGAAAGGTCCCCTCTGGGATTTGGCTGAGAACAAGGAGCTGCTTGGAAATTGCCATTCATTTCTCCAGGCCTTGGAGGGCTGCCTGAGGTGGGAGCTGCTGCTGGCTCCATCCCACCACCCAGCAGATGCCACAGGCACCAGCTCCGTGCTCGAACCCCGATCTGGTACCTTCCACCAGCACTGAATTCACTTTAAAAAAATATGGCAAAGCCAACTATGAGCAGCCACCGCTCCAGGGACTCCCCAGCGGGGCTTCTGTCACCTTGCCTTTGGCTGGAGGACATGGAAAGCAGGAGCGGGTGTCGAAGCTGGGGACCCCAACCTTCCCTCCCTGCCAAGTTTCCTTTGAGTCCTCACCTCGCTGAGGGGGTTCTGCCACTCGCTGACAGCGGGGACTGGGGCTGGAGCCAGCCCTGGGGCCATCCCTGGAGCCAGTCCTGGGGCCAGTCCTGGAGCCAGCCCTGGAGCCAGCCCTGGAGCCAGCCCTGGGGCCAGTCCTGGAGCCAGTCCTGGGGCCAGCCCTGGAGCCAGTCCTGGGGCCAGCCCTGGAGCCAGTCCTGGAGCCAGCCCTGGAGCCAGTCCTGGGGCTGGGCCATCTGCAGAGCAGACGGACACTGCAATCCAGGTCAGGGCTCCAGGTTTCCTGCTGGGATGATAATAACCCCAGCTGGTTGCTGTGGCTGGGGGACTCCTGGTGGTCCTGGGCTCAGCCCCATGTCTGCATCATCTGGGGGAGTTTGGAGCCAGGATGATGTCCTGCAGCTTGGCTCTGCCTGCCTGTCCCCCTTCCCAGGTGTGTGAGCATGAGAGGAGGGAATGGTGCTCCTGGAGGAATATATGCAACACATCCCTTGGCTTCTCCAAGACCCAGCTCCCAGGGCCCATCCGTCACCTCCTCCCATCTGCCTCTTTCTGTAGAGTTCTGTGGATCTATTTTTGTAGATATAAATATGACGTTAGGATGGGTAGGTCTGTTACTAATAATATTCATGATACTGCTGTGAACGGTGCCAGGTACAAGGTTTGGCTTCCTGGTGCACTTGCACAGGCTGGAAAAGATGATTTCCCAGTCAGTTTATTGCTAATCCCAGACCCTTTGTTCCCAGGTTGATGGGAGTGGGGGAAATGGAGGTGTACGGATTGTCTGAAGGTCTGCTCTGCAGGGAGGGTGGGATTCAGTGCTGGCTGAGAGGTGAGGCAGAAGTGGAACCTCATTGTGGGACTCCTCTTTCCATCCATTCACTTTCTAAAAATCGTGGTGGATCCAAGCTCCCTCTGTTGCAGGGAAAAGTGGTTCCAGGGAATGATTCATCCCTCTTGGAAGCATTATTCATTAAATCCTGTGCCGGCTGTGCCCGGCTCCCCTGACTCAAATGGCACCCAAACATTGAACTCCAGGCTCCTTGGGAAGGGGGGACGAATCTCATGTCTGGTGGGAGGTTTGTGTAGGAGTATGTCATGGACGTGGGTGAAATCCTCTCCCTGACTTCACCCAGAGCCCGAGGGGGGATGTGGAAGGATCTGTGGGTATCTCAGGATGACGCTTTGGGATGCAGAGGGATCTCCTGGCATTAGGAAAGGACAGAGCCCCATCTGGGCATGGTCCATCCCTAAAGTCAGCCTGGACTCTGGAATCAATTGGATTTTAAGGCCATGATCTTCTCAGAGGATGCCCTGTAGGTGTGTGAACCCCTCTAAGATCATTCCTGTGGCAACAAATATAAAATGCATTGCTAATACATTTATCCTGATGCCAATAATTGCTTGGCTCCCTACTTCCAAGTGATGCTGTGGGGAGACACTTCCTCACAGAGTCTCCTTCCTTTGGAAGGCTCAGTTCACTCTTCTATTGGTGCTGATTAAACTCCTTCATAAAAACCAGAGAGCATTTTTAGGGAGAAAAGGTCCCTTTTTCCCTGTGGGTTGGAGGAACCGTCTCCCTTGAATGAGAATGAGAAACAGTTCATTGAAACTTTTTAAAGAAAACTAATGAACAGAATTTTCCAACTTGCTCTACTTAGATTTTTTTTTCCTCCTCCTTTTTAAACGGATCCCACTTGTAAATTTAGTTACCACCTCTGTATCTTTACAATTCATTGCTTCCTCTCCTGATGGTGGAATGACTCAACATGTGAAGCTTCATCATTTTCACGGCCTCCCAAGTCATGCGAGCGCGGGGTGACCTCCCCCAGGTGCTGGAGCTGGGGGATGAGGAGAAGGCTGCCCATGGATCAGCTCCCCAGAGCCAGCTCTGCTTGGCACGGCAGCAGCAGCACAGCTACCTTCAGGAACTGGGGGGAGGCCAGGACTGCCAGGACCCTCCACTCAATGGGCTTTTTCTGGGTCAGTGCAGAAGCTCCCTTCCTACCAGGGAATGGTGCCACAGTCTGGTGAGGGCTGAGGAGCACGGCCAGGGCTCTGGAATGTCTCCTCTCCATGAAATGACAAATCTGGGGGATACATTTCATTAAATACTGGACATGTAGAAAGAGTGGGATTTTAAAAGCTGTGGACATGGTTTAGTGATGGCTTACAGTGCTGGGTTAGTGTTTGGACTCAGTGGTCTTAGAGGGCCTTTCCAGCAGGAATGATTCCATGGTTCTAGGAAATGAAGAGGACGAGAGCCCCAGCTGGCACCGAGGGCTGTGCAACCAGAGCAGGGCTTTGTTTTCACTGAGGGCAGACACAAAAGCCACATCCAGGACCTGTGGGAGCTGGAGGAGTTCAGCTTGCTGGCCACTGCCCACCTGGAACTCCTGCTGCCAACTCCAGCTGGGGATCCTCAGCACATTTCCCCTCCTTGCTCTCAGCAGGCAGACGAGGTTGGGAAGCACCAAAAGCTGTCCAAGGAGGAGCACCCAAAGCTCTGGTTCACCAAGCTCGTCCGTGGTGGGGAAGGCTGTGGGCAGGCTCAGATTCTTTTCCTGAGCTTTTCCCAACCTCCTCTGAGCAGATCCATCCTGCTCCATCCCCAGCTCGGCTTCCAGGCTGTTTGGTTTGCCCGTGGAGAGGGCCCGGGTTCTGGTCGGGGTTGGGAGCCCCTTTCCTGCCCCACCCTCCATGAGTCAGATCCCATCTGCTCGGGGTGTTTGTCTGCAGCTGCCTGTCCCAGCAGTTGGGCTTTCTCTCTGTCCTGACGTGTCTTTTTTGGTTTTCTTTTGGGAGCGCCACATGTGGAGCCCTCTGCTCTCCCACAGGGATGGATCTGCACTGTGAGGGAGTGTTCCTGGGCTGTTGTCTTCCCTTTGCCAGGGAGCATGTAGGGCTGGGGGCAGACTGGAGCAGGGAAAGAGATTCAGGTGCCAAAGGAGCAGGAAGCAGGAGCTGCTGAGCAGGATCTGAGCTCCCCCTGCTCTGCTCCCCATCCAGAGCCTTCTTTTCCCACCCAGAAGTCCAAAGCTCCATCCATGCAAGAAGCTGTGATGCTTTTGTTTCCTCCAAGGCTTCCCTTCGTCCCTTTTCCCCACTGGCAAATCAGTCCCAGCAAAGGTGGGGAGGGGTCATGGGGACCAGGCTGGAGTGTCCCTCCCATCCCACCCCACCACTCCTGGTGGAAGGGCCAAAGAGGTCCCTGGGCTGCTGTCCACTCATCCTTGAGAAACACCAGTACCTCAAAGAGCAGGGGGCAGCTCTTTGTGACTCACAGATTCCCATAAAATCCCACTGAGTTCACTCCTGCCCATCCCCAGGGGTGAACCCTGATGGAGGGAGGACAAATGCCATTGACCAAAAGATGCCAAAGCCTGGAATCTGAGATTAGGAATGGCTCTGAATTGTGGTAGAGAGGGATGAGCTGGGTTTGAGGGGAGCTGCTGTGGGAGTGGCACAGGAAAGGAGCCCACTGTGCCCTAAACTCCTGTTCCCAGCACTGCTGCTGTTGCTCTTTCCTGGGCTGGGGAAAGCTGGGAATGCTCAGACACTGGAAGGTCAAATGTTTGTGATAGGGATGTGATAAGGGCTGACCCCCACCCCAAAGCTCACTCTTGGTCTTTGACGGGATCCAGTTCAGCCTTGGCTCCTCCAAGGAACCCATGGAGCCCATGGGATACTCTCTGATCCAGCTGACACAATCCCAGGGTTCCTCAGAGGGGCACTGCGGGCACGAGGGGTTTTGGATGGATGGGAAGGGGTCACAGCCTGCCAGGGCAGCGGAAATGTGCGAGGGAGGCTCTGGGTCCCCCTCCTGCTGTGCCCAAAGCCTTTGTCACGAGCAGGACCAATCCCACCCCAGAGCTGGGCCTGGGAGAGGAGGTCCCACAACCTCTGTGCCAAGGTCACCTCAAGTCCCAAGCCTGGCCCATCCCCACCTTGCCCCTTTCCCCCTTTCCATTGGGATGTCTCCTGGCAGGAGCTCCTCCTCCTCCTCCTCCCCTGGTGTCCTCAGCACAAAGCTCTCCTTGGAAGATCCCCCTGGTCTCCACAGGGCAGGCCCAGGATCCCAAGGCTCCCATCCCAAGTTTCTGGGTACAAAGCCCTTCTGTACAGCCTGTAAAGATCCCTCCCAGCTCTCTCCATTCCAGTTCCTTTCTTTAAGGTATAATATATGTTTATAACCTGATGGCTGTTTTTTTGACAATACTCTTGTACCTTTTAAGGGGAAAAAAGTTTAGAAACCAAAGTATTTATTTGAAAAGTTTATTTTAAAGATAAGAAAAAAAACCCTATTTATTTTACTGCACCCTCTTCTGTTTGGTTTTCTTCTCTTGCAAAGCTGATAATTGTTACAGAACCACTGCTGAGGTGAAAGAAGTGATTCTATGGGTGGCTTCACAAGCCCACTTAGAGCAACTATTCAATAAAAATATATATTAATTTTGAATGTGGTCTTGTTCTTGTCTCCATGGTGGTCAGGGCATGGCTCAGGCTTTGGCTGGGGTGCTGGGTGGCTGGGCAGGGACTGAGAACTGGAGAGATTATCCTGGCTTCCATGAGGTCTCCCCTGGAAGTCTTCTGATGCTCAAACCTCCAAAATTCAGTGTGGGCTTCCCTGCTGCAGCTGCCCCAGATTCCTGAAGAAGAGCTGGCTCAGGTGGCAAAGGGCAGGAGCAAAGAGGGGGAGATTTAGGTAAGGAATTCCTGAGTGCTTGGGGCTTTCAGTCACTCCACAGACATGCCAACGTGCTCCCAAAGTCTCTCCCACTGCCAGAGGAGAGATGCCACAGCGCCATGGGTGTCTTCTGCAGGAGGAGCTCTAGCTGCCACCTGTCTCCTTCCCCAGCAGCTGCTGAAGGCACCTTGGAGGTGGATGTAGCCCAAACCAGGAGGAACTGGGGCCACACCCCAGCAGCTCCTGGGCTAGGCTGGTGCCTCTGCTCCCTGTGCACATCGCAGAGCTGTGGGCCCAAAGCCCTGCCCATCCAGAGTGCTCATCCAGACATGCTTATCCTGAGGGCTCTCTGCTCCCCGAGTGCTCTTCTTTCACACAGCTGCTGGAGCTTTCCCCCAGCACCTCCGGAGCATGAGGCCCTTGCACACAGATTTGGTGGCTGATCAACCCCATGGTTGGTGGCACCCCCCTTACTCCTCTTTCATTTGATGGCTTCAGTGCCTACCCCTCCGCTTGGGCTGAGCCTGTTTCCTCTCTCTGCAAGAGTCTTTCCTTTCCTAGGAGGGTTTCCCTAGGCCAGACTTGTGCTGAAGAGCATTCTAGATCCCTGTTCTGAATTAAACCCACGCACTCTCCACATCTCTCACCACAATCCCTTTTCCCAGGCCGGTTCCCTGTTTTTCCCTGTCTGTGGCATTGCTGGTATCAGAGCCTGTTTTCCAAAATCGGTTCCAACGCCTCATCCCCAGCATCCAGGATCAGCCTGAGGGCTCTGGAGCACAGATGTGAGTCCAATCCCTGCTGTGACTCACTCTTCCCCTGCTTTTCAAACAAAAGATAGCTCCGGGCCATTTGTCACCCATTGGCTCCTTTCAGTGCCAAAGTCCCTCTCCTTTGGACAGAGCCAAGCACTTTCATTCCCAGATGTGCAGCTTTCTGTTAACTGTGTTAGAGCCCTTTTGGTGCCTGTAGTGCCACCTTCCCAAGCCTTCCTTGTCCTCATGTAACCAAATCTCCTGTCATCTCTGGGTGTCTCTCCTGTGGTCCTGTGGAGGAAGGCTCAGGAGCTGAACTGCAATGTGAGATAGTGACCTACAGACCACGGTAATCTGAAACAGATGTTAATTGCTCACTTGAACATTTTCCTTCTGTATGAAGGAAGTCACAATGGTCCCAGGAATGACAAAAAACCTGCAAAAATTGTGGGGAATTTTTCCTAAGATCATGGTGAACTTTGAACTACAGTGTCACTTGCTGTTTTGCATCCACGTGAGGACAAGGAGAGACTCCCCAGGCTTGAACACGCCATGGCACCTACCCACGTGAATTCGGGCTCTGAGCCACCCAGAGGGTTTAGCCTGGAATAAGACCCCAGCTGTCCTTGGCTGACAGAGGTTGTTCAGAGCTGAAATGTCCTGTTCTGTCCTGTCCCAGGACCAGCACAGCCTGAGCAAGCTCAGCTCCATGAAACCCTTCTCAGACACGGACTGTGTTTTCCAGAAGTGCATTTCCACCTCCCTGGTGTTGAAATCTTCCCTTGCCCAGAGCAAACGAAGTCAGGCCAAGCTCAGATCCCCCTGAGGACGCCCAGGTGTGATCCAGCCCCGTGCCTGCTGGAGCATCCCTCGCATCCCGGGAAGGTGCCTGGCGGGCTCAGGAGAGCTGAGGAAGGTGTTTGCAGTCAGAGCTTGGCTGTCTAGACAGGAGAGAGAGAGGAGCCCTCAGAAGGAGTCATTCATCTCTTCCTAAGATGGCTAAATAGGTCAGATGACTCATGCCCTGAAAGTGCCGATTTCTCTGTGCTGACTACAAAGAGGGAAGGAGCTCCCGCCGTCCCCCCGCGCTGCAGACACCGAGGGGAGCGGATCCGAGCCTGCCTGCTGGATGTGCCCTGGCTCAGCAGGGAATTCAGCCTCCCCGGGGATCCTCAGTGCTGCTTCTTCAGGGATGCTGAGGAGATGGAGGATTGATTAAACAGGGGTGGGTTTCGACTTGTGCTGAAGGTGATGCCTGTAGGAACCTGGGTGTGCAGAGCTGGGAGGGATGGGGCAGAGGGTCTAGCCCAGTTCCCTCTGTCACCCTCGGCTGTAGGCACCAGGGGACAGGAGTTCAGGCTGGAGGGATTTGCACAATGGCTTCTCCACCATCAGAAACCCTTTCCTGCTTGGCCATGGTCGTGCTCTGGTTAGGGCTGAGGGCACCTCTGCTCTGACACCTCTGGCCTCACAAAGCCAAGGCTGCTCTGGGCAGAGACAAGGGGCTGTTCTTATGTTGCCCCACCACTGTTCAGAGCTGCTCAGTGAGGTTTAGGAATCCCTGGAGGCATCACAAGGTTGAGGGGGCAGCTCTGAGGGCAGTCAGGAGCCTCTGGAATACCCCCGACAAGAAATGAGCCCCTCAGGAGGGTGACCTGTGCTGTGATTGCAGCCCTGGGGATGTGAGGAATTTGCTCCCTGTAGGAAGGAGGGTCTCCAGGACCCCAGTGTGTACAAAAAAGACAGTTTGCACCCTCAAAAAACCCAAAATGCCTGTGGGTTTCAGCACTGCCTGGATATCACTCTGGCCACACTCTGGCCCTGCAAAACATCATGAGATTGGCTTAAAAATCAAGATGCAGCTCACAGCAGAGTCTTGTTTTTCACTGCTGCTTTTGGAGGCTGACTGAGTCATGCTTGCAAGCCTCCTCTGCCAGACAGCAGGGCTGGCAGCTTGCTGGGCCGTGGGGCGAGCACGGGATCCGCGGGTGGGCCCGAGCGGGGCCGGGGACAGCCTGGGCACCCTGGCGAGCACTAGCTGTGCACAAAATGGCCCAGGATCCTAAACTGGGGATGCAGCCCGACACCCAGCAGGGGTGGGAGGTCCATCTTCTCGCTTTAGCCCGGTCACTGGCAGGCTGCTTCCTCCTTTGGCCTCAGCAGCTGCCGGTGCTCGAGCCACGGGGCTGAGGGGCACCCTGGGGTCCGGCCGAGTCCCAGCCCCTGGCCAGCAGCTGCAGAGCATTGCAAAGCTCTCCACTGGTGTCTGAAGTGGGAATATTTCCCCCTGGCTGGAGACCCCCTCACCAGGGTGTTCCCTGGCCTCCTTCCTCTCTGTGTTCTGCTCCTAGGATGCACCTGAGGTTCAGGATATTTCTTCAAGGCACATCCAGAACAAAACTGTTTTCCTGATGTGGAGCTCCAAATCCTCCTGGGGAGCTTCTAAAGAATTTATTTCCTGTATCCACTTCCCCTGTGCCTTGCTGCTCTCCATGAGGACATTTGCATGGTACAATAGGATCTCAGTCTTTTGATGTGCAATTATCATCTGCAGAAATGACTAATCAATTAAGGACAGTCACTCCCAGGCTTTCTATTTATTTCTTTCTCATTGAAACCAGAGCAAATGTGCCCTTTTTTCATGGGGAAATGGTGGTTTTTTCCAAACGTGCCTGCTGAAAACTTCCCAGCGGATCTGAAAATGACATCATGCCCTTCTTGGTCCTCGCTGTTGTCACTGTCAGCGCTGAGCTGGCCCTGCTGCTGACAAGTCCCTGTCACCAGCCCTGCCAGCTCAGCAGTGCCAGCAGGAGGGGGACACACCAGGAATGGCTCAGATCACACTTGGAGAGCAGCTCAGGCAGGTAAAAAGTGCCCAAAGTGAAAGCAAGAGTGAAGACACTCTACCTTAAAGGTGGTGAACCCTGAGGGGAGATAGGGACCCTTTACAAGGACATGGAACAACAGGATAAGGAGATTGTCTATAAGCTGCCAGAGGGCAGGGCTGGATGGGATATTGGGAAGTAATTCTTCCCTGTGAGGGTGGGCAGGCCCTGGCACAGGGTGCCCAGAGCAGCTGTGGCTGCCCCTGGATCCCTGGGACTGTTCCAGGCTGGAGCAACCTGAGATACTGGAAGGTGTTCCTGGCCTTGGCAGAGGTGGAATGAGATGATCTTCAAGCTGCCTTCCAATCCAGCCCATTCCATAATTCCATGATCGGCCCAACCTTCAGCAGCTGAGGGGGAAAATGGACTTCAGAGCAATGAACCAAGGGAGAAGGAGGTTCAGGTCCTTGGCACCTGCATGTAAGGACAGGCAGATGCACTTGGGAAGGGGCTGTGCAGGTGAGGGGCTGGGCATTGTCACCATCATGGAATCTTCCACCCTAACACATCTCTGCTCTGCCTGCTCATTCCACTATTCTGAGAGCCCCTGGTGACCCTGAGCAGGGGCACAGAGCTGGGGGTGGCCTGGAGGCTGAGCTGGAGCTGAAAGAGAAGCGGAGCTGTTTTGTAACAGCCTCCCCTGGGGACGGATCACACCACACCGGAGAGCGCCTCCGGAGAGGCACGGCACGCACGGAGGTGACCAAATGAATTGACACCAGGCAATTCTCAGTGGAGCTCCAGAGACAAAGTAATTGAAAATAAATGAAGGAACATGACACCTGGCTGGCAGATCAGTTATCTATAGCGTCCCTTTCCTGAAATAACTGCCTCCCAAACTCTGTCCGCCGAGGCAAAACCAAGGAGATGCTCACGTAAAATAGGCCACTCCAGCAGGGACTTGGAGGCCCCTTTATTTTTAATGGAAGCTGCCAGAAGGGTTAATTGGATGGTGCATGGCAGTGCCCTCTGTCTGGGGATTGCCTGCCCTTGCCCCCACCACCTGGAGCGTTGAGGATGAGCTGCTGTCCTTGGGCAGCACTCGGGTCACAGACCAGTGCAAGAGGGGGTTTTCCTGGTTCTCCAGCCCCAGACACACCAGGGTGTGCTGTTCTCACCCCGTAGGTTTTGGGTTATTAGGATTTGGGCTGAGTCATCAGCATATCTATGCTCAAAAATGCCTCAAAATTCCTCTAAGATGGTCCTGCAGAAGCCACTGACCCCAAACTGCAAGGGTTGCTCAAAAGTGCTTTTATTCCTGGTGGGACTGAGCTCCTGCAGAGCTTCTGCAGTCCCTGCCCTTGTGGAGAGCTGGAAGCAAAGGTGAGAAGAAAGGAGCTTGTGGGAGGTCTGGTGTGCACAGCGCTGCCAGAATAACCCTGGGGTCAAACCATCAACAGGAGCCAAAATGCAGCCAGTACCAGATCACCCACTGGCCTTTCCATTGCTGAGCCAGGGTCACAGACCTGGGCACGGGGACATCCCAGCATCATGGAATCATAGGGTACCCTGAGCTGGAAGGACGCACAAGGATCATTGATTGAAGTGCTGGCCCTGCACAGACACCCCAACAATCCCACCCTCCATCCCTGGGAGTGTTGTCCAAACGCTCCCGGAGCTCTGGCAGCCTTGGGGCTGGGACCATTCCCTGAGTCAGGAGGTTGGAAGAGATTTGGCTGATGAGCTCAGTGCTGAGGGGCCCAGGCAAGCAGAGGGCCTGTGGCAATGCCACGCTCTGTCCTGCACCCTCTGGAGGGCTGGGCTTGTGCTGGGGAGTTGATTTATCCTGGCTATGGATATGGGCATGAGGCAGGATCTCTGCCCACAGGAAACAGCGTCTTCATGAGGGAAAGGGTCTCTGCCCATGGGAACCGTGTCCCCCCAAGGGAAGAGGCGTCCTGGTGTCTTGCAGACAGGGACATTGGCACCATCAGCTTGGCCCTGCCATTGCTCTGCCAGGACTGTGGGGACAGGACCCATAGCAGCAAATGGAGAAGATCCTGGGGACACCTGGTCCCTGCCCATTCCCAGGGGAATGGTTTGGCTTGAACCTCACTGCTGGGTTTCCTCCCGGGCAAAGTAAAGCTGGGTTAAATCTCCCTTTGGGAGCAGCCCATCAAAGCCCTTCTGTCCCAAGGAGACACCACCTGCTTTTCCCTTTTCATCTGTTGTCCTTGTTCCAAAGATTAAAGCAGCCAGGACAGAAAGCAGGTGCTGTACCTTTTGAACAGAGAAAAGGAGAAAATAAATGGCATGAGGAAGATCTGGGCCTGAAAAAAGAGTGGCCTTCAAATTGAGGGGCCTGGAGACATCCCAGCTCACACAGCCCCAGCACGGGACTGAAGGATCCCCACCATTCCCTGTCACCTGGGGCAGGACAGGGCTGCACCTCACTGGGGACCCCTTCCTTGGAATAAAACTTGGCCATAGAAGGGGTTGAGTTTTGGGGAGAGAAACCAGTTGCCCTGAGCACTCCTGTCAGGGCTCTTCAGGGGCCTTTGATGGGTTCCTCCATTGCAGTGAGACTTTACACCCCCAAACACGCCAGCTCTCTGAAAGGCACGGGCAGGAGCAGTTTCTTTCTTACAGCAAGATGTGCTCCTGATTTTTATAATTTATCTCATCAGTTCTCCTGATTTTTGGTGGTTCTGGCACTTGCTGTCATTAAATGAGGCAGAGGAGGGGACGGGCAGCCAGGAGGGTCCCAGCTGGGCCATGTCTCTGAAAAGAAAGACAGAAAGAAAGCAAGAAAGAAAAGCTCTCCCTTCCCCCTCCAACAAACCCTGTAATGAAAACATGGCCAACCCTGGGCTCTGCCCTCTGCCCTTCTTGGGGCGGGTTCCAAGGTCACAGGGACATGGTCCCCCAGTATTGATCAGCACTCTTTGGGACTGGCATATGGCACCAGGTTTCAAAGGCTGAGAAGCTCGAAAAGAATTAAGTGGGGGCAAAGAGTGGAACGTCCCAGATTGAACTCCTGACATGCGAGGGTCAAAGAGCGCTGGGGATAAAGCGGGTCTGGAATGGTCTGGGCAATGGCAAAAATAAATACGCAGGCATTAAAAACCAACACCCCCAAGGCTGGGGATGAAATCCCACCGTGCTTCTGAGGGACAGAAGTGGGCTGGGTGAGTTGGATGTGCTGGGGAATAGCCAACAGGGAGAATGTCCTTGCTTGTCCCAGGGTGACAGCAGGAGAACCTCACCTGGAGAGTGGCTCCATGGGCTGCACCAGTTGGAATTTTTGTGGGGTTTCACCTTCCTGCTGAATGTCCCTCAGCTCCTTAAGGACAGAAGGGACACCTTTGGAAAGAGAGAGAGGTGGAGAGTGAACATCTGGCTGTGCAGGAGCATCCCTTCTCCACCAGGAAAGCGGCTAGGATATAAAGGAAGCAGCATCAGCAGTCTATACTCCAGAGTAGGATGAGGTGGGAGAGGGTCCAAGACAGCTGGAAATCCGAGCTTGTGTCAGAGGCCTTTTCCCTGAGCCACGATGTCCAAAGGGTCAATCCAGTGGGCAAGGCACTCCTGTCAGGTGCTGAGGGGAGGGAATCACATTCTGCCCCTCCCATCAGTGGGTCCTTCCTGTGTCCCGGGGCTCCCGGTGGGAAATGTGGTGCACAAGGATAAGAAAATCAACAGCTTCACCTGTAAAGCTCCTGGAATGCCGTGTCTGGGTCAGGTCCTGGTGAGGGTTGTGGCCTTGGTACCACACTGAGCATCTCCTCCCAAAATCTGCTGTTTTTTCCAGCTGTTCTCCTCACCTCACAGCCCATTCCAAAGGCCAACTCCTGAGCTACATTCCACACAGGAAACTCCAGCTCTTCCTTTGGGCCCCCAGAGAGACAGATTCCTGAGGGACTGTGTGTCCCAGCCCTTATCCATCAGGGTGTTTCCTGGCTCTCATGCCCTTCCCTCCCCTGATTTTTGTCATGTTTGTGATGCGGGTCCTCAGCTCCAGGCTGTGCTAAAGGAGCAGAATGGGAGACTGTCAGGGATGAAGTGAAGGACAAGGGAATCTGTGGAGCTTTCCCTGATGGATGGAGGCTGGATCATAGCCTACACTTGTCTCCCAGAGCAGATCCACCATAGCCTCCCCCAGAGCCCTCAGCCCCAGTCTGGGACTCTGGGGAGGGACACAGAGGGCATCCTGTGTATCATGGGAACCCAACTTCCCACAGCCTGGATGGGCAGGGGAGGCTGCAGACACCTCAGGAATTGTCTTCCTGAGCATGTGGATGCTTCAAGCCCAAGGCACAGCCTGATGAACTTAAGCCTGATTTTCCATCTCCGTCATCCGCTCTGTGTGCAGTGCCAGGCTCTGATCCCAGAGTCCTGCTGGAGGGAAAGGCATATGGCCTGGGGGCAAAAGGCATGAAAGGGAAGAAACTTTCAGTTCGTGGCTTTCCTGTGGTTGTTTGGGTTCTTCCCAGCATTGGGATGCTCTGTGGGATCCCACAGGTTGCATCCTCATACCTCTCCTGTCTAGACCATGTCAGAGACAAGGAATCCCATGGTGCCCTCTGCTCCAGCTTCACTGAACCCCCGAATCTGTGGTGTTCAATTTTGAGAGTCTTGGAACAAATCAGGGAGCTTGTTTTCCTGGCTGATTTTTGTCGATTCCTCCTCTCATGCTCTCCCAGAGCCTTTCATGCCCAGCCAAGGTTCTATATCTCTCTCCCCAGCTCTGCCTGCAGGGCCCCGCTCAGCTCTGCTGTGTCTCCTCTGTCTTGTTCCTGATAAAACAAACTGCTCAGCATGACTGGGTGAGCTCCCAAACATGGATCAGGCATCCAGAGCCTCATGACCATGCACTTCCACCAGGACACTACCACCACAGCACCTGGTCATGGATGTCTCCCACAGCAATTTCCCAAAATTTCCTCTCAGAGTGTTTCTAGTGTGTAAGAGAACAAGGATCTCCCTGCTGAGCACCTTACCAAGGTTTTAATTTAATTTTTTTTTCTGAATTTTCTAAAGAAAATTTGGGGGGTTGAGAGGTAGCTCACTAGACAAAGAAAACAGCTGGATACTTGGAGAAATGGGAAAATTTCTGGCTGTGAAGGCCAATTACACATTCAGAAGGTTGTGCTAGGTCTGCCCTCTCCCTTGACCGCTCAGCTGTGGCAGACAGGAGAGGCAGGATGGCATTTTGTGCCTTCAGATGTTTCTCCTCCATCTGTGTAGGTGGAATCCTCTAAGTGACACATTATCCATTCCACTCTGCACTTCCCCCTGGATTTCTCCTTCTCATGACTGCTCGAAAATGTGTTCTAGAGCTGCTGTACGATGAGCAGTCAGTGCTTGAAAGCGCTGCCTGCTTTCCCCCGCCCCTGTTCCTCGTGGAGAATTTAGTAGCAGATGGCAGCCTCAGAGCCCTGAGAATGAAGTGCTCCAGAACTGACAGCACAACACAAAATCTTCCTCCCTCTTCCAGCGCCGCGGCTCCGATGGTGGAGAGTGAATAATTTAGCATCCATCTCTCATTCAGCAAATGCTGCTGGTGAGGTCTGTGAGGATGATTTTTATTAACTGGCCGGCTGGATGCAATTTTCCAGCAAAGCCTGTGTGCAAACAAATTGGAGCTGAGTGCTGGGTGAGTGCCAGTGCTCCTGGCTGTCTCCTGCTCCGGGGAGATGAGATGCCCACATCCTGTTACACCATCTCCGCTGCTCCTCCGCTCTTTCCCAAGCCTACAAAGAACTTTGCTCCTGGACAATCCTGGGTTCATATCAGCCAGACTGTGCAACAAGACACATGTTCATGATGGGTTGGTTTTTTTTGTTGTTGTTCCCTGGGAACACTTGAGCAAAATCCGGCTGCCCAGCCTGGTCTGGAAAAGCCATCGCGGATGTCGCTGATGGGGCTCGTGGGATCTGACCAAGAAAAACAGCTCTGAGCCCTTTTGTTCCTGCACCATTTGTCCCTTTCCGTCTCATTCCAGCATCAGGGTGACCGTGTCAAGAGGTGAGAGTGGCATCTGGGCTCACTGGGCCCCGTTGCTGTCACCTGCCATTGGCAGGAGAGGTGGGGCTGGCCTGGAGCTGCAGCAGCCACCAAAGCCTGGCAGATCCTGGAACCCCAGGATGGTTTGGGTTGGGAGGGACCTTAAAACCAACCTCACTCCACCCCCATGGGAAGGGACACTTTCCACTATCCCAAGATGCTCCAAGCCCCTTCCAGCCTGGCCTTGGACACTTCCAGGGAGTGTTGATTTGTAGGAGAATTCCTGGTTTGGCATTGCCTCCTCCCCACCAGTCGCTGTTTACAACTCTCTGCAGAGCCCAAGGGGTGACACTGTGGGAGTGACAGGTCCCCCAGCCCCTGTCCCTGCTGCACACAGCCTCCCCAAGCCTGCCAGAGCGGCTGCGGCACCTCGAGGTGCCTGCAGGGGAGAGCGATGGATACGGATCCTGCAGTGGGCAGGTAGGAGAGCTCTGTTGGACAGGTGCCTGGAACATTAGGCTATTATTGGAAGCACCAGGCTTTTATGGTAAGTAATTGTGATGTTATTGGGCGTTTTCCCTAAATAATCCACCACACTCCCATCTGCCGGCAGCTGATGCTGAAGGGAGAGGGGTGTGAGTGCAAAAACTGGGAAGGCGAAGTGGTTCTGCTCCAGTGGGATGTGAAACGGGGCTGCTGTGGGGTGAAACGGGGTGGCCGTGAAGGGCTCTGTGGCTCTGCTCCCGAGCAGGGCTGTGTCCCTCTGCCCTGGAGGCTGGCCAGCTCTGAGAGCTCTTTTCCAGCTCTCTCTGAGTTCCTGTGTGCTCGTGGTGTCCTTCTCCTCTTCCTGCCCTCGGCTGGAGCAGGGAAGCACTTGGGAGATGCAGGAGATAGTGCTGCCTCGGCAGCGGGGGGTGAGGTGGGCAGGAGCTTCCAGCAGGAGTGGAAAACTCCAGGCGTCCAGTCGGGTCTGGGATGGGCTGGAGGCCGTCCGTGTGTCCGGCTGCACAGCCCCACACAGCCCCTGCTGGTGGAGATGTGGAGATCCCTGGTTCTTGGCCGTTCCTGGAGCTCTGTAAATATAGGGATTTATTGGGATGTGAGACCCTGCTCACTGGAACTTTGGAATTCCTGCTTCGCCCTTCTCCACTCCCCCAGCAATGGGATATTCACCTTCTGTGGAGAAATAAAATGCACCAGAAATGCAGCCAAGGGTCCTGGTTTCTGCAGAGGTTCTTTTCCATAGAAACATGGAATTGTAGCAGTTGGAAAAGCCCTCTCAGGTCATAGAGTCGAACCATTCCCTCAGCACTGCCAAGGCCACACCAAAACATGTCCCCAAGTGTCATATGCATGCAGTTCGAAATCCCTCCAGAGATGGGGACTCTACCCCTGCCCTTTCATGCTGGGGCTATGTCAGAAGTGACTTTTTTGGCCACTTTCCCCCAAGTCCCAGACAGAGGAAGCCTTTTAGGAGCTTGGGGGTATATATGGGCATCTGAGGGGCTTTGGCACCACACGCTGTGGAGGCATCTGGGTCAGTCAGGGCTTTGAGCAGCATTGGTGCTGTGCCACGGTGAGATTCGTCCTTTCCTGAGCACCTACAGAAGGATAAGAGCATCCCCAGAGCTGGGATCAGCAAGGACAGCTCTGGCAACTAGGCCACCCTGGCTTGAAATAGCCCATGGGGCAGGATTAGCATTGTTCTCCCCGAGGAAAATCCCAAAAGGTAAGAGATCTCCCTGGAAAATTCAGTCTTCTCCTTTCTTCTCATACTGAGCCTAAAGGAGAGTCTCACTGCTGTTCCCAGCCCTCCCTTTTCTGACTCTCTTGTACAGAAACCCCATCACTCTGCAGGATCCTGGCTGGCCCTGGAATTACTCACCAGGAATGAGCCATTTCCATGTGCACATTGTCACCACACAGTTGTCTGTGAGAGCTGGGCTGCCAACATCTGACAGCTAAAAATAGCCCAGGGCTCTGAGGAGGCAGGAAAACACCTTTGAACTCCCCTGAAATCTGGTGGAACTGCAGAGCTGCAAAGGGACAAACCATAAATATTGGCCTAAAAATACATTTCATGGAATGGTAGAACCCTAGAATAGTTTGGGTTGGAAGGGAGCTTAAAGATCTTCTAATTTTTCCCCCCTGCCATGGCAGGGACACCTTCCACAGCCTGTCCCAGGCTGCTCCAAGCCCTGTCCAACCTGGCCTTGGGCACTGCCAGGGATGCAGGGGCAGCCACAGCTGCTCTGGGCACCTGTGCCAGGGCCTGCCCACCCTCATCACAAAAACTTTCTCCTTTTTGTCTGCTTTAACTGACCCAGTGGGGACTTGGAGCAATTCAGGGCTCAGCTTTGGCATCTCCCCTGCCACGGAGCCCCCCGGAGCCTCTTTTCTGGGATTTGCTTTTGCCCGCACTGTCCAGACCTTCCTGCTGCCGCGTCTCCCCTTCCTCCCCATCAGCCCACCCTCCTCCTCCTTCTCCTCCTCCTCCTCTCGTTGTCCTGGCAACCAGAGGCCAGGAGCCTCTGCCCCGGGTGACAGCCCCGCAACAAAGGCGGCTTTGAGAGCGCCGGCGGCACCGGGGCGTCCCCAGCGCCCCTCAATGCGGGCCGGCGAGTGCTGGGGGTGGCCCCGAGCCCCGGGGGATCCCCGGAGCCTCGGCGGCTCCGGCCGTGCCCCTCGGTGTCCCACGGGTCAGGGGACAGGGTTCACGGGCTCCTCTCCGCCACGGGGTCGAGCTGGGCGCAGGAGGGGCACGGGCTCATTCTTGTGGCCGTGGCAGGGTGGAGACCGGGTCAGGCGTCCTCGAAACCCCTCACACAGCCCGGTGGGTCCCCAAGTGTCATTCAGCGTGAAGGAAGTTGTCCATCAAAGCTGCAGGCAGGCCGGGACAGAGGGAGTGCCTCAGGGAGAAAACTTCCAAACCTCTGGCCCTGCTGCTTTTCCCTTTTCCCTCTTCTCCCAAAACGAGCTGCACTTTCCCAGACCGATGACACTAAAGGAATTCACTGGTGCAAATCTAGAAAGAGTTTCTCTGCAGCAAGACTTGGCATTTGCTTGGGTAAAGTGTGAGGCTGGGAAGTTATTCCAGGGAGGAATTGATCTGCAGGTAAAGCTGGAGGTCTTCTTGCCTAAACCAGCAGCAGTGCTGGGTTAATGGCTGAACTAAATAATTACAGGTCTTTTCCATCCTAAATGATTCAAGGATTCCATAAACCTAACAGAAGGTCCAGGGATGTCAGGCACACAGCACATAATTTTGGAGGCAGCCAGACCTGGGGCAAACAGGCTTTCCCAAAAATGTGAGGCACGGAAGAAGAAACCCTCCTGAAACACAAACAAACCCCATGGGACTCGTGTTCCCGGGCAGGTGGGGGTCAGGAATGCACAGCACCAGGCTGGCCCCTCATCGTTCTCTCTGCTCTGTGGCCACAGCAACCAGCTGAGGGGGGAAGATGCTGCCCACATTTTTCATAGAAGGGACCTTAAAATCATCCCATTCCACCCGTGCCATGGCAGGGACACCTTCCCCTGTCCCAGGCTGCTCCCAGCACCAGTGTCCAGCCTGGCATCCAGGGGCAGCCCCAGCTGCTCTGGGCACCTGTGCCAGGGCCTGCCCACCCTCACAGGGAGGAATGTCTTCCCAATATCCCATATAAATCTTCCCTTCTTCATCTTAAAGCTGTTCCCCCTGGTCCTGTCACTCCATGTCCATGTAAAATGTCCCTCAGCCATCCAGGGGGCTGGGGCTGTGCAGCATCTCCTCATCTGCCGCTCTGAGTGGGGACATTGCCCCACAGGCATACACAGAACCTGCAGGTGACAGCCTGAGATCAGGCAGCCTCTTGCTCCCAGGGTTCTCCTTGAGCCTGGCAAAAGCCTTGAAGCTTTTCTTGTTTTACTCCTCACCCCTCACGTTTCCTAGCTGAAGGAGCTGTCCCCAGGTGCCAGCAGAGCAGAGCTCTCAGTCCTGTCCCCAGGCTGGCAGCCTGCCCAGGCATCCCAGAGGCACCAGCTGCTGCTGGGGGAGCAATTTGGGTAAGACAGAGAGGATGGGACCCCAAAACCTCCTCCAGCAGGGGACAGGGAGCATCTTCTGGGTGCACATTCCTGCCAGCCTGCTAATTAGGCAAATTCAGGGGCATCCTTCTTGTCCAGCTTCAGCAGAGCTGCTCAGGCTCTCCAGTGGTCCCTTCCAGCCGCTTTCCAAGCCAACCCTCCTCCCCTTGCAGGACATCCCTGAGCTGGGCTCTCCTCTCCTCTCCTCTCCTCTCCTCTCCTCTCCTCTCCTCTCCTCTCCTCTCCTCTCCTCTCCTCTCCTCTCCTCTCCTCTCCTCTCCTCTCCTCTCCTCTCCTCTCCTCTCCTCTCCTCTCCTCTCCTCTCCTCTCCTCTCCTCTCCTCTCCTCTCCTCTCCTCTCCTCTCCTCTCCTCTCCTCTCCTCTCCTCTCCTCTCCTCTCCTCTCCTCTCCTCTCCTCTCCTCTCCTCTCCTCTCCTCTCCTCTCCTCTCCTCTCCTCTCCTCTCCTCTCCTCTCCTCTCCTCTCCTCTCCTCTCCTCTCCTCTCCTCTCCTCTCCTCTCCTCTCCTCTCCTCTCCTCTCCTCTCCTCTCCGGGCTCTCTCCGTTGGGGACGGACGGAGGAAGGAGCCGCGGTGGCTGCAGGCAGGGAGGGCTCCTCGGACCCACCCTCCTGCTTTTTCCTGCCTTCCGAAGCGCCGCTTTCCTGCAGCCGGGTCCAAGCTCTTCTTGGCCCCCGCGGTGCCTAAAAATAACTCCCGTGCGCAGGTCTGGGGAAAAACTTCTGAGCTGGACCTCAGCTCTGGAAGGAAAATGAAGAAGAGGCAGTCAACGCCCCTGGAGGAGTGACCCGGGGGTGCCGGGGCTGTTCCCGCTGTCCCTGAGGACAAATGTGACCCCCGCGGCGGGATGAAGTGGCCCCGGGGTCTGGAGATGCTGTCTGCATCCAGAGGTGATGCCCAGCCGAGCTGCTCAGAGCTCAGCCCCACGCAGATCCCAGCTGGACACAGCGCGGGGGAGTCTTCGGGCTGGCAGATGTCCGGAGATTCACACCTGGAATGTTTCCGGAGTCCTCTGTGGGGCATCCTGGGCACTCCTGGGTCTCAGCCCTGCCTTTGGGATCCGCCTGGGTGCCTGGGGAGGGGGGGCACACCCACTGCCAGCGCACCGGGGTGATGAGGTTTTGGGGATGCTCACAGCCCGTGGTGCTGTGAGCGCCAGGCACGACCCCCGCGGAGGTGCCACCTCTGCCCTCCACGGCTGCCCCGCTGCTCCCCCTCCCTCTCTGTCCCCAGGAGTCTCCTGCCTTCCAGGAAATGGGATATTAAACGGTGTTAATGAGCCTCTCTGGCAGAAGCTTCAACAAAAGGCTCTTCCCAGGGCTGCTGGATGGGAACGGATGGGTTCAGGGGAGGGGAGGGCGAGGGGGCAGGGCTGGGCTGCTGAACCTCCTTCCTCTGCCATCCATCAGCTGTCAGGGCACCGCAGAGCCTCTGAGCCTGGATTCCCTGGAGACAGCCCGGCTCTGCGGTGGGCAGGGACAGTGTCCTGGGCGAGCTGAGACCCCCTGGCACTGCCAGGCCGGGTGGGGGACAGGAGGAGCCCTTTCTGGTGCTGATGGGCTTGTTCTCTTAAAGCACTGCTATTCCTGCAGGCACAGACAGCGTCCTGCAGGAATGGGCTTCCAGCTGGGATGGTTGCACCCACAGAATGGTTTGGGCTTGAAGGGACGTTGAAGCTCATCCGGTTCCACTCCCTGCAGGGACACCTCCCACCGTCCCAGGGTGCTCCAACCTGGCCTTGGGCACTTCCAGGGATCCAGGAACCGCCACAGCTGTTCTGGGCACCCTGTGCCAAGGCTTCCTCACCCTCATAAGAAACAATTCCTTTCCACTATCCCACCTCACCCTGCCCCTGGCAGTGGGAAGCCGTCACTTGAAGGGGTAACGTGCCCATCTGCAGGCAGGCACGGGTGGCCCAGGTGGATGTCACATCCCGTGTCCTGCCCCTCTGGCTCCTGACGCAGCCCCAATCTTTATATAGCCCGAGCTTCCTGTTTGTGGGGCGTGCGAGGCCTTCTCGCTCCCTCGCTCGCTCTTGTCCCTCTTGGCTGAGGGCAGGAGGGAACCAGTGTCCTGGGAAAAGTAAAACTTGAAAGCAAAGCTGGACTTTTCATTGTCAGGAGGCTTCTTTTTATTTTTTTGATGCATTTCCTCTGGGTCGTTTCCTTTTCATTCGAATGCAGGATAAAAATATGTTTCCGCTGACATCAGCCCGCTGTCCCTTTTCGGCAGGGAGCTGGTGCTGGTCTCCCTGAGCGCCCCAGGGCTTTACATTCCTCTGACGACCATGAGAAACACGCCTGGAATGAGCAGCCAGGCCAGCTGGGGCGGCTGGGGGACTGGGAGGGACCAGCTGGGGCTTTTTGGGGAGTTGTTGATGGGGTTTGTGATGCTGCTCTTGTTGTGAAGGGCATTCAGCTTCCTTTGCTTCCCCACAGGTGAGGAAATGGGGAAATTAATCTCTTGTGCCCTCCCAAGCAGCAGCCTCCCCTGGAGGGAGAGGATGAGACACTGCCCTGCCCTGCCTGGCACGGGGTGCCCAGAGAAGCTGTGGCTGCCCCTGGGTCCCTGGAAGTGCCCAAGGACAGGGCTTGGAGCAGCCTGGGACATGTGCACATCTGGAAGGTGTCCCTGCCACAGCAGGGGTGGAATGGGATGAGCTTGAAGGCCCCCTCCCGCTGAAACCATCTGGGATTGGATGAGAGGGTTCATCTAGGCCAGGACTTACCACACCCAGGTGTGGGGTTGCAACCAGGTGATTTTAAGGACCCTTCCAACCCAAACCATCCCATGATTTTATGAACACAAGAGCTACTCAAAAAACCAAGGCTTTGCTGCAGCTCCATGGGAGAGGACCTGGAGCTGCTGCCTCGTTGGAGAGGGGGTGAGCCTGGAGCTGCTCTCCCTCGGTCACCACACACACGCTGAGAGGTCCCAGGGATCCTGGAGACCCAGATGTTTGTACAGCTGTGGCTTCACCCTGTTTGCTTTGTGCTGGGTGGCCCTGAACTCGCTTGAAATATTTGGTGTGGGGGGCGTGGGGTCCCTGCAGCCGTGGCTGGGGCTGCTGGCTTGGGTGAGGATCAGGGACATTTCTGGCCTGGCCTCTGACGGATGGAGCTGCTGGGAAAGGATTTCTCCCCAAGCTCTCTCAGCTTTCCCATCCTGATGAAAGCATTTGGTAAGCAAGAGGCCAAATGACTCCTCTGGAGCTGGTCTCTCCAAAGAGGCTGTTTTGTTGTCCCAACAACTTCACAGAGAGCTTCAGGAAGGAAAAACTGTCCCAAGGAAAATGAGGCTGTGGAAAAATGGGACGTTTCAACCTCTTCCAAACATGTTTTCAATGAGGAGAGATCTGGAGGCGTGGAACAGCTCCAGTTCAAGGGAGTCATCATTTTGGGATGGCAGCGGTTTATTTGAGGAGGTCCTGGCTGGGACAAGGACAGGAAGTCCTTGTCCCAGGAAGAGGCACAGAGAGGCACTTTTCCATGTCCAGACCATCAGTGCTATGCCTCCCTGGCACTGCTCCACCTCTCCAGCTGGGCCACTATTCTGGAAAAGAGGCATTTTCCCTGTTTTATTTCATTCCCCAAGAATCCACCCCTTTGCTCACCTCCTCCACCTTTCCCCAGGGCAGGTCCATCCTCCTGCTTGCCTCCTGGCTCCTCCCCTCCACCTTTCCTGTCCTCCCTGCCCCGGTGCCTTCAGGGAGCCCATCAAACCTAAGAGGCAGCTCTTCCTCTGCCCACAATGCTCCTGGAGAGTTCCGAGGTGCAGCCACACCCCAAAACACCAGGCTGGGACCCGTGTGGTTCTCAAGGGGAGTTCTGCATCACAGATGGGGTCCTGGCATGAGGATCTGAAGCGCGGCTGCACTGTCAAGGTTCATCCCCAGAAGTTTTGCTGACACCTGGGTTCTGTGGGCAGATTTTTGGGTGCAGAGAGCCCCGTGGCGGGGCAGAGCACGGGACAGGCCATGGGGTGTGGGTTCAGGAGGCACAGGGTGGTCCCGATGCACCTTTGGCTCTCACGCTGCCTGTGCAGGGAATGTGGTGCCGCTGGGGGAATTAGAGGAGCAGGTTTGGATTCAGACATCCTCTGGGACAGGGACCTGGGGCCCGGGAAAGGAAAACCCACTGACCCAGGCTGCAAAACCACCCCAAGACAGGCCAGGAGCGCCCGGCGGAGCCCAGGCGAGAGTGACAAACGGGACAATTGCTCCATCTTGTGACACCAGCTGCGAATGCAGCGAGGCGGTGGGAATGACGATGGGGATTGGAATCAGAGGCTATCCTGAGATGGAAGGGACCACGGGGATCATCCAGGCCAGCTCCTGACGCTGCACAGGACAATCTCAAAATCCCACCCTGGCATCCCTGGCAGCTCTCTCCAAACTCTCCTGGGGCTCTGTCAGCCTCGGGACCGTGCCCATTCCCTGGGGAGCCTGGCAGTGCCAGCACCCTCTGGGGAAGAATCTTTCCTGAGCTTCAACCTAAACCTGCCCTGACGTGGCTTCTGCTGCAGGAATTGATGTCTCCATCAAGGGAGATCCATGTCCCACTGCTCAGCAGAAATCTTCTGGGAATCTGTCTCCATCCTCCCCGTGGTTCCCGCTGAAGGCAGCAGCTGGACTCCCTGTGAAATTTCCCTGCTCCTTCCTCCTGCCGGTGGGAAATGAGGATGAGGAGAAGCAATTCCTGTGCACCAACTGCACTGCCAGCCTCTGGCTTTGGCATGGAAATGATTCTGACCACCAAGGAGCCTCCTTGGCTTTGCTTTAGGGCTGCCCCTCAACGGGAAACCAGAGGAAAAAAAGGCTGAGATTCCAAGGGCTGAAGCAGAGCAGCTCATGGGGTTATGGATCACTTTGGTTCCACTCCAAATATAAAACCAAAAATTGAAACCATTTGTGAACAAAGTCACTTCCTGGGGATTGACAGCTCCTGAGTCCAGAGCAGTTGGGCAGAGCTCCAGGTGGTTCCCTCCACCTCTCCTCATCCTGTAGGATTTTAGTTTGGGAAAAATGTTCCTGATCAGGTCAGCCCCAAATTCCCATAATTCAATCCATGGAGAGGAAACCTGCCTGCTGAAAGGCTGCAAGAGTAACTTAGCATCATGAAAGCATGGAAGCTGGGATATTCTGGAAAACCTGACTCTGTTTTTCAGTGTTTTTTGGATAACTTGCCGAGGTCAAGGGTAGGAAAGAGGCACCAAACATCATCCAGACCTTTTAGCTGAGGCACAGGAAAGCAAATCTCTCAGGTTCGTGGATAAGATCCCAGTCTGGAGTTTGGAACATCCGCTCCTGATTCCAAATTTCCTGTGTTGTGTCACCTGTCCCCAAGCCCCAGCTGTGACCCGTGAGCTGCCTTTGGTGGGGCTGCTCTGTGTCCCCTGGGTAGCTGGAGAGTGGTGCCCTTTCCCTGTTCCCCAGCCCACTCGGGGGCACCGGGGACTGGAGAAAATACGAAGAGGAGCAAAGCAGAAAGTTCTGAGCAGCCATTGGCACCTCAGGCACGTCCACGGACGAGTTCTGCTTTCTTTTATTTCTTTGAAGTGTGAACAATGGCTTTTCTCCCGGAATCCTGGCTGCCACCGGAGCAGGCAGCGAGTGTCACCCCGCAGTGACATCGCCTCGCGGGAGAGGCAGCAGAGCGGAGCCCGGCGGTGTCACAGTGCCCGGGCCCGGGGCTCGGCTCATGCATCACTGTCCGCGGTGTCACCGCTCTCATGGAGATAAATGGGGACGTGGCTCCGGCAGCGCTCCCCAGTCACTTCCACTTAGGAGATTGCTGGAGGAGACGGGTGCCAGACAGGTCAGCAGGAGACAAATCACCTCCAGGGTCACGGCTGAGCTCCTGCTGGCAGGGACGTGTCCCATCCCATAACCTGTGTCCCATCCCATAACCCAGCTGTGCTGGCAGGGAAGGGGCTTGGGGTGGATCCAAGCAGCCCTGTGAGGAGGAATCACAGCCTCAGGGAATGGTTTGGGTTGGAGGGGAGCTTAAAGAATGTCTCATCCCAACCTCTGGCATGGGCAGGGACACCTTCCCCCAGAGACGTGACATGGCACACAGCAGATGGCACAAGGGAGGTGACACAACATAGCCCCTCAGGACACAGCAGAGAGATGTGCTGGCTCTGCTCAGCTCCAGGAAAACCATATGAGTGTTTCACAGAGCTCTCACATACAGGAAGTGTCTAAAGTTCTAAAGCATCAGGATAAAAATCAAGCCAGGCCAGGGATGGGTGGCAGCAGGTGAGAGCATCTCCGGATGGATAACACAGGGAATTGTGACCCAGCAAAATGGGTGTGCAGGGAGGGAAGAGCACATCCAGGCATAAAGGGAATGCAGCAGAGAAGGATGGGGCTTTGAACTGGAAACAAAATGCCCAGGGAATGTCTTGGCAGAGAGGGATGTGTCAGGCCATGGCAGATTTCCCTGGAGCACTGGAATCCTATGGACAGCACCAGAGAGAAATGAAGGGAACATGCTTTGGCATCCGGGGCAGCCAGGAGTAGGGAGGAAGGAGGGAATGTGGACATTTCCAGGCTCAGCAGCCCCTGATTGCCTCCTGCTGGGAGCAGAGCTCCTGTATGAGCAGAATTATCACTATTTTAAGTTGGAAAGACCAAACTCTTTCTCCTTTGAGCCAAGCTCAGAGATTCCTCAGGTCACAGAGCAGCTCCTCAGCTCCAGGGCTGGCCACCCCTGGGGAGCTGGGCTCTGGGACATGGAGGAGAAGAGTCCAGCCTGCTGGGGGATCCCTGGGAGAGGGAGATGTCTCTTCCCCAGCTCCTGGGGAGGGGAGCTGTCCATAGACCTGTGTTTGGGACCTGCCTTTCCATGGGCCTCCTTTGATGGCACTAATTGGCCAGAGAGCTGCAGGGAGACCCCGGCACCGTGGTGGAAGGACGAGATGAAATGGGAGTGCAGAATAAATCATGAGCCAATTTCCAGCATTTTCTTGGCTGAGATGGAATGGCTAATCATTCTGATGGCATAATTTGCATAATTACTCTGCCCACTTGCCCAGGATGGGCTGAGCAGTGAGAAAAACAGGCTGCTGATTCCAAGGGAGATGTTTGTGGAAGTGATTGAGGGAGTCGTGGGACTCGGAGCTGGGAACAGATGGCCTTGGTCATGGGGCTGGACCTGGGGCTCCCCTCTGCTCTGTGCAGATGGTGCTCCTCAGACAGAACCCCACAAACAGCATTTCCAGGCAGAATTCCCACCTTTCCTGATCAAGGTTCTGTGACTGATAAGTGAAACAAGGAGGAATTTGGAAAAAAAGCAGCAAAGCGTGAGGAATCTGGCAGTGCCGTGGTTTGTGGGGAGGTGCAGCAGGACCTTGGAAGCTGATTTCCTCACACCCTGAGCACCCAAAGAAATCAAATTCAGAAATCCTGATGGACCCCAGCTTCCAGGCTGCTCCAGCCTCCAGCTGCTCTCAGAAATTTCCAGCTTGGAATTAGTGACATTCCACAGAGTCCCAGAAGGGTTTGGGTGGGAAGGGGTCTAAAACCTCATCCAGCCCAGGCCCTGCCATGGACAGGGACATCTTTCACCGCACCAGGTCACTCCAAGCTCTGTCCAGCCTGACTTGGAAGGTTTTCCTCTCTTTTCTCATGTCACACTCCTGTTTTTGTCTCCTTTTCTGCAGCCCATCATGGACCCCTCACATACAATGTGTCAATTAGCATGAGGCCATGGAATATTTCTGTGGGAAGCACTGGAATCCCATGGAAAGCATTTTTGATGATTTAAGACACTTCCCTATCCCTGGAAGTGTTCACAGGATTTCCTTACCACAGGACAGCTCCCAGGCATGGATCCACCCCAGCCCTGACACCCTGTGCAGCCCCAGGTTTCTCTGATTCTTCTGAAACATTTGACAGAAATCCTTCTATTGTTTGGAAAACTAAAATCAGATCAGCAAAGCCGAAACCTTTCAGTGCCACCCTGAGTTCCTGTGGCAAAAGTGGCTCCAGCCCCGCGTTCCCTGCGAGTTTTTGGATTGCAGAACATCCTTGCGTGGTGTTAACACTCTCCACAAGCAGGACAATCCATGTTTCTTGTTTGGTTAACACTGGGTGGCTCCAGGGCCTTCCCACACACATTTATTTGCATATTTCTTCCAATGGAACATAATAAAGTATTCATATCGTTAAAGGAAATGGGGAAATCAGAGGGTCTGGTGCTGCTCCTGTGGCTGAGGGAATGGGAGAGCTGTGTTCTCCCGCAGGGGAGGGTGGGGGCAGAGGGTGACACTGGTCTTGAGGGGACACTGATCTTGAGGGGACGCTGATGTTGAGGGGACACTGATGTTCAGGGGACACTGATGTTGAGGGGACACTGGTCTTGAGGGGACACTGATGTTGAGCTGTGCCCCAGCCCTGCGGAGCTGTCGCTGTCCTGCAGGCCCTGGCCCGCCGTGCCCTGGCAGACGGGGACACCACAGCCCGTGCTTCCCAAAGGTTCCCCTTCCCTCCGCCTCGTGTGGAGGCACTGGCTGCCAGGCACGAAGGAAAGCACGTCCCTGTTGGTTCCTGCTCTCCTCCTCGGTGCTGCCAGCCGGGATGAGCAGCAGGCCGTGCTCTGCAGCCCGAGGCCTGTGCCGGCCCCTCCATGGCCACCCTGTCCTGTGCTGAGCAGCAGCACCCCGGCCTGCAGAGCTCAAGTCAGGCTAATCAGGATGTATAGCCAGCCACCGAGGCCATGAATGTTTAATGAGGCCTGTTAAAGGATTTTTAGTAGTTCTCTCCCCACGGACACCACGATGACTTCTTTGTTTATAATTTTTTCCCCCTTTCCTGTTGCCACTAATCACCGACTCTCGGCTCCTTAATGGCACCTTGGGGGAGCTCTGAGAATGACTTATTTCTTTATTTATTTACTTGCTCCAAAGTGAAGAGAAACCCTGCCTGCCACTGCCACGGGCGGTTCCAGGTGCCAGGATCCATCCTGGCAGGAGTGGAGGTTCCTGGCTGTGCTGGGGGTACAGGAGTGGCACCTGGAGCCACCCCCTCCCTGGCTGAGAGCAGAGAGAGGCCGAGGCAATGGGCAGAGAGGGAAAGGAAGGGAGGGTCCCTGCACTGGACCTAAATGAGGGGTTTTCACTGGAGAAAATGAAGGTGTTTATTACAATAAGGGTGGGCAGGCCGTGGCACAGGTGCCCAGAGAAGCTGTGGCTGACCCTGGATCTCTGATCCGCTGGCCTTTTTCTGAAATGTCCAAAAATGTCTTCTGTCTCACACAGCCCTGAACATTGCCAGTTGGCCTTGGGAATCTGTTCCAGGAGGAAATTTGCCCTTTTTTAACTTAAGTGTTTTTGATTATTTAAGACAGAAAACTCTGCCTGCCTTCAGAGGGAAGTTTTACATCTTTAATTTGGTGAAGAAGAGCTGGAACTTGCTGATGCAGGTTCCCTGACTTTCCCCTGGCGATGGGGGAAGTGTCACTCAAAATATTCTCAAGAAGATGCTGACAGCTGAGGATGGGGGTCTGGGCCTGCCCCGGGCCCTGCCCTTGCTGCCCAGACCAGGGCATCTCCCCCAGCCTCATGTGGGGCAATTTAGAGGGGCAGAGCCAGCCCAGCCCAAGCCCCTTCTGAGCTGAGGGTGCTGGGGATGCTGAGTGCCAACAATTCAGGATGCTGAGTGGCAGCAATTCCTCTTCCTCTTCACATCAATTTGCAGCAGGTTCTGCTGCTAGCTGAGCCTCCATGCCAAGCTTTAGTGCTTTTTAATTGCCTGGTGGAGCTGGCTCAGCTTGGAGCTCTCCAGAGTCCCAGACTCGCCTTGGTAACTGTCTGAACCACCAGGGCAGAGCAGCAGGAAAGCAGGACAGGCAATTGAGCTGGCTCCTCCCTGGGAATATTCCCACACCTCTGTAGTTGGTTTTCCAGACCTTCTCTTCATCCTCTCACCTGAAGTGAGTCCTCCTTCCCCGGTGCTGCTGTGAGAGGTGTCACAAGACAACCACTGCATTTCCAAATCCTGCTCCTGCCCAGGCTCCTGCACTTCAGCAGGAGCTGGGGTCCATCCTGGACAACCCGTTGCCATCAGCTGAGCAAAATCTGCTCTCGTTCCTGAATTTCCACCACACTTCCACAGCTGTCTCTGGTCCCAGACAACTGCCTGGAGGATTTTGTCATCCTCGTTCTCTGCTCCCAGTTTGGCACAAGGCACCCTGCAAGTCACAGAATCATAGAATGGTTTGGGTTGGAAGGGACCTTAAATCTCATCCCATTCCAAGCCCTGATGGGCAGGGACACCTTCCACTAGACCAGATTGTTCAGAGCTCCCTCCAGCCTGGCCTTGGAGGAAGAATAAAGGCATGGCCAGGATTTCCATGTGTGTTTACCCTGCAGGCAGCATTCCCAACCCAAGGAGCCTGGAGAAAGGGCTGCACCTGAGCCCTGACTCCCAAGACCTGCTCACAGCATGGCTGGGAAGTTCTGCAGGGATGTTAATGGCACAGAGAAAAGCCATTAAAGGAGGAAGAACTGAGGTTACAATATTGTGCTGAAAAGTTTATTGCTGCCTGTAGAGACATCAGGTCTGTACTTCCAGGATTACTCAGTGCTTAATGCCCAATGCCTGCACATTAGTTTTGCCGGGAAGCCCATTTGGGGTTCTTCCAAAACGGAAAAATTAAAGGGCTTCCCTAATAAATGTGCTGTCCAAAAGCAAAAAGGAGAAAAAAAAAGGCTCCAAGTCCAGCTCAGGAACCCAACCTGAGACAGTAGTGTAGGGCCAGGGGTGGTCCTGCTGGCTGAGCCCTGGATGGGCAGTGCTGGCCCCTAGAACTTCTGGGAATGGACATCCATTGCTGCTCCCTTGCACCTCTGGCTCCTCCTGACACTAAGCTACAGCAAGAAAGGTGGAAATTTACACACGAATTTGGGTGTTTAGCAGGTGAATTTGACTGGGAAATTCTCCTCCTGATTTTACTGATAGGTGGAAACTCCAGAGCAGCAGAGCTGCTTGTCACCTTGCTCTCCATCCATCATCCATCCATCCATCCATCCATCCATCCATCCATCCATCCATCCATCCATCCATCCATCCCTTGTGCTTGAGAGAACAGCCCTTTTCCTACATCCAGGCTCTCAGGCCACCCTTTTCCCAGCATTAGGCTCCATCAGGGAGCAGAATGAGTGCCTGGAATAGATGCAGGCACAATGGATGGGGAGGCAGCAGCGATTTGGGGAAGCGGCAGCGATTCAGCCCGAAGACGGAAGGTTGGGCTCTCTCCTGCTCCTCTCCTGGCACCCAGCTCTGATCTGAAATCAATGTGAGCGAGGTGCCAGGATGTGAGTGAGACTCTGTGTCTCTTTGCAACCCAGAGAACCCAGAAGTTTGTGTAGGCACTGCCTGGAAACAGAGCAAAGGGTGGAACAGCAGCTTTGTGCTGTTCTCGGGAGGTCCTTAACTGCCTTGGGCTCCACCTTGGGTGGGCCAGGGATGGTTTGTGTCCTCTGGCCATCTCCAAAAGTTTTGGGGGCTGGGGGGTTTCTGTGTGTGCCCAGGTGAGGGCTTGGTTCACTTGGAAATGTCGGTGGGAGATGGGAATGGCACCAAGGTCCAGTTTGCCTTGGGAGCAGAGGGTGGGAGCTCCACAGCAGCCCCTGCTCCCAGGGACATTGATTCCCTGGTGGCTCAGCCTGGAGCAAAAGAGGCTCAGGGGGGCCCTTCTGGCTCTGCATAACCCCTGACAGGAGGGGACAGCCGGGGGATTGGGCTGTGATCCAGGGAACAGGGGCAGGAGGAGAGGGAACGGCCCCAGGCTGGGCCAGGGGAGGTCAGGGTGGACACCGGGAGGAATTTCCCCATGGAAAAGATTGTCAGGCATGGGAAGGGACTGTCAGGGAGGTTTGGAGTCCCCATCCCTGGAGGGATCTAAAAGTCATGTGGATGTGGCACTTGGGGACACGAGTCAGTGGTGGCCTTGGAAATGCTGGGGAACGGTTGGACTGGATGACCTTAGAGGGCTTTTCCTGTGTAAATGATTCCATGAGTCCATGAATTCACCAAGGAATGTTGCCTGTACAGGCGATTTGTCTCTTCATGGGGTCTTACTGAGGGAATTTAAGGTTTGGCTCCTTTGGTGAGCCCGGGGCTGGGCTGTGGCTCAGTTTTTGGCATAATCCCTGTGCCAGGGACATTGTGGGACTGAGAGATTCCCTGCCAGGGAAGTGTGAGGATTTTTTTTTGGGAATAGCAAGGAAAAGCAAAGGAAGAAGAGGAAAGAGAACAGTACAGGCCAAGAAAGTCCAAGGCAGTGAACACCAAACAGGGAGCACAGGAAGAGCTCACAGGCTGAGCCAGGCTGGGCAGGTGGGTGCTCACCTTAAGCTGGGTCTGGATCTCTCCACAAGCTGAGTTCAGCATCCTGTGGTGAAATTAGAAGATCTGTGCCTAAACTTAATCAAAAAGAGGCAGCAGAAGAATATGAGTGGAATGATTGGAGATTACAGGGAAGCAGTGGAACTTGGGGACGGGCAGAATGAGTGTTGAAGCCTCAGGGAGCAGTGACTTTCCTTGCAAAATCAGATCATTTGGGAATGTCAGTACCTCCAAGTGTCACTCCTCCAGAGTCTGGGTGCTCTGCCCAGCGAGGGATCTCATCCCATCCGTGTCTCCCTCTTCAATGCCCGAGGCTGTGCTTCTCTCCAGTCAGGAATTTTGCTGAGGAAAGCTGGGATTGCAGGCTGGGCAGGGGCTTGGCACACAGATCCACGTGAGGGGCAATGCCAGCTTTCCTCCTTGTCACAAATCCCTCCCGGCCTTCCCGGGGAGGGGCTCCATTGCTCCGAGGGTTCATTAGAGTTCATTAGTGCCCATTAACAGGTCTGTCCCAGAGCTCAGCCTGACCCCAGCAGCTGTGAGCTCCAGGGAATAGCTCCCATTGCTCTGCTCCTTCCTTCCCTGCAGCTCCTCTGTGCCTCAGTTTCCCAGCCTGGGTAACCTCGAGGCTCCTGGATGCTCTTTGGATCCAGGATTTCTCCTCCCAGCCTCCAAGAGCTGTTTCCTCTCTCTCTGCAGGAGCACTTTGGCTGCTCCATCCTTGGAAGAGTCCAAGGCCAGGTTGGACAGGGCTTGGAGTGCCCTGGGATAGTGGAAGGTGGGGATGATTTTAGGGTCTTTAGGGTCCTTTCCAACCCCAGCCATTCCATGATTCTCTGATTTAAGCACACAATGCGCCTCCTCTCAGGTCTTCTCTCTTTTACCCACACCAGTTTTTTCCTAGATATTTTTTTCATTATCTCTTGACTTTTTCCAGTTTATATTTCTTAATAGACATTTATACATTTCTTACTAAGGAGACCCAAGAATTTTAAGTTTGTATTTTTTATTAAAGAAGAAACTTCCTTGTTTTTACGTTGGTGGCTGGCGGTTCATGGGGAGGTGACAGCTGAGTGACAGCTCTGGCAGAGCAGGAAGGAGGGAGTCAGTACCTGAGATCAGTCAGTGACAAACTGCCTGGGGAGGGCCTTCCCTTGCTCACATCCCCGTGACTGCTGAGGAGCCCTTCTGCGGGAGCTGACGGGGCAGGAGATGGAGTTAAACCCAGCTTAGAGGGCTGGGAGAGAACAGGAGGAGGAGAGGCCGCTGTGGGACCTCCCAACACTGGAAAATTTGGGGGTGTGGAGCAGAAGGTGCTGAGGGGAGAGGGGACAGGGACAAGGATCCTGCTTCTTTGTGCCAGCGGAGGAAAACCTTCGGAAAATTAGAGCCAAGCACTGTCTGCACTTCTCGGGAGGTGATGTGGGAGATGAGTGAGAGCGTTCAGGTACAACAGCCTCGGCTGAAGAGGTCTCTGCATCATTTCCCACCGGGATCTGCTCCCTGCATCGGCTCCTCCCGTTCCTTCCCCACCCAAATTCCCCACAAGCAGGAGGGTTCCAACTGAGCCAGGCTCCAGCCCAGAGCAGGAAAGTGCAGTGGAGGATTCCCCTGTTCCCAAAGTCTCGGCTGCATCCTCACTCCCCTCCTGCCTGTCTCGGTGGCCCCGCGGACGGGCAGGGACCGTGTCTCTGGCAGCCCGGGGCCCTCCAGGAATTGAGCAGTGTGTTATCAATTCCGCAGGGGAAGATAATGTTGTCTTTCACAGCTCCGGTGTCAGCTCTGCTGATTAGTCTGATGCAAATGAGCTTTTAGCCTTGACACGGAGCCCGAGGTCCGGGAGGAGAGAAGGAGGATCCAGCACAGTCCCGGAGAGCTGGAGCACTCCTGGCAGTCCCAGCTCCACCCTGAGAGAAGGAGCAGGACTTGGGCTTGCCTTTTCTGGCGTTTTTCCATCATTTTCACTTCAATAATTTCCCTTTGGTCTCCGAATGAAGGTCCTGTTGCTCTTGTCCTGGTTCTGCCCGTAGATTTGCACCAAGACCGAGTAACTCTTACCCATCCCCCGAGGCCCTTCCCCACCCTCCTGCTCTGGGACACGTTCCTGGGGGGATCATGGAAAATGCCTTCTGGAGAAAGAGCCCTTTGTACCTGCAAACCAAG
Source organism: Passer domesticus (assembly GCF_036417665.1). Lineage (NCBI taxonomy): Eukaryota > Metazoa > Chordata > Aves > Passeriformes > Passeridae > Passer > Passer domesticus. Next base: position 18,733,898 of record NC_087480.1, on the reverse strand, counting down.
GGAGAGGGGTAAAACCTGAGGAACATCCCGTTTGTGCTGCTGCTTTTCTAACCAGAACTGCCCCTCAAACCCAGGCCTTTCCTTTCCTGTCTCCAACACCTGATTCTGCTAAAAAGCCATCCAGCACCAGCCTCCCTGCCTGGAGAGGTTGGTATTTTATTTAGGGCTGATCCATTTTTCTTTTAATTCAGATCAATGCGGGTTAATTGAGAGCAGCTTATTTTTACTTCTGCTGGTCTCTGCCTGCCAGGATCAATAGCAGTCATTTCCACTTAAACCGTTGTACCTTTACTGGAACCAGCAGAGCCCCCAGCCCTCCACGCAGCCCCATCCCTGTGGTTCCTGGTGCAATAATTCCAACCAGGCTCTCGTCAGTCTGGCTGCAGCGGCATCCTCGTAATGCTGGGAGGAAATGGAGCCGTGCTCAGCCCCGACCGGGGGAGATGGATTACAGCCTGCAACATTTGCACACTAAAAATACCCAGCGAGGGGCAGCCGCTCATTGATCCCTCTGCCTTAATGGGCCGCAGAAGGTCCCTCTGGCCACCCGCTGCCGCTAGATGGGGCGATGCGGCAGCGCTGCAGCCCCGAGCCGTGCTTCGCCTCCCTGGCCCGCGGAGGCGGCTCCGCTCGGCCCAGGACCTGCAGGAGCTCGGGGTTTCCACACCCGAGACTCTTTCGGTGGAACAAACCCCACTGGCCGTGGGGGGCTGAAGGAAACATGGGTGTTCTGCTGCTGGCTGTGCAGGGAAATCCTCGTGGATAGCGTGGGTTTGGGGCCAGGCTGCTGCATCCCAGGGTTTGTCCTTGGCCAGTGGAAAATCATAGGATATTTTGAGTTGGAAGGGACCTTAAAGCTCATCCCACCCCTCGCCATGGGCAGGGACATCTGCCACTATCGCAGGTCCAACCTGGCCTTGAACACTTGGTGGGATGTGAGAAATCTCTCCCCCTGGATCCTGAACGGCTCAGAAATGTCTTGGTGTGACTGCGCTGTTCGTGGTGCAGAGTTTCACGTTTAAAACTTAGGATTTAGGTCAAATCCAGCAGGCAGCATGGTGGCCCAAAGGTGCCACTGTCCCCCTGCTCTGCCTGCTCCCACCTTCCCTGGCTTCCTGGCCATCATCCCCATGTACCCAGCTCTTCCCTCTCTGTTCCTGCAGATGAGCACTCATCCTCTTCCATCACCTGCCACGGGAAGCATTGTAGGAATTCTTTGTGGGATGTTATCTGTTGATCTGTTAATGGAGAACCGAGTCAGGTGGGCACAGAGGAGGGAGATCCTCTGCAGGACATCAGTTCAGTGTTTTAATGACCTTTTCCTCTCAATCACTGGGCAGAGGTTGGCTTTAGCTGGAGTTCTTGCAGAGCAGTTTCCTGCTCCCATGGCCCTGTGGCCTCCTGGGCAGGTGAGGACCAGCTCTGGGGGCTGCTGGGCCTTGTCCATGGGGAGGAAAAGTGGAGCAATGGGAGAAGGAGCCATCAAAGCAATGCCAAAGTCCTTCCCTCCCTCCCGTTCCCTGGCAGCGATCCCTGATCCCTGTGTTTGCTGCCCTTTCTAGAGCCAGCAGATTGAGACCTCCCAGGCCAGCTGATGTTTGGGGAAGAGAAGAATTACCAATTTCCTGATGGGTAAAAGCAGGGACAGAGCAGGCGGCGAGTTCTGGTCATAAATGTCAGGGAATAATGGCTTTGGCCCCTACCCCTGGAGCAGAACTGATTTAAAGAGTCGTTAAAAAGGGTCGGTGTCCGTAAGGGTGGCTCACAGGGTCTCCAGCCCAGCTCCTTTATTTCCTCTGGCTGGATCCACCAGGGCCATGGGTTTAGAGTAGCCATATGTCAGCTAAATGTGTCTCTAATTGATTTCTGGACCTGCATGGAGTGTAAACATTTTACCAGTCAGAGAGCAGCTGATCTGGAGAGGAGGTGGGAGGGGAAAGGGCAGGAGAAAGTCTGGTGTGAAGCTGAGGGGAGCCTCGGAAAACGACTTTTGTCTGGCCCCATCAAACCCCAACTCACCGCGGCCCCTCCGCGGGGTTCCCGGGTAATGGAGTCGCTCCCAGGGCAAAAGTTAACTCCAATTAGGGGCTGTGCAGGGAGGGGTTTCACTCCCACGTTTCCCCGCCGGAGCCGTGTCAGCTCCCGTTACGGAGATGGGCCGGGCAGCAGCTGGGAGCAGCGTGTGGACAATGAGGGGTGTCCTGGGAATCCTTCCTGCAGGGACACAGCCCGGCCCCGCCGCTCCTCCTCCTCCTCCTCCCGCTCCCAGCCACGGACAGCTCGCACCCAGCCCTTCTGTCCTCTGAACCACCCAACCTCTGCAAGGGCGTGACCCCACCAAAATGGTTCCTTCAGGACATTCCCCAGATTTCCCCCCTAAACCGTCTCTGATCCCTCATCCCTGCACACAGCCCCCGTTTTAACCCCTTGTTTGCCCAGCCCCTCCTGGGGACGCTGGGTGAAGCCTGATGGGACCAAAGAGGGAAAATCAATGCCAAGGCTGATGCTGCCCTGCAAAAACGATGATCCAGAACCAAAACCCAAGTCCAAACAGGTGGGGAAAGGCAGGTGAGCGTGGGGACAGTGTCCCCCATGTCCCTGGCGCTGCTCTGGAGAGGTGGCCGTGAGTGCCGAGGAGGGGGACCAAAGCCACAGTGTCACCCCATGTGAGACCCCTCTGGAAGATGCCCCCAGCAGCCCTGGGTCACCAGCCCCCCCAGGGCGGCCCCAGCACCCCGCTCTGGGGGTGTTTTCTTTCTCACCTCAGCCTTTGCTGTCACCTGTCGAGGACGAGCAGTCCAGGTGGTAAACAGAGATGGAAACCAGAGATCCTTCATCCCTTACAAGCCTTCAATTCAACCTCCAAGATTTTGTTCCAGAGCCACAAAGAGCAGGGAGGATTTGGGATTTCTCCTTCTGAGCAGGAAAAACAAAGTCCATTATAAGTCTCCTTCTACTCAATAAATAATCAGCTTTACTGAACCTTTTAATTAAACAGCAACGTTGTACAGAACTACTTACTTTAGAAAATATTGTGGAGCATTTACTGCAATAAAACACAACAAACTCTGTTTCAAGTCAGGTTTTTATTATTTTTTTCCCTCTTGCCAAGCCTGTGTCATGCAAAGCTTTCAGTCAGCTTGAATTTAATAAGCCAGCTCACCTGAACAGAACTGAAACTTGTTCAATAAACCCAAGGCAAAAGAGAGGGAAAAGTGGGGAATTATTAGAAAATGTTGGAGCGTAATGATTTTGGGGAAGCTGGGGGGGGGTTTGGGCTTCAAAATAGTGCTTAAACAGTCCTAAAATGAACAATGACAAGTGCAAACAGGTTAAAGCTGACATCCAAATAGCTGCCGAATGGAATGTTTTGGGAAGAGATAGGGTAAAGCACCGGGTGTGTGTGCGTGTGTGTGTGTATATATGTTACACTTTAAATTTTTTTTTCCTCCATATGGAGAGAAAAAAGAAAACCTCGCTGTGTATCCAAACCGAATTTTTCCTCCCGTGACTCAGTGGGATTCTCTGCTGGAGCAGGCTGGGGCAGGAGCTGCGGTTTTTCCGCCTCCCACCCGTGCCCGCAGCCGCGCTCTCAGCCGCTCGCCGTGCCCCCACCGCCGTCTGCGTGTGCCCTGCGGCCACCGCAGCCACCAGCAGCCGGGGTGGCTCTTTGTGGCTGTGCCTGACAGCTGACGCCGGCTCCGCTGGCCCCGCGGGCCGAGCCCCCCGAGCCCCCGCGCCTGGCGGCTCCCGGGCCGGGCCGGGCCGGGCCGCGGGCGCTGGGAGCGGCAGCCCGCCCCACCACGGCTTTTCAAGCCCGGGCCGGGCCCTCCCAGCTGCCGGCTGTCGGGTTTGCGGGGGGAGGAATAGCTCTACACCGGGATTGCTCCGAGGTGGGAGCCGCCGGCAGCAGCGCTGCAGCTCCGAGCCAGCGGCAGATGGAATTCCGTGCGGCTGGAGGCTCCAGATGCGCTGGGTCCAGCTTTCCCTGCACGGGTTCCTGGCTTCAATTGATCAGACCCCGCTTTCCCTGCATGGGTTACTGGATTAAATTGATCAGATTCAGCTTTCCCTGGATGGGTTACTGGATTAAATTGATCAGATCCAGCTTTCCCTGCACGGGTTCCTGGATTAAATTGATCAGATCCAGCTTTCTCTGAATGGGTTACTGGATTAAATTGATCAGATCCAGCTTTCCCTGCACAGGTTTCCGGGTTAAATTGATCAGATCCAGCTTTCCCTGCACGGGTTCCTGGCTTCAATTGATCAGATCCAGCTTTCCCTGTACGGGTTACTGGATTAAATTGTTCAGATCCAGCTTTCCTTGCACGAATTTCTGGCTTCAGTTGGTCAGACCCCGCTTTCCCTGCACGGGTTTCCAGGTTAAAGCGCTGCCAAAGGATCCGAGGCTCGCTCGGGATTCACTGCGAGGAGGCAGCGGCAGGAGCAGTGACCGCTGTCGCTGAACCCCTTCCCTGCTCTCCCCCAGCTCCCGGGGGAGATGACCCCTCTCTCTGCCTCCCAGCCACCCGCACTGATTTTTATTCCAACCTCACTGACCCTCGCTCCCGGTGGGGTTGGAGGTGAGAGGCTCCGGCTCCGGGAGCCTCTCCCGAGCTGTGAGCAGCATTCGGGGCCAGGCGGGGACGTGCACAGCCACCGATGCCCCGTCACCAGGGTCACCGGCATGGGGACAATCCCACGCCAGGGCTTATTCCATCATTATTCCATCCGTCCCGCACATTTCCTGACGTGCTGATACGATCCCACCGCTTTGGGAGCGCTCCAGGCTGGCACGGAGCCCTTGCCGTACGTGGCCGGGAGCAGTTTGGTGCCCAGGGTGCCTCTGTGACCCTGCCGGGGTGGCACCGAGCCAGATGGGACATGAAACCTCTGCAACACGGGGAAAGGCAAAGGGAGAGCTGCAAGTTCCAGACGTCAGCATGGAGGGTGAGATTCCCAAAGAAGTGAGAGTATGGAGACTTTTTGCTGTGAACCTTGGCAGCAGGGAACTCCTCGCTGCTCGGAGATGGCTGCAAAGAAGCTGTGCCTCCTTTCATGAGGGAAAGGCAGGAGGATGCAGCTGGAAGGCCCTGAGCCTTGGGAAGGAGCTGGCGTTCGCAGCAAGCTCCTTGAAGGGACAGGACACGACCAAGCCAGACAGGCCGTGGACAACGCAACGCTCCCCCGGGGCAAGGTGGGGCGGTCGCTCTGGCCGTGCTGGTGGAGGTTTGGGTGCCTGCTTCCCTGCGGGATGCCGAGCACAGCGGGAAAGAGCAGAGCCCTCCAGCTGGAGAGCGCGGCCGGGGCCGGGAAGAGCAGGCAGCGGGAGGCTCCTGCAGCATCTGCCCTTCGCCCAGCGCTCCGGGAGAGCCGCCGGGGGGAGCGGGTGGCAGCCGGTGCCCACGAAGCCGGGCTCTCGTTTCCTTCCCACAGACACCCATTGGCCGCGCACCAGCCCGTGCTCGAGGGACGCGGATCGGGTGGCCGCGGCTCGCATTATCGGGCGGCTTCCCCGCCGCGGTTGTGTCCGTGTGTCCCTGCGCTGCAGATCGGGTTACGGCACCTCCACAAAGCCCCAGCCATGCATTATTCAGCCGCTGTGCTACCGTAGATGTCGGGGTGAGGAGCTGAGCCCTGTGCCTGCCGGAGCAGCTGGGCCCAGGCAGCGCCCGAGCCGGGGCTGGTGCTGTAAAAGCAGCCCGAGGACGAGCAGGATGCGAGCAGGAGCTGGCGGAAACCACCCGGAGGTACCTGGCTCCAGGAATGCTTTATTTAGCACCAGTGAAAGCCACGCTGCGAATTCCCGTCAGAGGGAACCAGCGGCTTCCCGCCCGCGCCGCCGGGCCGGGGGGAACCTCTCCTGGGTCAGACTGCGGGACGTGGCTCTGACCCCCCACCGCCGGCTGCACCAGAGGCAAAAAGCCGATCGGTGGCATAAACCTCATCCCGGGAGGCTCCGTGCTCGGGGAGCCGCGAGGAGGGAGCAGCCAAGGGTCTTGGCCGTGGCTCTTTGTTCCGAGCATCATTCCCGGCTCCCGGCTGTCAGCGCCGGGCACCCGCAGACGTTCAGTGAATGAGAAGCGCCCGGGGCAGAGCGAAAGGAAATATTCCCGCACTGCCGGGGGAAAAAAAAATCCCCCTGGGTTGAGTCTTATGTGGGGAAACGTTGTTTCGCTGACACTTGGGGCTGGTGGGAGAAATCCGTTCCGATGGAATTTCAGTTGGGAAACCGGCAGGCAAATGAAAGTGAGCAGAGTTGATGGCAGTGAAGTTGGGGTTTGTTACAGTCACAGCTGAGTATTTTATTTTGGTTCCACATCAACTTCATTCTAATTCATTAAAGTCACTTTGCTTTTACAGTTTTCTCTGTTTTTATAAAGAATCCAGTGAAAACACAAGCGTTATAGACCAATAAAACAGGATTATCCCATTCAGCACAAGCCAGGCTCCCACACTGCCTTTCTCCAAATGCTATGTTTTCCAATAAAACCCAGTCTCAGGCTTTTCCATCAGAGTTCCAAGTTCCTGCATTGCTCTGTGTCTCTCACCAATGCACCTGTAAATCAAATGTCCCAAGTGGCAAAACAATAAACCCCATCAGAGTTCTGTGCAGGTAGGGGGTGTCCAGCAGCCCCACCTGTGGAATAACATCTCATGAATTCCCAGTTTATGCCATCCAAGTCCTGGGCTGGATCAGTGCATCTTCCACATTCCATTTTCCTCCATCTCCTTCCGTTGGCAGTTGGGATGTGGAGCAGGAGTGGGTGATGGGAACACCAGCAAGATTCCCAGCTTTGACAGACTTTAAATCTGAAATCCTGGGCCGAACCAGGATCCAAGGAGCTCTGGATCAGCAAGTCCAGGGAGAAATTCCCACTTTGGATATTAGTGGTCGTTTCCCAAGGATCAAACAGCACCAAACCCTCTCCTCTCCTCTCCTCTCCTCTCCTCTCCTCTCCTCTCCTCTCCTCTCCTCTCCTCTCCTCTCCTCTCCTCTCCTCTCCTCTCCTCTCCTCTCCTCTCCTCTCCTCTCCTCTCCTCTCCTCTCCTCTCCTCTCCTCTCCTCTCCTCTCCTCTCCTCTCCTCTCCTCTCCTCTCCTCTCCTCTCCTCTCCTCTCCTCTCCTCTCCTCTCCTCTCCTCTCCTCTCCTCTCCTCTCCTCTCCTCTCCTCTCCTCTCCTCTCCTCTCCTCTCCTCTCCTCTCCTCCCCTCTCCTCATGAGCTCTGTAGGCTCTGTCCCCCGCCAGCTCCCCTTTCCCAGGCTCCTGCTCCCAGAATTTCTTCCCACAGGGATCTTGTGCTGCCACAAGTCTCTCACTCCACGTTGTGCTCTGCAACTTCCCTGGCCGAGCCTCGCTGGCCGTGCCTTTTATTTCTCAATGGACAAGCTTAACAGAGATGTCTTGGGTTTTTAAAAATAGTTAATATTTAAATATTAATTGAGCCATTAATTACATCTGAGCCCCAGAACAAAACAGCTGTGAATAATTAATGAGAGGGCCTATGGTAAATGCCTCTAATAATTCACAAAGCGACCAAACCAGGTATTTCCAGAGCATTCAGAGGGAGGAGAAACAGGGAGTGGGGAGGGAAGAAAATGCAGGAACATCAAGAAAAGGGCCTCAAAGGCAAGAGGGAGCATTATGGGCTGTGTGATGCTTTCTCCCAAGGCTTATTCAGCATCGTTTGAGCACCCTGGTCCAATGGAAGGATGGCGGGGGCTGGGACTGGATGGTTTTAAGGGCCCTTCCAACCCAAACCATTCTGGGCTTCTCTGATTGTTCATCTCCATAACATCCATATGCTGGACTGGGATTTCCTCTGGGATTCATAGTGGGAAAGCTGAGCAGAAGGGATGCTGCTGGGTGTCACCCAAGAGCAGCCCTAGGAAGACCACCAGGACTCCTGACTCCCTCTCCCACATGTTTGGACATCTCTGAAACACCAGGATTTCTGGACCCCACTGAGGTGGCTGCTCTCTGACCAACCTGCCCTGCAAGAGGGACCAGTCCATGAGGAAAAGGTTTTTGTTCCCACCCTCCACTCCACCCTCCTTTCAGATGTTTCAAACTCTCCCTCTGGAGCTGTGGTGGGGAGGGCAATGCACACACTTTAAATCCATGCACACATTTTACGTGGCCTGGGAAAGGACTCATTTAGGTTGTTTATGTTCAATACATGTAATTCCTAATTACAGGTGGTTTGAGATTCAGGTAAGGCCAAGGATTTCAGCACACAGAAGTAGGACACCTTCCTGAGCCTCCTGGAGCTGGGCACTTCATGGTGCCTTTGAGCTTTGTTTGTGGGGAGGCTGTGACCAACAACCCCATCCAGGGAGCAGCTTCTCCAGGGCTGGCCAGGGTGTGGAGGCCCAGAGAATCCCTCTCCTGGAGCTGCCTGCGAGGAACAGCGCCTGGAGGCAGCTGCTGGGTGTCTCTCTGTGACTCCTGGGGAGGGGATCACAGCTTGAGTCAGAGACTCACTGAAAGGTTTGGGTTGGGTGGGACCTTAAAGCCCACCCAGAGCCACCGCTGCCCTGGGCAGGGACACCTTCCACTGTGCCAAGGTGCTCCAAATCCCAGTGTCCAGCCTGGCTTGGGACACCTCCAGGGATCCAGGGGCAGCCCCAGCTGCTCTGGGCACCCTGTGCCAGGGCCTGCCCACCCTCCCAGAGAACAATTCCTAATTCCCAATATCCCATCCAGCCCTGCCCTCTGGCAGTGGGAGCCATTCCCTGTGTCCTGTCCCTCCATCCCTTGTCCCCAGTCCCTCTCCAGCTCTCCTGGAGCCCTTTAGGCCCTGCAAGGGGCTCTGAGCTCTCTCTGGAGCCTTCTCCTCTCCAGGCGAGCACCCCCAGCTCCCCCAGCTCAGCTCCAGAGGGGCTCCAGACCTTGGGAGCGGCTCCAAGGCCTCCTCTGGACTCTCTCCAGCAGCTCCAGGTCCATTTTGTCCTTGGATCCTCAACACAAATCCTGCTCTGGCACTGCCCATCTCACTCCAGATCCAGGGAAAGCCCAGGCAGCCAGTCTGGAATGGGCACTGGTGCTGTGGAAGGGCGATCCCAGCTCTGCCCACGCAGCAGGCAGCCCGGGTGACCTTCCCTGCTCGCAGGTGCAGTGGGCACTGGTCGTGTCCCAGCCCCAGAGCAGCCCCTCAGGGATGTGTCCTGATCCCATTTCCAGCCTCTGCTGTGGGGGCACAGCCCCGTCCCGGCCCCGTGGTTGATTGGCGACCATTAAATGTCCCGCGGTGCCCTAGGAAAGGGGACACAACTCCCCCTGTCACCTCGGCAGCCTCCCCTTGCGAGCGGTGAAAACGATACAAGTCAGCATGTGCTGGGGAGCTGTGACCCTCTCAGGATCCTAACGACCGTGTAATCAGCAGCCATCAGGACCCGGCTGATGGACTGGTGCCACTCCCCCCGCCACAGAAGAGGTTCACTAAATGTGGGTTTGTGCCTCCTCGGAGATGAAAAATTCACTGGCCTTCCTCAGCTTTTTGACCTCCTCCAAATCCAGGAGAGAAGGACATGGAGGCTTTCTGCCTCTGATATCCACAGTTTTGAGCTCTACAGAGACTAACAAAACGGATCAGAGTAATTATTATCAATGTCTCCCGCTCTGTCCACGCGGATGTAGCATTTATAAATTAACCAAAAACACTTGCAAATCTGCATAACCAGTTCCCCGTGTTCCTAATGCTTTCAATTTATCCTAATAGATATTTAATGAATACTTTATAAAGCCTTAGATGGGGAGTTTTAAAATCAATGGTGCTATTTTATTGCTGTTTGTATTATCTTTATTTGGACGGTGGCTCAGCCCTCTGCTGCCCATTGATTTCAGGCCTGGATCAATGAAACCAGGTTTCAGCTTAAATACCTTGGGATGCACCAGAGAAGGTGGATCTGGGAGTAAAGGGCTCCTTGGTAGGTGGGGTCTGGCTGAACTCACACCTCAAGGGTAGCACAGGAAATCCAAGATATTGTCCTTGCTCTGCTCTCCCCTTACCTGCAGCTTCTGGGGTGACACCAATTCATCATCCTGGAAGCAGCCCCACTCAGCACCTCTGGATCCCTCCTTTTGCACAAGCTCTGCCCCACTGAGGGGGCTTTATCCTCATTTAAATAATGGATATTCCCTTAAATACCTCTGAAATCCTTGTGCAAGTCTCCACAGGTTGTTGGCCACTCTTTCTGGAGCTGATGGATAAATACGGAGCTTGAAAGTTTTCCCCAGTAGTATCAGGCTTGTCCAGTTTCAAACCCATTGTTCCATCTCTGGTTCTCTCCAACTTTTTGAGTCACAATCACCCACAGATCAGTGTGGATATGGAATTGTTCCTTGGCTGGTGAGAGATGAAGAGTTCCAAGTCCCAGAACAGCCCCAGGTCAGGATTTAGCTCCTCCAGCAGTGACCTGACCGTGAGTCCCTTCAGGAGGTGATGGGAATCATGCTCGAGGCTTTTCCTGGGATCCTGGAGCTTTCCATCAAGAAAAGATTACCTTGTCTTGTTGCTTCCCTTGTGAGCAGCACTACCTGAGTGCTCCCACTCTGCCTTGCTCTCGTGACACTCCCGTGCTTGGCCTGGCGGGGCTGTTCTCACATCACTTGGGAGGTTTTCAGATTTAGGAAAGAAAATCCCAAATCACAGAGTTCCTGAAATCTCCCTCCTCGCTGTCCCTGCAGCTGCTGCCGGTGCAGCCCTGCCCTGGGGGCTCAGCTGCGCCCTGGTGTTAATGCATCGCTCAGGCCCCAGCCATGGGTCACGGAGGGTTCAGCCCCTCACTCGTCTGCTGGGCACGGCCAGACTCTCACACGGCTTGGGGTGAGCCCTTGCTGTCCCCACCTTGGCCAGTCCAGCCTGGGCAGCTCCAAGTTTGTCCCCGAAGTCCCATCCCAAGGATTTCTGCAGCTCCCCGGGGGTGGCTTGCTGCTCTGCAGCTGCTGCTGTCCTCGGGAACAGAGGAGCTCCAAGGGCTGGAGCCCTGCTCCCCCAGCAGGGCTGGCTAATCCTCCCACTGTGCATCCCTTTCCCTTCCAGCCCTCTGGGCCTCTGCCCCCTCCAGCCCTTCCCCTGCATGGACTCAGCATTTCAGGATCCAAGGATCTCCTTCCTTGGCCCTTCAGCTCCGAGTGCCCTCAGGGTTGGTGGCTGATGCCCCCAGGGACAGAGGATAAGAGACAGGACAATATGGGAAGGTCTGTGGGTCAGCCCACGGCCTGGAGGTTCTTAACCCTCTCCCCACCAGGTCCTGCCTAGAAGAATTCTGCCTGTTAGAAAGGATAGCAAAGATTCATGCATGAAGGTCAAGTAAACCATCCCACGTAGATATTCCCCCATCCTGTCCCTGAAAAATGAGGGAAATCTCTCCTGGAGGGTTTTTACATGCTCTCCTATCAGACACTCTCCTCTGGCTGCAGGTGCATCCAGAGGGATTTGACACCTCATTGTTCCTGCTGTTTTGGTGGGAAGTTTGAAATCTGTCTCATGTCCAAGCCAGGGACAGTAGAATTGGCCATCCACCTTTGGCTGGGATGACCCTCCCTGGCATGAGCCTCATGGCTCCAGCACGTGCCTGCTGACCAGGACAGCCAGGAAGCCACGTCAGGTGTGAGGACTGAGCCCATCTCAGTGGATTTCTTCCAAGCTTTGGCTGCTTTTCCCCAGACCAAGCTCCCCTTGGATGGACTTGTTGTGGGGCCACCAGGGACTAGCAGTGACATCTGGGCTGCTCACCTGACAGCTCCGAGGGGAGGAAAGGCCCTGACCACCAGCGCTGAGTGACCAGACCACCGGGGAGGGCACTGGGAGGGGAAGATGGGGTTAGAAATAACCTGAGACACGGGGTGGCTTTGATCCCATTCCCGGGAGATGCGGGCGCTGGCAGAGCACAGCTTTGTCTGCTCTGAAAGGACGGAGATTGCTGATGGGAATTCCTTCCCTGCCTTGGCTGCTCCGCGGAGCCTGCGCTCGCTGTCCCCATCCCCGGAGGAGCGGGGACAAAGCGCGCTCCTGTCACCAGATCACCTGCGAGCGCTCCCGGCTGCTCCGAGCCCCTGCCCGGCCTCATCCCGGGCTCGTCCCCGCCGGGAGAGCCGGGCTGAGCCGCTGCCCCAGTGCCGCTCTTTGTCCCCAGAACAAAACCAGGCGCACGGAGCAGCTGCCACCCCGCCCGGGGCCGCTGTCACCAGGGCTGCCCGGGGCCGGGGTCCCCTCCCGTGTCCCACCGCAGCTCTTGGGGCTGTCCCTGCGCCTCTGCATCCTCTCCGTCCCCTCCACTGCCCCACTCGGCTGGCAGAGCAGGTTTTTTCGTCTTCTGGAGCGTGAGGAGCAGGAGCAGGGCTGGAGGGAAGCTGGGGGTGGCACCGGGGGTGGCAGCAGTGTCGGGGCCAGCGGTGGCAGCACGTCCGTGGCCCAGGCACACCCAGGCTCCCCGTCACTCGTGGTGCATCTGAGACTCATTTACTCAGGCAAGCTTTTCCGCCCGCGGGTCTCCCAGAAGCAAAACAATTTCATCAAGTGGCTTTGACACTTGGAATTATTTCTTGATTTGCTTTTTGCTAATTTCCCTTCCCTGCTCCAGGAGGGTCAGGGTTGAAGAGTTGCTGTTCTTCAGGGGGGCTGTCTCAGGTCAGAGGGAGCCTCTGCTCCCAGCCCAGCCCCTCTGGGCTTCACGGGAACACATGTTTTGTAGGACAAGGATGAATGGTTTTGAGCTGAAGTGGGGTCGATTTAGGCTGGACATTGGGAAGGAATTTCCAGTTCCTGGGAGGGTGGGCAGGCCTGGCACACGGTGCCCAGGGCAGCTGTGGCTGCCCCTGGATCCCTGGCAGTGCCCAAGGCCAGGTTGGCTAATAGCTGGAAAAAGCTGAAACAAAGGTGGTGAGCTCCAGAATTACCTGAAAAACTTCATGTCAATCCTTGATGATTTCATGCACTTTTTTTTAATGTACTTTTGACTTTCCTTTTTTTTTTTTTTTAAATTCTGTTTAGAGACTTATAGAAAATCCTAAAATAATAATAATAATAATTAAAAAAAGCCAACAACCCAAACCCTACCAGTTTTCCTAAGGAGCAGAGAGTCTGATTTCAGCTCAAAGGAACAAAAATTCTGTAGAAGGTGGAGATATTTTGGCCAGAAAAGGACCAGGGTGATCTGTCTAACAAGCACCAGAGCAACCAGTATTGCTCATGTAAAGTTCTTTCCTCAGGTTGTGAAGTTTAGGGAGCAACACAAATTAAACCTTCTCAGAAACAACCCGTTCTTAGAGATATCAGGAGTAATCCAATAACAGAACTCAGGAAAATAAAATAATTTTTTCTTCCATTAGATAATCACAAGTTAACCCTCCCTGAGTCATTAGAAACACAAACACAGGTTATTTCAGAAAAAAAAAGCTAAAAGGAGGTAAGAAAATGAAAAGAAAATATGGGTTGAGGTTTTAGTTTCTTGGTTTTCCAGTGGACAAAGAAATTTTTCAAGGAGCTGAAATGTTTTCCATGAATACTTCTGTGCAATCACGAGGCTATGTTTTGTGAAAATAAAAGCTGTAGCGAGTTTTTTTTCTTTTTTCTTTTTTTTTTTTTTAATTTTTATTTTCTTTTTTTTTTATTTCCCATTTACACCTTGTCTTTGGGGGCTCAGTTTGGGAGGAATCAGCTTTCTGGAGAGAGGACTTGGGATATTTTGACCACCCTTAGGGCTGGGAATGGATCCTTAATGCCAGAAGCTGGGTCCTGGCTTGGAGGTTTCGGAGCCAGACCCACCCCCAGAAGGTGCAGAGGAGCTCCCAGCCCTGATGGGGTTGTCAAACTTGGGATGCTCCTGGACACGAGGGATGGTCCTGGACACAAGGGACACTGATGGACACGAGGGATGGTCCTGGAAACGAGGGATGGTCCTGGACACGAGGGACTCTCCTGGACACGAGGGACACTCCTGGACACGAGGGACACTGATGGACACGAGGGATGCTCCTGGACACGAGGGACACTGATGGACACGAGGGACACTCCTGGACACAAGGGACACTGATGGACACGAGGGACGCTCCCGGACACGAGGGACACTCCTGGACACGAGGGATGCTCCAGGACACAAAGCCGTGTGTGGGAGCACCAGGGCTGCCCCCCACGGAGCGAAGTTGCTCTGATTTAAGCCCTTCCACCCTGCTCCGGTTTTTGGCAGCCCCGGAGCGGCCCCGCTCCCCCCGCGGGCCCCTCGGGCCGCTCCCAGGAGCTGCGGGGCCGCGGCTCCGGCGCGGGGTAATTGAAGCAGCACGCAGAGCATATGGCCAGGCAGGGCTCCCTGCTGCTGCACCAGCTGGGAGCTGGGTGCTGGGGGCAGCGGGCGGGACCGGCCCCGTCTCCCTGTCTGGCTGCTCCCCCTGCCCCCGCGGTCTCCAAATGACTCCTGCGAGGGAGGGCTGAGCTCTCGCTGCTGCTGGGAGCCGCTGCAGGGGGATCCGGGGTTCTGCAGGGGGATCCGGGGCTCTGCAGGGGGATCCGGGGCTGTTCGGAAGGCATCGCTCCCTTCTCCTCGTCCCCGGCCCCCCCGTGTCGGTGTTGGCCCCCCAGCCTGCCAGCCCGGCTGCTCTGCCCCCTCCTCCTGCCCGGGGCCAGCTCTGCCGCGGGGTTTGGGGTCCTGGGCATGGGGGTCGGTGTGACGGGCCCCTGCTTCCCGTCAGCAGACACTTTGTAAGTGAACTCGACATGCTGCAGCCCCCAGAACTGCCTGTGTTACCCCCAGAGCTGTTCCCCACTGCATCCTGGGGATCCCTGAGCCCCTGTGGGGTGTAGGAGCTGCGGGGACACGGGGAGAGATGTGTCCCTTCGAGGGTGGCCCTGCCACTGCAGCTCTGGGCACTGCCGAGGGCTGAGTGGGGCAGGGAGCAGCAGGATGCAGCTGGGACTGGGAATGCACCTCAGGTACCCCATGGGGAGCCCTCCCACTGCCTGGACACCTGGACACATTTGGATTCTGAAGCCAGGTCCTCCACAAGGTGAAGCACCACCATGCCCAGCTCCACATGTGACCACGTCCCACCTCAGGGGGATGTGCTGGGCACTGACCAGGCCTCCACCCCTCCTGTCTGAGCTGAACAAGCACACAGGGAAGCTCCGAGTGCCTGTGTGTCCCACGGGGGCTGACAGGCCCTGCCCAGGGTGCTGGCACAGCAGGTCCTTGCTCCCAGCTGCAATCCCTGTGTCCTGGCCTTAGAACCGTTCAGCCACCCCTCGGAGATACTCCTGCCCTGAGGAGATGTTTGGGATGGATGTGGCCAGCCAAAGTCCCTCCCAACCCTGCCTTCAAGAACTGCATGAAGGGAAAGGTCTGTGAGAGCTGGGGTAGGAGGGTGGGAATCCTCCGAACAATGGGAATTGGACTGGCCAGCACAGAGGCAAATCCTTCCCACTCACTGCCCTGGAACCACATTTGCCTCCAGTGCCTCTCTCTGTCCTGCACTGGGAACGTGGTCAATGCTGGAGGGACTCCCCATTCCTTCTGATCCCAGGGATCACATTGGGAATGGCTCCACCTCCCTGCTCTCGTCTGGTTCACCCAGAAAGAGAAGATATCCTTCTTCCAGCTTTTCCCACTGGCTGGTGGAGCCACGGCCCTCTGGATATGAGCTGGAGGTGAGGGGTCCACACCATCCAGGAGCCACTCCTGAGCCCCTGGCTCACACCATACCTGGGGTTCACTCCAAGGTGAAAACTTTTGGGATAAGACCCCTCTAAGTCTTCAGGATCACATCTCCATGTCCTGGCAAAAGCTGAGGAGGTGACAAAAGCTCCAGTTCTTCCAGCACCTGCTGGGCTCATCCTCGAGGATGATCCCAGAGCTTTTCCCTCTGGGTGTAGGGACAACATCCCAGCCACCCGTGCTGGGCCCCTGGCTGGATCCCCATGGAGGGAGGGGGTAGGGGGGACTTGATGGCAAGGAAAGGGGCTTCATTTGGGCCAATTATTCTCAAACTGAGGCGGACGAAGCCGTCATTCTGGCGTTTCCTTTTTTCCCCCTCTTTTTCCATTTGTTGTGTGTGTTTTTTTCACACTCTGGCAATGGCTGAATATCACACAAGTGCCCTGTCAAGAGATATATTCAATAAACACTTGACACCCAAGCTCAGGAATACATGGCCCGTGGCAAACATGAATTATTCAAATGGAAATCAAGATAATTTTGCTTCTAACTCAGAAAACCAAGACTCTCTCTTTCCTTCCTTATTTTTCCTCTCTTTCTCTCCTCATTTTCTTCCTGTTCTTTCTTTCTTTATATGTTCTTAGCATTTATTTCTTATGCTTTCTTTCACCTTCTTCCTCTTGCTGGAAACCCTCCCCACATTCATTTCCAGAGAACTCACTTTCCTGAATGAGCCAAGGTGAGGGCCAGGAGGAACCTCCTTTGCATGAGGAGATCTCTACCTGTTCGTGCCCTGGAGCTGCTGGATCCCTTTGAAAGGGGCTGGGGATGGTGGGACCAGGTGTCCTGGAGGTGCTGTGGCAGTGAGATTTTGGATCATCCAGCCAAAAACTCATCTCTCAGTCCAACATGACTTGTTTTGGGAGAAGCCGATGCCATAGCTACTCTTTGGGACGCCTTTCCTGCCTGCCTGGGCCTTTCCTTTGCCCTGATCTGTGGTGGGAGTTGGTTGGGATGGGCTGGGCAGGTGGCAGGGGGTGTTTGGGGTGCTGGGATCTGCCTGGGGATGTCTCCTCAAGGAGGACCTGGGTGGGCTCGTAAGAGTTGGGATTGGCAGTGGGCTGGAGAGCTGAAAGGATGCGGGACAGGGCCACAAGGTAGAGATGATGGCGATGAGCAAGGCTGGAGGAAGGCAAGAGACCTCTCTTTTCTTCCTCTCCCTCTCTCATTTCGTACCAATCCAGTCCCGAGCCCATCATCTCCAGGCGGGACCAAAGGCTTTGGCTCCTGGAGGCTTTTCCTGAGCCTGGGACTCAACAAGAATGAGAAGAGCCAGAGGTGACTCTCAGGAAGGCTGTAGGAAAGAGCCGTGCGCAGCACAGGGGACATTGTCCTGTTTCCTGCCCCTGTTTGCAACGTCTCCTTCCAGCTGCTCATGGATTTCTCCTCCATAGACTGATGGAATTTTGGCCTCTGCACTGGCTCAGACGTGGAGTGAGATTCTTCACTGAATCAAAACCAGAACTGAAAGAGTTTTCCTCTGGGCAGAAACCCACTGGCTTTTGATATGGAGCTTGGAGGCCTCAAGGAACAAGAGGAACTGCTCAAAGCAGCACTTCAGGGCTCTGCAGGCTTGGGGATGGGCACATGGAGTGACACACACGTCACAGTGCTGGTCCCACCAAGAGCGTCCTCAGTGCAGGTCCCATCAAGAGTCTGCAATGCTTTAGGATTCACAGGGGCTGCAAGATGGATCAGAGGAAAAGCAATCCCACCAGCAGTCCATGATATTCCAATCCCACCAGAAGTCCAAGGTAGCTCTGTCCCACCAACAGTCCATGGGATCTCAATCTCACCAGCAGTCCATGGTGTCCCAGCTACATCAGGAGTCCATAGTGTCCCAGTCCCACAGCAGTCCATGGTGTCCCAGTCCCACAGCAGTCCATGGTGTCCCAGCTACATCAGGAGTCCATGGTGTCTCAGCTACATCAGGAGTCCATAATGTCTCAATCCCACAGCAGTCCATGGTGTCCCAATCCCACAGCAGTCCATGGTGTCCCAGTCCCACAGCAGTCCATGGTGTCCCAATCCCACAGCAGTCCATGGTGTCCTAATCCCACAGGATTCCATGGTGTCCCAGTCCCACAGCAGTCCATGGCGTCCCAGTCCCACAGCAGTCCATGGTGTCTCAATCCCATAGCAGTCCATGGTGTCCCAGTCCCACCAGTGTTCCATGGGTCCCACCTGCCAGCTCCTGCAGGAGGTAGGACAGGGAAGACACTTCCCAAGGTGCTTCCCTTCCTCAAAGCTGTTCATTACTTGGGAGCTCCCCTTCCTCCCTTCCCTGGAAACACCCCCTGGGTAGGAGGAGGCTTCATCCATCTCCATCCTTCCTTCCTCTGCTGTTCTCCAACGCTGTTGGCAGGGCTGGAGCTTCCCTCTCCCGGTGAATGGCCGTGGTTACTTGTGAGGTCGGGACTGGCTGTCAGCCAGTCCCAGCCCAGCAGAGGGATCTAATGGCCCCGGCGCCAGGCACTTCGGAGGCAGGAGAATGTGGGTCATCAGTGACATCATCTCTCGGAAAGGTGGGGGTGGAGAAGACAGGGGGAAGTGATCATTTAAATTTGGAGAGGATCTAACTGGAAATTTGGGCCATCAGGAGAGTAATGGGCCGAGAGGAAGAGCTGGGATATTAATAGAGCTGGTTTCTGTAAGAGCTGGAGCAAGCAAGGCATAGACATCCACAGGAAGTGTCCTGGCAGGAGCAGGTCGGGACCCCCAGGGCACCAGGACCATCCACCTGGATTTCCATGTAAAACCTCCCTCTGCATCCCAGGACCCCAGCAGGCCTCTCATCCTGCTCCACACCTCCATGCCTCCTCCATCCCATCCTGACTGCTCCTGCCTCCCAGCTACAGCTATCATCCCAAGAAACCCCCAGAGAAACCCCAGTGGGTTCATGGGGACCTCTGTGGAGCTTGGTGTGGGTCCCACTTGTCCCTCCCTGCCCGGCTGCTGGTGCCATCCGAGCCCAGTTCCTTCCATCCACAGCTCTGAGGGGTTTCCATGCCAAACCAGGTGGATGCAGCACCCCCACCCAACTCTTGGTTGACTGTAGATGAAGATCTTGGGCAGCCTCTCCCTGCTCACTGTCTGGGAGCCCGGGGAGACTTTGGTGCCTCCATCCTTGGAGAAGTTCAAACTCCACTGCACAACCCTGCTCTCAATGGCCCCGCTCCAAACAGGGAATTGGGCTGGAGGCCTCCATGTATCCCTTCCAAACCATAGAACCCATGAATGATTTGGTTTTGAAGGGACCTCACAGATCATTGACTTCCCATCCCCAAATCTGGAACTACAAACCCCTTCAGAGGGCAAAGGACCTGCAGACACAGCCCCTCAGTGAATTCCCTCTTCCCAGGGGCCTCTGTGTTTCCTGCAGGGCTGGAAGAGCTGCAGGAGCTGAATATGGATGAGGAGGGCTGGGAGAAAGGCAGGGGGTGTTCCCCTTGTTAAATATTTACCGTCCCAGGTGGGTGATGCGACATTTCCTACCCTCTAGGAATTCCTATGGAATGGCAGAGAGAGGAGCAGGGCTCTGTCCCAACCTCATGTGAGCAGCAGAACCTTGTCCCCAGGTCACAGGGGCCATTCCCGGGGCACTGAGTTCCGTGCCCATCTTGGCACAGAACCCCAGGATCACTGAGGTTGGAAAAGGCCTCCAGAACATCGGGTCCAACCTGTGCCCAATCCCCACCTTGTCCCCAGCCCAGAGCACTGAGTGCCACGTCCAGGCCTTTCAGAGATGAATACCTCCAGAGGTGGGGACTCCACACCTCCCTGGGCAGCCCCTGCCAATGCCTGACCACCCTTTCAATGAAGAAATTCCTCCTGGTGTCCAAACTGAACCTTTCCTGGTGCTGCTTGAAACACTAAAAATGGAAAAGACTGTGAGAGGCTGCATGAGCTGGGACTACGAATTCTTTGCAGACACCTCTGCTGCTGGAGCCCTTCTGTGTCCTTCCCAATCCTGTCCATCCACATCCTCAGCCAAGGTCTGACCCTCCTGAGACTGAGGGACAATCCCTGCTAGCTGGGGCCAGGATCCAGCATCTCCAAGCCATGGAAACATCCTTGACAAGAGCAAAACCTGTTTTTCCTGCTGAAAAGCTGAGGAAAACACTCCCTTTGAGGCACCGACAGAGAAATTTGGGCTTCTTATATAAAACAAACCCACAGCACGGGGGACAAACCCGTTTTCCAGCAGAAAGTGCACATTCCCACCCTGAAAGTGGGCTAAAGCCAGCCCAGTTACACAATGGGAAGGGCTCAGGTAGTGCCTGAGCAGCTGCATTTGATACCCTGCGAGGGCTGCGGGAGCATCAGCCCCAGCTCCTTCCCTCGCTCAGGCAGCCCATCAAATATTTACTGGGCTGCCATAGGCAATTACATTAGAGGAGATAGTTAAACACCCCCTACCCCAGGGCACCCCCCTGCAATGTAAATCAAACAAATTGGACTCTTTTCACAATTGACACACACGATTTTACTTACTGTAAATAATTTAGTATTAAAAAGTCGAGCTACACTTTGCCCCATCTGGATTTTCTTTTCTCCCTCTCTCTCTCCCGCTCCGCGGACTCCAGGTTCCTAATGCAGGAGATGGAGTGCAGGAATTTTGCTGCCTGGGTGAGCTGTTAGAAGATTCCCATTTCCTAATGGAAGAAACCACACTCAGGAAACCTGTGAAGTTGTCCATTTAAAAGCGGCAGAGATGTTCCAGCTAACAAAGGATGGGAAGGATCCCTCCCTCCGGAAGGAGTTGAGTCTATTGCTGGTTGGCATCTCCTGGGGTCACAGCAATCTCCTATAAAAGTTGGCTGAATGGTTGCACTTTTTAATTAAAAGCCATCTTTCCTGATTAGGCTCAGTGGGGTTTTAATAAGGATTTTTACAAGCTGGATCTGTTGGCCAGCATAGATCATCTTTCTCTTACACCTCAAGTGCAAGGCCTGCATTAAACACCCTGCTCTTCTGGCTGGGAAGGGATCTCATCCTCATTAGGAGCTATTCCTGCATTTTCCTCCAGAAACAGGCATTTTGGCAGTGTGATATTTCAAACCACACCTTGGCACCGTGGCTGGAGGGGTTCAGGAGCTGTGTGGATGGGGCAGCTGGGGACATGGGTCAGTGGTGGCTCTGCTAAGGAGTGGTTGGACTGAAGAATCTGAGAGGATTTTTCCCACTCAATGATTCCATGGTTCTGTGATGTCTGCTCCTAATTCCAAGGCAGAATTTGGTCCCTGTTGAGTTTTCCATAATGCCACCACCTGCCACCTGAGGTGTCACTTCAGCCCGTTGAGGTCCTGTTTCTGACCCCACACCAAGTTTAGTTCACTGTGGGAGGAATGTTCTTCCCAATGCCATGGGCTTGTCCCAGTGCCAGGAGCAAGCCAGACTTTAATTGAGTTGCAAAGCTCCTGGGCCTGGATTTTCCATTCCATTCCTGCACTCCATCAGCCGACTCCAGCCATCCCCGGGCCCAGCGCAGAGGCCTCTGGCAGGTAGTGCCACTTACCCATTTCCTGACAGAACCAATTTTCATCAGAAAACGCCAATTCCGATGAGTTCAAAGCATTCAATCCCCCAACATCTAAATTCTGACAGATGGCTCCTCGCCGGGGTTCCCACAGAAGGCTCTGGGTCGTGTGGGATGTGCCCACTGGAGCCACGGCCCCAGCACAGCCGGGACCATCCCGGCCGAGCAGCTGCCAGGCTGAGATGGCTCCTGGAGTCAGAACTTAGGGCTCAAAATCCCAAGTGCACCAGAAATTCACCATTTTGGGCTGCTTCCACCTGCTCAGGCCCTGGGCAGGATCACAAGGAAAAGGGATGGGAGGGAAGGACCAAGTGGAGCAAGGCCGTCCACGCCCTGATGTCCTGGTCTCTGCATCACCCCACATGAGCTGTTCCAGGAGCGGCCCCGACAACCAGGACAGGTAGGGAGATGTCCTTAATGTTTCTGCCCCCACTTCGGGGTGACACCTGCCCTGGGCACCCACCAGCACTGTCCCCCACGGCTGGAAAATGTGTCTGCGCCAGGCTGGGACGGCTGAGCCGAGCCTCCCCTGACGAGAAGAGAGTGGCGGTGGTCACGGGGGACAGAGCCACTTCCAGCCAGCCCAGCTGTCTGCTCGGGATGCACCAAGTCGTGTCCCCTTGGCAGGATCCTCTCCCTGAGCCCTGGAAAGCCGCGTCCCCCCTGCTCCGCTCTGGAGTTGCTGGAAGCTGTTAATCGCTGCCCGTGGGTTTAATTGGGAGCGAGAACACACAGACCCCATTAAAGCCCACGAGGGTGCCAAGGGCTCTCGTTCAGGCACAAATGAAGGAGCAATCAAACCCACTTAGGTAATAAAAACAGCTGGAGTCTGCAGGCAAGCGCCTGAGGCAGCGAGGCACATGGCAGGCAGGCCGGGGCAGAGGCTGAGCCAGCCCTCCCGGCTGGAAAACACCGGGAGCAGCCGGAGCTGCGGGCTTTAGCGGCTGCAGGCAGGGAGCCAGGCTGCGACATTATGGGTCATCCTCAAAAGGCAACGCAGAGCCGG
This sequence comes from Passer domesticus, assembly GCF_036417665.1. Taxonomy (NCBI): domain Eukaryota; kingdom Metazoa; phylum Chordata; class Aves; order Passeriformes; family Passeridae; genus Passer; species Passer domesticus. Next base: position 18,711,642 of record NC_087480.1, on the reverse strand, counting down.
AGCTCCTGGAGCTCAGACCTTGCTGGAGAGTGTGTCCAGGATTGTTGTTCCAGTGGGAATGAGAAGTCAGAGTCCCTGGGCACTGGCTTCCCACAATATTCTTGCCCTGTTGACTCATTTGCCATTTCATGGCACAGAACCACAGCACACAGTGTGAGGAGACTCCTGGCTCTTCATTTCTGTACGGGGATTTATTTCAGAAAGGGTCCCAAAGCCAATGACCAGGTTGGGGTGCCAGCTCTTACCCTGGAAGCTGGAATCCCCCTGGAAGGAATTTGTTTTCCAAAGACTCAGATCATGAGGGTCTTTGTTCAGTGCTTTTATTTGTTTTAATAGGAAGGATCCTGACTTTCCTCTATTTAATTCTGATTCCAGTGAAGCATTTCCTGCTTCACGGGGGTTGCTGATAGGGATGGGCAGGAGATCTGGGACTGGACTATTCCAGTTTTTGGGTCAGTAGGGAGGAAAGCTGGAACAGATGTGAAAGGGCTCCAAGGAGCATTGCAGAGCTGTTCCATCTTAGCCCAGAAAGCCAGAGCAGAGCACTGGCTGTCGACTGGAAGTTCATCCCACTCCTTGGAAGTGCCAATACTCAGCTGCCCAGGGCTTAAGCAGCAACTGTGGAAGTGTTTGAGATGTTTGTGATTATCACTGCTGTAGAAACCTTTCCTTGTGTGGTGTTTCCACATCTTTGCACAAAGACAGGAGGGTTTTCCTTGTTTTTCCCTGTCCAGAAGCAGCCTGATAAATCCTGACTCAACCCAGAGATTTGATATGGAGGGCCCTGCTCTCTTCCCCTCTGGGAGCAGCCCAGAGATCCACAGTGCAGGAGGTGGTGGGAGGACAAGTTCATCCATGGAATGGGGCTGGGAGGGGGTCCTTGGTTTCCCTGTGGTGTCCCTGTGTTTTAGTGTCAGTGCCAGGGTGCCCAGAGGTGCATTCAGGGATCCCCCTGAGTGTCCCTTGCTCAAAATGTTCATTGTCAGGACAAAGCTCAGGGCAGGATGCTCAGGCCTGTGACAGGAAAAGAGCAAAGGCTCGGTGGTTTGGAAAGGTCTGCTGGCACGCAGAGGAATGGGAAGGAGGGAATGCTGTTTACTTCAACTGATCCAATTTTCCTACATGAGCAGTAGCGAAATGCAGCTTGGCACAGGTTTGCTTCCTTGGGGAGAGTGAAATCCAGGGCCAGGAGCTGTACTGCTCTGTCCAACCTTCTCTGGGCTGCTGAAATGCAGAAAATGAGGAAAAGTGGGGTAGAGGGGCCACCAAGAAGAGCCAAGCAAAAGGAATTGTGGAATATCCTGAGACAAAAGCTCCCAGAATCATAAGAGAATTCACAAACCCAGCTGGAGGGGAGAGATCCCGCCGCAGAGCACCTGGAAGGAACAATTCCCCTCCTGAGGAATTCTGCTGGAGTCTCAGTGGAGCTTTCCAGCCTCCAGCCTCCCCTGGCCATCAGCTGATCCTGCAGCTCTCCAGAAGCAGAGCGGAGGCCGTGACTCAGAGCTGTGCTGGCAGCAGGGAGAAGGGAAGAGGCTCCTGAGCTAGTGCCTGTGCTCGCCTCCGGAGAGCTGGGGCATCCTGGCAGGGCCTGCTGGTCCCTGGCACGGGGGGACACTCCAGAGCTCAGGAAGGGCTGGCAGTGTCTCAGGCCACCAGGGGCAGGTGACAGGGCCTGCACCTTGATGCTGGTGCAGTTTTTCCCCAGGAGGATTTCTCTGGAGTCAGGATTCAGCCCTGAGGACTCTCCCCCACCCCCCTGCACGAGCCAAGGGCTGCACGGGGCTGATCTTGGGGACTTCCGTGGTGGGTTTGGTGGCTGTGCTTGAGTCTGGGCATTGCCAGACACAGTGATTGTGCCTTTCAGCCTCCAGCCACTGGATCTGACCTTTTTCTGGGCAGGTCCAGCACCAAGGAAACCTCTCTGGTGGTTCCCTCATGTCCCTGCCCACGGCAGGGGGCTGGAACTGGATGACCTTTCAGGTGCCTCCCAGCCCAACCCACTCTCTGATCTTTTGGGGGACGGTTCAGCCTCTCAGGTAAGGCGGGGATCAGGTCATGGGGTCAGGTCAGGATTTTCCTTTCCCTGTGACATTCGCTGACCATGTCTGTCCCAAGACACCTGGGAGGATCCCCAGGAGAAGGGACTCAGAGGATGCTGTGCTCAGGCTCTGGAGAGAAGGGTGGGAAAGGGAGCAGAAAACAGATCCTGCTCCTGACTCTGGAACAGCTGCACTGTGCACCAAAGCCATCGAGGCTGGATTTTGGGGCTGGAGAAGCACACCTGTTTCCCTGGAAAAGTTTGCTCTGAGCATAGGACCCTCCTGTCCTCCAACACCCCAGGCATTGGGATTCCTCCTCGGCAGCCCCCTGCTCTGAGCTGCTGGGGCTGTCACGCTCCTCATGCACCTTTTGAGAGCTTCTGGGGCTGCAACTCCCTCCACCCTCTGCTCCAGCAGCGCAGCCAAACTCCATTTCAGTGGCGGCAGGAGCTGGCCTTGGTGGCAGGGAGGGAAAGAGGGAAGAAAACACCACAGGCTGTGGGGAAATTCGCATGGATGGGTGAGTGCAGAGGCAGCGATGAGCTGGAGACGGGAGGGTGGAGAGGCTGCACAGACAGACGGAGAGCCCGTGGGACTCTGCACGGGAGGATTGGGGGAACGAGCCAGGGAGAGTCACTGAAGCAGGGAAAAAGAAAGTTGGTGAAACTTTTCTTGATTTCTTTGTTTTTATGATTTTTGACCCAAGGTTCTTCCCTTCAGAGGGAGAAGGGGAATGGCTCCTCTTCAGTCCCGGGTTCTGGGCTGTTCTGCTCCCCAAATCCCCGCGGGGAGCTGCAGGCAGGGCGGGCAGGGCTGGATGGGAGGTGATGTCCCCCCGAGCCGAGGCGACAAGGGGTGACAGGGAGAGGGAGCACCTGCAGAATGAGCAGAGCCGGGGAGGGGCGGAAATGAGGGGTTGAGCCCCGGTTTGGGGGGGCTCACCCACAGGTGGGGAGCTCTGGTTTTGGGAGGGGGGTTACAGCCGGATCAGGGGGAGGCCCGATTTGGGGGGGAGTACCACGGGCGGAGGGGGGCCGAGGCCCGGTTTGGGGGGGGTGAGCTCACTGCCCGGGGGCGGGCGGTGGGAGGGACCTCCCCGGCCCCTCCCGGTGGGCGGGGGGCGGGGGGGCCGGGCTATAATGCCATTGATGCCGGGCGGCGGAGCCAGACAATACCGCGCCCCCGAGCCGGGTGCCCGGAGCGCCCTGCCCTGCCCTGCCCTGCCCCGGCCGGCCCCGCTCCGCTCCCACCATGATGTCCATGAACAGCAAGCAGGCGTTCAGCATGCACCCCATCCTGCACGAGCCCAAGTACCCGCACCTGCACACCAGCTCCGAAGCCATCCGCAGAGCCTGCCTGCCCGCCCCCCAGGTAAGCCCCAGCGCGGCTTTCGGGGGGCTCCGTGCCCGCCCACCCTCGCCAACTTACTCCGCTTTCCCTTTGCGTTTGGGTTTCGCTTGGGTTTGGGGGGTCCGTCCTTCCCTTCCTGCGCCCTCCGGGGCGCCGGGCCCGGCGGGTGGGGGCTGTTCCCGGGGGAGGGGGTCTGGGGCTCGGTCCCGCTCGGGGAGCTCCGGCCGTCCCGCCCCGCTCCGTGCTGGAGCAGCGCGGGGTGCGGGACCCCCGACGGCCCCGGCCTCTGCCGCTGCCTCTCTTTTGGGGAGGTCGCCCCGGAGGGCAGAGCGGGTGCCCGGCTCGGAGGGAGAGCGCTCGGTGTCTGGCACCGCGGTGCTTTTATCCGGGGGCTCGGGCAGCGCTCGGTTCGCGTTACCTGTCCCCGGCAGCGCCGCCGGGGCAGAGCGGGATCTCCGTCACGCCGCTCCCCTTTAATCCTGTCCCGCTCTCTGCGTTTGTTTCGCTCCCGCTTTTCTCCCCACCGCCCCTCCGTGCAGATCCAGGGGAACATCTTTGCGGGCTTTGACGAGACGCTGCTGCGGGGCGCCGAGGCTCTGGCCGCCGTGGATATCGTGTCGCAGAAAACCCACCCCTTCAAGCCGGACGCCACCTACCACACCATGAGCAGCGTGTCCTGCACTCCTACCTCGTCCTCGGTCCACCTGCACCACCCGTCCGTGCTGAGCACGCACCACCCCCACCACCACCACCACCAGCCCTCGCAGGGCCTGGACGGGGAGCTGCTGGACCACCTCAACTCCGCCCTCCCGCTCGGAGGGGTGCCGGGCCCCGACGTGGGCTCCACGCCTTCGCACCCGCACTCCCACATGTCGGCCATCAACCACATGGCCCACCACTCCCAGCCCATGAACATGTCCCACCCCCACGGCCTGGCGTCCCACGCCGTCATCTCCGGCCCCGAGACGGAGACGGACCCGCGGGAGCTCGAGTCCTTCGCCGAGCGCTTCAAGCAGCGGAGGATCAAGCTGGGGGTCACCCAGGCGGACGTGGGCTCCGCGCTGGCCAACCTGAAGATCCCGGGGGTGGGCTGCCTTAGCCAAAGCACCATCTGCAGGTTCGAGTCGCTCACCTTGTCCCACAACAACATGGTGGCCCTCAAGCCCATCCTGGAAGCGTGGCTGGAGGAGGCGGAGAGGGCGCAGAGGGAGAAAATGACCAAACCCGAGATCTACACGGGGGGGGACAAGAAGCGCAAGCGCACGTCCATCGCCGCCCCCGAGAAGCGCTCGCTCGAGGCCTATTTCGCCGTCCAGCCCCGGCCCTCCTCCGAGAAAATCGCCGCCATCGCCGAGAAGTTAGACTTGAAGAAGAACGTGGTGCGGGTCTGGTTTTGCAATCAGAGACAGAAGCAGAAAAGGATGAAATTTTCTGCCACCTACTGAGGAAGGGGCTGGGGAGGCAGCGGTGCGGGGGGTGCTGCCCTCCCGACCGCCCCCCCGGCCCTTCCAAACAGGGCTTGGGGTTGTCGGCTTTTTTTTTTTTTTTTTTGGGTTAAAAAAATTGGGAAAAAAAGCAAACAAACAAACAAACAAAAAAAAAAGAAAAAAAGAAAAAAACCTTTAAAATAAAGGGAAACGCGCCCAAAGCAAAGTGAACAGTTTGGTGCCTGCTCCTCACCCCTGGGCAAAGTGGCCCCGCTGTTCTGACTGGTACAGACTGCTTTTGTAGATAAAACTGGAGGAAAAAAAAAAAAGATGGAGAAAAAGACAAAACGAAAAGGCCAAGGGGGAAGTTTGGGGGTGCCCGGAGTTGGGGCAGCAGCAGCAGCAGCGAGAGCCCGGTGGGTCTTTGTCACAGCCCCTCCCGGCTCGGGGGCCGCGGCGCCGCTCGCTCCTCTGTGTCCGCTCCTCTTCTTAAAAAAAAAAAAAAAAAAAAAAAAAAATCAAACAAGGAAAAGAAATGAGAAAGGAAACGAGCTGGAAGCCAGCTGTAAACCGGGGTGCTCCCCGCCGCCAGGGTCCCCGCACACCCACGCACACACACGCACCTGCATGGTTTTGTTCTTTCCCCTGCCCCCCGCAAACCCATCGCGTTTTTGCAGTACCATTTCTTTTTCTACCTCATCGGCTAAATTGAAAAAAAAAATCAAAAATATAAAAAAAGGGAGAAAATATTAAAAAAGAAAAAAAAAATTGGCCCGTCCTTGGAATCGCGGTTTGTTCGGGGAAATGGAGATTTATTTTGCGTTGGTTTCACTCCAACCGTTCGATTTCTGTATGGTTTTCACTGTATAAAATCCTAAGCTTCGACAATCACGTCCTTGGGGCTCAGCGGAGCGGCGGGAGCGGCCCGAGGCAGCGGGAACGGAGCCCGGCCCGGCCTCGGGGCGGCTGCCTCTGCGCATAGGGAACTCTGCACTTTCGAAGGCAAGAAAACTCTAATTTTCCCCCCTTTCCTTTGCATATTTAATAGAGAAATTTGCCTCCTTTTGTTTTCTTTTTCTTTTTATTAATTTTATTTTTTCAATTAAAGGAGATTTCGTTCCGCTGTGTGTGTGCTGAATGAAATTTTGGTGTCTGTGTACGCTGCAGCATTTCAAATAAATCATGCACGTTTTACCTCACCCTCCTGCCTCCTGCAGTTACTGCGGCTCCGGGCAGCCCCTGGCCCGGGGTCGCTCCCGCGGCCGGGGGTCGGTGCAGCGCTGCCCGCAGCAGCCGGGAGCTCCCCGAACGACCCCGGGTGTCCCTGTCAGCCCCGGGTGTCCCTGTCACCCCCGCCTGCCCCGAAAGGAGCGTTCCCCTCTCCCGCTCCGCTCGGGTGGGACCGGCGGGTCCCTCTGTCCTCGGGAATCAGAACCTGGGCTCCGCTCCGTCCTGGGGACACGCGGAAAAAAGGACTAAAAATAAAGGGTATATATATATTTTTTTTCTGTTTGGGGTGTTTTTGTTTTATTCTTGTTTGAGGGTTTTTTGTTTGTTTGGGTTTTTGTTTGTGGGTGGTTTTTTATTGTTGTTTTGTTTTGTTTTATAACTTGTTCGGGGGAAAGAAAAATCAAACGCACGTCAAGGTGTTGAAGCCCGACAGCCGGGACCCTGTGGCTTTTACGGGGGAAAACCAAAGTAGAACAAGAAAAAATAAAGTAGAATAAAATTAAATGAAATAAAATAAGGGGAAATGAAATACGATCAAGTGAAATAAAATAAATGAAAGTGAACTAATGAAATGGAGGGAAATAAAATAAAACCAAAACCAAGCAAGCAAACAAAAAACATAAAACAAACCAAACAAAAATACAAACAAACAAAACCCTAAAACTCCACAAAGAAGTAAGAAAAACAAACAAAAAAGGCAAATAACCAAACAGACAGAAACCCCCAAAAAGCAAAAAAACAAACAAAAATTAAAAAAAAAAAAAAAAGAAAAAGGAGAAAGAAAGAAAAGAGGGGGAATTGTGCGGCGCCCGAACGAACTGTCGGAGGAGTTGCTCCGCCTGGGCGAGCGGGGCCAGCTCGGCGGTGGCCGCCGGAGCCCTGCCTGCCCCGCCCGCGCCGTGGGATTCCCGCACCCCGTCCCGCACCCGTCCCGCACATTTCTCTTTATTCCCGGGCGCTTCCCAAAGCCCATCCCTTTGTTCTTGCGCTCCGTCCCTGTTTTCTCCGCGCAGCGAAAAGCGCATTTTCATAAATAGACCTTGGCCGAGCGCTGCCGATGAAACTTTAATGAGGCGGGATGCTGAGTGCTGCCCGGGGGGGCCCGGCCCGGCTCCGCGCAGCATTAGCGGGGCCCCGGCCCCCCCTTGCCGCGGCTCCCCTCGCAGCCGGAGCCGCTCCCGAGGCTCCCCCGCGCCCCTCCCGGCCCGTGCCCGGTGCCGGGGCCGGTGCCGCGGTGCCCCCGCTCCGCCAAGTTCACGGGCGATGCAATATTTATCAGCCGCGCCGATAAAACGCCGGGTGGGTATTTCCCAGGCACAAATGCAAAGCGCTGCGCCCGGGAGCCGGAGCGGGGCCGCCCGGGGACCCCCGGCCCCGCGGCCGCCAGGTAAGGCGAGATCCGAGCGAAGGATGGGCAGCTCCGGGCGAGGAGCAGGGGGCTGGAGGCCGGGAGGGGCGGGCAGAGACCCCGGGAGCGCTGCTGAGGCCTGGAGAGCTCATCACACCCGGGGCGCCGGGCAGGAGCCGGCCCGGGGACTGATCCTGCTGCTGCCGCTGCTCCTCTTGTTGGTCCTGCTATTACTCCTGCTCCAGCTCCTGACCCTGCTCCAGCTCCTGTCCCTGCTCCAGCTCCTGTCCTGCTCCAGCTCCTGTCCTGCTCCAGCTGCTGTCCCTGCTCCAGCTGCTGTCCCTGCTCCAGCTCCTGTCCTGCTCCAGCTCCTGTCCCTGCTCCAGCTCCTGACCCTGCTCCAGCTGCTGTCCCTGCTCCAGCTCCTGTCCCTGCTCCAGCTCCTGTCCCTGCTCCAGCTGCTGTCCCTGCTCCAGCTCCTGTCCCTGCTCCAGCTCCTGACCCTGCTCCAGCTGCTGTCCCTGCTCCAGCTCCTGTCCTGCTCCAGCTCCTGTCCCTGCTCCAGCTCCTGACCCTGCTCCAGCTCCTGACCCTGCTCCAGCTCCTGTCCTGCTCCAGCTCCTGTCCCTGCTCCAGCTCCTGTCCCTGCTCCAGCTCCTGACCCTGCTCCAGCTGCTGTCCCTGCTCCAGCTGCTGTCCCTGCTCCAGCTGCTGTCCCTGCTCCAGCTCCTGTCCTGCTCCAGCTCCTGTCCCTGCTCCAGCTCCTGTCCCTGCTCCAGCTCCTGACCCTGCTCCAGCTCCTGTCCTGCTCCAGCTCCTGTCCCTGCTCCAGCTCCTACTCCTGTTTCTGCTCCCGTTCCTACCTCGGTTCCTGTTCCTCCCCCTGCTCCTGCTCCTGCTCTTGTTGCAGCTGCAGCTGCAGCTCCTGCTCCTACTCCTCTTTCTGCTCCTGCTCCAGCAGTTCCCACTACGCCCAGGCCAGCGTGAGCCTCCGGGATCCTCAGGGAAAAGCCTGGAAGCAGGTGGAGAAGGGCCCCTGCGCTTCCCCCGCCCCCTGCTCCAGAGCAGCCCCTCCTGGGCACAGCTCAGGGAGAGGCTGCTGCTCCTTCCTGCAGCTCTGGCAGCCAGGACACACCTAGGAGCAGGTCCCTGCCATGGTCCAGTGTCTCAGGTCCCGTGTTCAGCTCCGGTTCTCCTGAGGGTCTCTCCTCCTGCACCAGGGCCCCAGCTGGGTACCTAAAAGGACCCAAATCCTTCCAAATCCAGGCTCTCTGCAGAGCACCTGGCACAGGGTGAGGTGGGAAAAACCCGGGCTGAGGGAAGGAAAACAGACCCACACAGGGGTGCCACGGGCACTCCCTGCTCCTGGGGCACAAAGGAAACCCCTGAGCCTGACACTGGACCCTAAACAGCATTAAAATAAGGGAATATTGACTGGAATAGACACTCCACTCTCACCGTGGGTGTTCATCTGATGCATGAGCAAGGTTTGAGATTTTTCTGCTCTTTTGCTTCAGCAGCAGTTCCTCCTTTACAGGCACCTGCTAATCCAGCCCTGACCTGGCCCAGAGCTCCTTCAGGAGGAGCTCAGCTTCAGCCACCTTTGAGTGCTTGAGTCATTTACCTCCAGGCTGGTGGGATTGAAGGGTGGGCCAGGTCTTACCCCTTCCCCAGGAGCCCCCTGAGAAATCAAAAATACCAACAACACCAATTCACCAGGGACTGGATGAGGATGCCTTCGGGACCTTCAGAGCAGGGATGCAGGGAGGCGTGGAGGCCTCTGGGCTCCACTGAGGGGCACTGAAAAGGGACCAAGGAGCCTCTGTTGCAGTCCAGCTCTGATATCAACCTCTGATCTCAACCCCTGGCTCAGGGCTTAGAGGCACCTTCATCACCTTCCAGCCTGCAAGGGTTCTGAGTGACCAGCTCAGGTGGAGACACAAATAAATGGGGATGAGACAGCTGAATCTCACCCCTGGTGCTGCAAAGGCTTCCCAAGGAAGGCTGCCCATCAGTTCTGGGCTGCTGGAGCTGGCAGGCACCAGCTGGATCTCTCCCAGCCACTGGTGCTGTAGCCAGGATCTGTCTTGCAATCCAGTCCTTGCTCCAAGCTGTTTCCCTCCATGTCACGCTCTTTTGTGTTACTTCTTCCTGCTATAAAAGCCAAGACCCTCCAAGAATTTGTGCATCTAAACCTGTTGTGCTGAGATGTGACAGAGACATGGTCCAGGCCAGGGTGGCAGTGCCACCAAAGTGTGCAGGGATGTGTTTAAAGTTATCCATGCTCTGCTGGGGTGGAGTCTGCTAGCTACAGAAAAAGGCAGATGTGTTTGAAGAAATCCCTGGGGAAGCCCTGCCCCTCTTTTAGGATGGTGCATTCTTTAGGCTGCAAAGCTGCTCTAGATCCCCTTCACCCCGCTTGCTCTCACAGGCACAGGGCCCATCTGTGTTCCCCAAGCAGCAGGGTGACAGTGACTGGTGCCACCCCAACCCCTGTGTCCTGCTAAATCCCACACTCAAAGGGCTGATTTCCCCACAGGGAAACAAGGGCAGGAACATCCAGCCTGTGTGGGCAGCACCAGCGGGTCCCACCCGTCCATCCAGGGAGCTCAGGGTGCTCACAGAGCGCTCTCAGAGGTGTGGGGAGGAATACCAGGGACAGCAACAGGCACTGCCTCATGCCAGAGGGATCCAGGCCAAGGGGAGGGATGCAGGGATGCTCAGATATTACTGGCACGTCCCATCTTTGGGTCAGGAGCAGAGAAAATGCTCCGTGTTCTTTAAAGGATCCCTGCCTTTGAAAGCTGGGCAGGTCCAGGCTGCGCCCACTCCTGACTTTCTTCTATTATTCCATGTGTTTTAGTGCAGTGCAGAGCAGATGTATTTTTAAAGATGCTTGGGGTAGGCTCTGTTCCACTACAGGGAAAAAAGGAGTAAAATCATCATTAGATTTTACTGAGTAGGAGGGAGGACAGCCAGGGTGAGGGAAACTCAGGAAAAAGGCTTGGGAAGGAGTTTGGGAAATGGAGCAGGGCATTCCATGGGACACACCTGACAGCTGGCTGCAGGGGAGGGCAGGAGGAAATGGCCTCAGGGGAGGTTTAGGGGGGACACTGGGGAAATTTCTTCATGGACAGGGCTGTCCAGCCCCAGCACAGCTGCCCATGGAGGTGGTGGAGATGCCATCCCTGGAGGGATTGAAAGGTTGTGTGGATGTGGCACTTGGGGACATAGGACAGTGTGGCCTTGGCAGTGCTGAGGGAACAGCTGGGGGGCTGTTCCAAGCTAAACCATTCCATGATCCCACAATCCCAGGGAAAGGGAGCAGCCATTATCCCCTTCCCCAATGGATCAGTCGCCCTTCACAAGGACCAAGCCCTGGGTCAGGTGCAGCTGCTTGTGGTAGGAGCACCTCCAACCCCTGGCTGTGCAAAAATAGAGCTCCCTGCTCATGACAGTTTCAGTGGGGAATGAGAGATCCTAACAAATTAACTAATTTGTGGGGTTTTTTTTACTTCTTTGGGCTTTTGTTTGTTTGTGGGGGGAGGGGTTGGCTTTTTTTTTTTTTTGTTGGTTGTTTTTTAAAAATTTGGTTTGTTTTCATCTGTGTTAAAGAATTACTTCCAGAAATTTAATCTTGTGCTTTTCCAGAGGCCTTTATCTCCCCATCCTTCACCTACAGGAACAGCCTCCTGCCCCCATCAGCCCTCCCAGAGCCCTGCAGGAGCAGCCCCTCGTTTTTGGCCATAAACCCTAAGGAAGTGCTGTAGGATTTGGCTTCGGATCTTTGGGGAAATCCGAGAGCAGGGAAACTCACAGGTGATTCTAGGAACTTTGGGATCAGGGAGATAGAGGGATCAGAGGTAAAATCTCCATTTCATCTGCAGCACCTCACCAACCCCTCCAGCAGCTGTAGGAAAATTGGAGCTCTCTGAGTGATGTGAAAGTGTCAGCTAAGGACCGTGGTTTATTTATAGCAGGCATGGGAAGGGTTTGGGTTCACACAAGGAAAAATCCGTGTGTTTGTCTGGAATCCTGCTCTACCACTCTGCCACTTCCCAGCTGCTGCCTGGCAATCACAGGGAGCTGGTCCAGAGGTGTTCCAGGGAAGCAGCCTTGAGCTCAGGGAACAGTGCCTCATCCCTCCCCAGCTCCAGGATGCACTTCCAGCCTTGCTGCTGGATAAATTGTGGAGCAGGGCCGTGTTTGCCTCTTCTGCAAAGCAGAGGAAACACCAGCTGGCCTTGCAAAAGCATGGGGGAGTATCCACCACACTGGATCTGTGATCTATCCAGGCTTTGAACAAATTCCCATCGCCAAGGTAGATCTTCAGGGCAGAATTTTCCCGTTGTTTAACAATATTTGCACCATGTCCAAGGAGATCAGCATTCCAGATCCTCAGATTAGGAAGGACAAATTCATCATCTTCTTTCAGCCACTAAAATGGATGCAGGGCTGGGTCAGGGTGCCACTGCTGGCAGTGGGGATTCAGGACAGCAATGGCATCACCCAAATCAGTCAGTGCTTTTTGGGAGGCCCCTTCCCTCACCCTGAGTCTCACCAGCAGTGAGTCTGCTCTCTCTTGTACCTTCCCCATTCACCTTCTCCCTCCAGCCCCTCCACCATCTCTCCTGCTCTTCCCTTCTCCCTCTTTTCCAGGCAGCTCTGTCTGTCTGTCTGGGCAGTCTGTCCTCACACCTGGTCCCACCCAGCTGCTCAAGGACCCTCTCACAACTGGTCCAGCCCAGCTTCTGCAGTACCCGGGGGAATTGTGGCCGCGTGTTCCAGGCTGAGCACGGCTCCTTTTCTTCTTCCTCTCTCTGGGCCCCCCTGGCACGGGGAACTCTCTCCTGTGGGGTTCCTTCCTGCGGGAAGGACCATCCCTCCTCCAGAGGCACCCTCCAGGTAGAGCTGCTCCCGGTGGTGCTGGCTGTGCCCGGGCCCCGCTCCGCTGCCCCAGTGTCGGCAGCAGCTCGGGCAGACGGACCGGGACCGAGCCTGGGCAGAGGGACCGGGACCGAGCCTGGGCAGACGGACCGGACCGAGCCCCGGGCAGAGGGACCGGGAGCGAGCCCCGGGCAGACGGACCGGGACCGAGCCCAGGCAGACGGACCGGGACCGACCCCGGGCAGACGGACCGGGACCGAGCCCGGGCAGACGGACCGGGACCGAGCCCGGGCAGACGGACCGGACCGAGCCCCGGGCAGAGGGACCGGGACCGAACCCCGGGCAGAGGGACCGGGACCGAGCCCCGGGCAGAGGGACCGGGAGCGAGCCCCGGGCTGCAGCCGCTGCCCCGGAGCCCCGGGCTGCCCGGGAGCCGCCGCTCCCCGCACGCTGACGCTCCTGCCGGCGCTTCCCGGAGCCCCGCGGTTGCCGTGCCCGGCTCTCTCCTCGCTCAGCACATGGAATGCTGACTTCCTCCGGCTTCTCGCATGGATTTTTTCCCACCCTGGCTGTGCTCTTTAGTTCAGATCTAAGCGAGCTTTCCGAGCGCGCTGCCTGGATGTCTTTATTAAAACACACAGTTTAAGGAGGGGGCTGAGGGAGAGGCTGAGGGATCGGCTCTGGATTCACTCTGCAGCCAAAACCATGGGAATCTTCTGCTCCACAACTGTTCCCAGCCGCCGACAGCTGCGCGGTACAGCCAGCAGGACACGGGGTCACCCCTCTGGCCGTGACTAATTCATCGCGGAGGGCAGCCCCGCTGCTCGTCCCCCCGAGGCTGGGTCCCCTCGGGTGTGAAGGCAGGTGGGCAGACAGGGACATGTCCCCGAGGGGCTGGTGGCCCGGCTGGTGGAGAGGCTGTGCTGGGGTTCCCTGCGGCTCCTGGAGCAGCACGGCTCTGTGTGAGAGGGATGCAAAGCCGGCCGGGTGTTCATGAGACCGACTCCTGAAGAGGAGCTTTCCCTTGGGAAACTTCGAGCCCTGGGCCAAGTTTTGTTCTCAGATACCTGGAAGCTGAGAAAATCACAGCAGGCAGGAGTGACACTGCCGGAATTGGAGCCTGTGGGAGTGCCCGTGCCTGCCATGGGAGTGCAGCACCCAGGGCTGTGCCGTCCCCGGGAGCAGGGAGCAGTCCCCGTGTCTGGCAGGGACCTCCAGCCTCGCCTTCCAGCACCAGCTGCCAGGAGCTGTCAGTGGCTCAAGTGCTGAGAAAAGCAGCTTTTCCTTGCACCAGGAGCTGTTTCCCCATCACAACAACGCCGCTGACAGCCCGGAGGCCTCAGACACAGCTCTGAACTTCTCCTTGTGATGTACCAGCCCTGGCCGAAGCTCCCTGACCTCCTGCCACCCCGATCCCGCTCTCGGGCTTGGCCATCCTGTCCTCCCCATCTCGTGTCTGGAGGAGCACTGGGGAGCAGCTGCCTGCCCTGCCCAGCAGCAGCTGCACCAGGCCCTGCTCTTGCTGGGGAAGTGCTGATTTCTGCCGTGCTAGCTGTGCATCCCCCTGTGAGGCACTGGCTGCTGGAAGGCGCTGCCTGAGCCAGCCACATGCTTCATGATGTCAATCGCAGTTCAGAGTTAATTATTCATGAGGAAATTTCATAATGTGCTGTTAAGTGGGCTGCAGGATATTTTGGTTAAATTAAGGGAACCTGAAAGCTCCCTCTGTAGGGTGTTCCTCCTCGGGCCTCGCTGAGAGCAAAGGTTCAATTAGAGCTCAGGTGCTGTGGCCTCTGCCATGGCCTGCGATTATCGGAGCCACGGGAGTGTGGAGATCAATCCAACGGCTCAGCTTCGTGTTTCCAACAGGGAAATTCCGAGTGAAGGGTTTTGCAAGAGGACTTGGGCTGGTGGAAGTTTCCCTGCCCATGGCAGGCAGTTGCAGCAAGATGAGCTCTGAGTTCCCTCCCCACCCAAACCATTCCGTGACTCTGTGACTTCAAGCGGGTTCTGTGGAGTCCCCCTGAGCCTGTAGAGAGCCCAGGACAGGCTGTGCAGGTCATGGAATTGCAGGATCATCCAGGTGGACAGGCCTCTAGGATCCCTGAATTTGTCTGTTAACAGGCCAGTTTGCTCCCAGACTCTTTTCTTCCTCATTCTTGAAATCATTTAGATTGGAAAAGACCTTTCAGATCACCAAATCTAACGATGCTCTAAAGAAACCTCTTTCATCGGGTCAGTCTCACAGTCCTGCAAACATGTCATGCCTTGGAGCCTCTCCAGCCTTGGGTGAAGGAGTGGAGGCTCCTGTCCCACAGCACAGCCCCCACAGCTCCCACATCCATCACCCCTTGATGCTGGGACCTTCCTGAGGTGTCCTGGTGACCCAGGTCTGCAGTCACAGAGCACTTTGGGTCCTCTCTTGTTCAGAACTGGGTCTGGTCGGTGATGCTGGAGCCACCCCCTCCCACCCTGCTTTTCCTGGGATGGCTGCAGGAACCCGCAGGGATCTTGGGATGCCCTGGATTCCTTTTGAAGCCTTGTTAGGAGCTGACTGACAGAGCTTGGACTGGCTTTGGAGCCTTTTCTGAGTCTCCCCTTTGGCCACACTGCCTCCTCCTGTCCTGCCACCATTAATTACTGATGGATCACATTGACCTGGCTCTGTGCTATCCATGAGTGAGGGAACATCTCGCTCCCCTGGCTGGTGCATAAATGAATGACTTTCCAGACACATTTTCACTCCTACATTTTTTTACCAACCTTGCTATTCCCCTGCTCCTTCTGCTGCCAGGAAAATGCTGACTGGGAAAAGTTTGGATCTACACCAGGAGATGAGGTGACCTCTGTGCAGGTGGAAACATCTGCAGGAGACTCAGGGCATGGACTGGGAGGTGGGATGGACTTGCCCATGGAGATGGTGTCCTTGCCCCACAGTTGTGCCTCCAGGCCCACCTTCCCCACTTCTTGCTGTGCCATTTGTTACTGGTACAAGTGTCTGGCACAGCTGAGCACTCAACTGTCCAAACACCAAAGTTTCTGGGAATAACAACCCCTGCAAGCATGGCCAGGGTCATCCTAGTGGTTAGACCCCAGGCTTTAAGCAGGCAGAGGGTACATACAAGGAAGGATTAGATTTAGGATTAAATATTTGGAAAAAATCTTCCCTGTGAGGGTGCTGAGGACCTGCACAGGATGCCCAGAGCAGCTGTGCTGCCCATGGATCCCTGCAAGTGTCCAAGGCCAGGTTGGATGGGGCTTGGAGCAGCCTGGGATAGGGGAAGGTTCCTCCCAGCTCTAGCTGGAATGAGATGGGCTTTAAGGTCCCTTCTCACCCAAATTGTTGTGGGATTTTATGAAAGGAGAGGGGTGATGCAGTGATACCATCCTGGGACAGCACCAGGGGCTGTGACAAGGGGAGAGGGGAGGTCACCCTGTAAGGGACTGGTGGAAAGAAAGCCTCTTGCCTGCCCTTTTCTGGCCCTGTCACACACAGGGGTTGGTGGCTGAGCACAGCCTGCAGTGCATCCCACTCGTTGTGCTGGGTGGGCTTGGAGCCAGGCAGCCCCTGGGTCACCAGCAGAGAGGATCCAACACAAAGCTGCTCCTGGCATCTCTCCAAAGGTGGATGTGTGGAGGAGAGGGAACCTGGGCTGACCAGGAGCTGTGTCCTGCTCCCAGCACAGCCTCACACTCCAGTTACAACCAGCGAGCACCTGGAAAGGGAGCCCGGACACAGAACACAGGAGCCCAGTGAGAGGCGAGCAGGAGTGACTGGGCACTTGGCAGGGAATGAAATGCAGTTTGCAGGGAATGAAATGCAGTTTGCCTCCACGCCAAGCCTTGATGGCTTCATTCTGCTTCTTCAGGCTCTCAAGCCCTGCTGCCTGGAGCCAGCTCCTTGCAGGGCTGGGAGGAAGGGATGGAGGCAGGGAAGGAGGAGGCCTCCTGCAAGCCTCTCCAAATATTTAACTCCGTGGAAACTCTGCCTTTCAGAGGTCTCAGTTCTGCTGTGGGGTATCCTGGCAATGGATGTTACCTGCCCTTGGTGCTCCCAGCCCTGCTGCAAAATCACAGTGCTGCCTCCAGGACAAATGTTCATGGAAATAAAAAAGCATCCAGCAAGTGTTTCCATCCAGACACCTTCCACAGATAAGTCTCATCCTCACCCCCTGACTCAGTGCAGGAGGATCCAGTCCTGGCAATATTTTGGCAGCTCCAAGGACAGCACAGCCTGTCCAACACCTTCACCTCTCACCACATCCAGCTCCAGACCTCTCCTGGCTCCTTCCCTTGAGGATATTGCCTTCTGGAAGAGGAGCTTGGATCATGGGCAGAGGCAGAGCAGAAACTGCCCAATTTTGAGTTGGGCTGAGAGCAGCAAGTTACAACTGCTCCAGCAGCAGCCCCTGACCAGCTCCCACCCCACCCATGGAAGGGATCACATTCCCACTTCCAGGCTCAGCTCAGAGGTATCAGCCTCTTCTCATTTTGGAGGGTTCTTGACTTTCTTTCTCTCTTGCTTTTTCTTTTTTTTTTTTTTCGTTTTTCCTTCAGCTTTTCTCTTCCTCCTTTTTTCTTTTTCTCTCTTTTCTTTTTCTTTCCCCCCCCTCCTGCCTCCCTATGCAGCCTCTGTTCTTCATCCATTATTTAGGCTTTTCTGACTGTAACAGCAACATTCGCCTTGTATACCTTGTGTGGGGTTTAAAATATAGATAAAAGCAGAAGGTCAGACTTGAAACACAGATTCTGACGGTTGCTGCTGACTTTGTCTGGAAGCTACAAAATCTGGAGCTTTCTGTGCCCAGCAATGGTTTCGGTACAATTGGGTTTTTGGGGGTTTAGGGGTTTTTTTTGTCTGGTTGATATTCCTGCAAACTGTCTTGGTGTTTGATGCTTTCATCCAGCCTTTCAGTTTCTAAATGTTCTGAGGCCTGGCTGGCTTCAGGACAGGGGAGCTGGAGCCATGGAATTCCTGCTTGGAGGTCCAGTCTTGACCCAGCACAGCAAATACCTGCTGCTCTCCTGTCCAGGGCGAGCCGGGGAGGGGAGGAGGTGCCTCCATCCACATCCAGCAGGCTCTAATTGGCACCTCTGGTCAGCAGAGCCGAGGACTTTCCCTTTCAATTATAAATAAATGCCCTGCTTCTTTTATGTTGCTTTCTTCAGCCGTCAGAGAGATTGGATTTTGAGGACAAATGTTTGTGGGAAATAAATTTCAAAGTCAATGTGGGAATAGTCCCAGAAAACATGAAACACTTCATTGTCTGTTTGAACGGGCAGCAGGGCAGGGAGGGCGTCCCTCCAGCCAGGAGACAAACTGGACAGGGGTGGAATCACCATCCTGGAGGGTTTCCAAAGCCATGTGGATGTGGCTTTTGGGGACGTGGGTCAGTGATGGCCTTGGCAGCACTGGGGGAATGTTTGAGGTTCTTCCAACCCCAGCTGTTCTGTGATTCCCTGAGAAAGGGCAGCAGGGGATGGTGATACTCAAAGATCATTTTTGGTGTCACTGAGATCCATGTGGGCAGCGAAAGGCACTGGAGAAGAGCTGGGAATGCTCCAAGGAGTGGCTGGAGGGGCATTACAAACTGAGACATCAGTGGAGAAATGCCAGCCTTGCCAGGCAGCGTTCCCCAAGCACAGGGCAGAGCAGTGATATCCTGGGAGGTTGGTGGGGAATGTTCTCTCCCAGCACAGGACATTTTCAGAGAACAAAGGCTTTGGCTCACTCAAAACCGACCCAAGACTCTTCCAGTCCCCACCTGTAACAGGAGCTCTCAACAGCTGTCTCCAGAACTGAGACCTGCAGATTTTGTTATCAGAGAATCCCAGCCTGGTTTGAGTTGGAAGGCTCCTTAAAGACCCCCTGGTGCCAATCCCCTGCCAAGCACGGGGACACTGCTGTCCCCATCACGGTCGGGTGGCTTCAGCAGCCAGCTGGGACCTGCAGCTCAGGCACAGGTTTCAGCCTGCTGGGTGCCAGCAGCCATCTAATCCAGGTGGATATTCCAGTGGCAGCTGCTGTTCAGGAGCTCCATAGCCCAGCTGGCACTCCCCAAACAACCTTTCTTCACTCTAACCCAAGGGAAAATGCATCTGTCAGGTGAGGAATAGGAAGATAGAACCAATTATTCCCTGTGAGGGTGGGCAGACCTGGCACAGGTGCCCAGAACAGCTGTGGCTGCCCCTGGATCCCTGGCAGTGCCCAAGGCCAGGCTGGACACTGGAGCTTGGAGCAGCCTGGCACAGTGGAAGGTGCCCCTGCCCAGGGCAGGGGTGGCACTGGGTGGGCTCTAAGGTCCTTCCAACCCAAACCATCCTATCACTCCATGATTCTATTCCAGTTTCCCTGCAGGCACTGTGCTTATCCAAACAGGATTTGGAAGGATGCAGGGAAAGGCTGCAGTCTTCCTGTCTCAACTCCATCCCTCAGCTCTCTCCAAAAGCCAGACTGGGCAGTAGATCCAGGCGTGGATCTGTCAGTGCTGAGTGGTTACAGCAGCTCTGGCAGGGGCTGGGATGGCTCATGAATGATCCCCTGGACAAGGAATTGAACTCTTCCAGATTTCCCAACATGGAGTTGGGAGTTTCCTTCTCCATGCCTACAGCTGCAGCTCATGTGACAGAGGTGTCACACTGAGCAGAAGGAAAAGACGCCTACATATGGCATTTTCCAGGAGCAACAGGAAAAAAGTGACATTACGAAGGGAATCACCAAGAGCAGCAGCTCCTTGTGCTCAGGCATCTCTGGATTAGGGGATCCCAGCAGCACGTGGGGATTGAAATTGGCCTGTTGTGGTCTCTGGGGCCTTGAAGAAGAACATTTCCAGGGAAGTGGTGGAGTCCCCATCCCTGGAGGTGTTCAAGGAAGGCCTGAACACAGAACTCAGTGCTCTGGGCTGGGGACAAGGTGGGCATTGGGTACAGCTTGGACTCGATGATCCTGGAGGCCTTTTCCAGCCTCCAGGATTCTGGGATCCTGTGACTGAGGAGCATCCCCAAAGTCCTTGAGGTGACATCTTTACATCCATCCGCAGGCTGGCCGAGCCAGGTCCACAATCTGCTCTTCCCAGGATGTTAAACATCCAAAGGAAAGAAAGAAGCAGGACTTTCAGGAAGTCAAGGAATTGTGACACTGCTTATCAGAACTGATTAAGCTGACATCATTAAACTCAGGAAGTTTCGATGTAGGAGTGTGGACTCTTTATATTTCTATAAATGTCTCCCTTCCAATCCTACTGAATTCCTGGCCTCGCTGGTAGGCTGTCATGGGATAATTATCCATTTTTAAAGTGTCTCTTTCCACCGATGTTCAGGACATTTGGGAATCCCTTTCCATTGTGATTCTCTGAGCATTCTCCCTGTGACACCTGCAGCTCGGTGACAGCCCCTGCTTAAACACCCAAATACAAAATTCCTGAATATCCTACTGCTTCCCATGAGGTGGATGGGACCTGCAAGTCCTTGGTGATCTGGGAGGGGAATTTTTACTGAGGGGACTTGCCTCTGGGTTTGGTGGCCAAAGTTGCAAGTCTGGCTCATGAATTCCCACTGCTCCTGGTCCCGACAGATCCCAGTGCTCCGTGCTCCTGCTGGTGGGGCACTGAAGCCACCCCACTTTTCCAAGATCCCGTGCCTGCAATAATCCCTCCGAAGCCCAAGAGTTACTTTTGTTTTCTTCCACCAATTCTGTCCATTCCGCCTTTGGCAAACATCGATTTTCCACAATTCCCCGCAGCCCTCATAAAGCAGCTGCCAAAACGGCTCCCTCGTGGGCCACTTCTTTTATTTGTCGAACAAAAGAATCATCAGCATTGTCTCCAGAGCTCTCCGGCGAGTGGAGCCTGGCATTAGGATGCCGAGCTCCCTCTCCTGGCTGCCGGATCAAAAGGAATTGCTGAAAAAGTCCTGCGCACCTGAAAATCGGGATCGCCGGACTCCGGCTGAAGGAGGAAGAGTCCTTCCATCTGTTTTGCAGATTTTCGGGCTCCATCATTTTTCCTTCCCACGAAATATGCTGAGAAAACGATCAGGTGCAATAATTTTGAGAGAAGGATGAATTTGTCTGTAGGCAAAACTTGCTTTTGCTCCTCTCCCTTTTTTTCCTCATCTGTCACTGTCAGGGAACAGATCCCAGTGGGAAAATCACTCTGAGGGTCTCTGCAGAAAACCCACAGTTGTGTCCCACCAGTTATCCATGAAATGTTACTCCAGGGTGAAGGATAGTGGAAAGGACATGCACAAGGAAGAGCAGCAGGGAACAGGTTGGGATGGAGGGTGGGGGTCACTGGAGCACGGGAAGTCCCATCAACGTGATCCTGATGGAGGCTGAAGGGCTGCTCTGGAGAGAGGTGGCAGGATCTGCTGGGAGGCAGCAAGCAGCTCTCAGGGCTCACAGCAGGAGAAATGGGAGCTCAAACATTCCAGATCTTCACCTCAAGTGTCCCAGTATGGGTGGCAAGCATGGCTTAATTCCAAAAAACCCATCAAATGTCTCCAAGTGACAGTTTCCATTTTCAGATCAAGGCTCCCTTCCTCTCTCCTTTGCATGATGAGCTGGCCCAGCACCTGCTGCAGTCTGGGAATTCTGGTTGTGGTCTGCAGCTGGGATCCTGCAGGAATTTGGATTGAAAAGCTCAGAGTTCTGCACCCATGGGAGGGTGAAAGCACCGATGGATTTTGAAATGGAAAAATGAGTTGTGTGCGTGTCCTGTTGCACACTTTGGGAGCAAATGGGCACCACAAATCCAATTTGGAGAAGTCAAGAAGCCCCTGAAAACTTTTAGTCTCCCCACAATGCAATTATGTGACTCTCTGAGCCGCCTTTGGTCTGGGGAGAGGATGGTACTGGCTGTCCTTAGGAATTACGGAACCAATGGATCAGGGAATGCTTTGGCTTGGGAGGAACCCTAGGGACCATCTCACCCCACCTCCTGCCATGGGCAGGAACACCTTCCACTGTCCCAGCTTGCTTCCAGCCCCATATCCAGCCTGGCCTTGGACACATCCAGGGATGGGGCATCAACTCCCTGGACACTGCATGGATTTGGCTGACCCTCCTCATCCCAACATTCCCCATGGATTACATTCCAGCCATCTCTTCTGTCCATCCTCCAGGCCCAGGCAAAATCAAGGAGCAAGGAAGTTGCCCCCATGCTCCAAGAATGAGTCACGTTACCCTGGGAGCTGTTCAGTTTGGTTTGTTTGGTGGGGCCAGGACGCTGCTGGGATCTTCCATCCAGACCACTGGCCACCACTGAGCACGAGACAGCAATTTTGGCATGGCCAGGGGGTGGACAGGACTCTGCACCAAAGTCCACAAGAGGAGGGAAGACGCTGAGAGCCTAAAGCTCAGAGCTGTGATCATCAGCTCAAACCTTTTATTTCCTTGAAGCCTCTTCACTCTTCAGCCCTGTTCTCAAGGAGGTCCTGGCAGAATGAGGGGAGGAACAGGCAGGTGACAAAGGTGGCTGGAGCTACACGAGGGTCTCTTGCCTAGGGCAATTCAGGTGCCATCACTTCTTCAGAGTTTTGGTAACTCTGAGAAATATTTGGGTCACAAATCCTCCCACTTCTCCTCTGCAACTGCCCAAACCCTGCACCTCTCTCCCTGTCTCTTCTCCCTGCAACAACTCACCTGTACTCACCTGTTTTACCCCCTGGAACCCATCTGAAGCCACTCCAGGTGATTTAGGGGCAGAAAGGACCCTGTGAAGAGGTGTGAGCTGGAGCAGGGTTTGGGAGGGGATTTGTGCTGGTCCTGGAGCTGGGCTCAGGCCTGGCAGAACATGGCTCACTTCCTCTGCCTCCAAGCCAGATCCAAGCCAGGTGAGAGACACTGATCCCATGGAAACACAGAATATCCTGAGCTGGGAAGAATCAGGGGTCCTGGAGTCCAGTCCTTGACCTTGCAGAGCTCTACCCAAAGCTGGGAGCTCCAAGAGCCTCTCACAGGTGCCTTTCATGGCTGAGTCCTGCCTGAATGAGCCTTGTTCTGACAAGATGGAAAAGGAGCTTCAGAGCGGGGCTCGGCACGGCTCAGAGGAGGAGAAGCTTCAGTGTGAAAGGGAAACGAAAGCTCGGCAACAAGGTCAGCTCCACTGCCTCAGGCGATCGAGGAATGACAAAAGTTTCCGTGTAGCACAGCAGCAGAAGACAAAAGCCATCCCTGGAGGGTAGGAAGAGAGAGGGAGTGCAGAGCAGACAAGAAATTCAATGTAGGGAAAGCCACAAGGTTTGCTGGCAAGGACACGCTCCTGGGTGGGTCAGAGGATCATGGAATAGCTGGGGTTTGATGGGATCTTCAGAGGGCACCGAGTCCACCCCTGAGGTGCAGGATAAAGTGGCTAATGGTTCCCAGGAGCCTTGAGCAGGATTCCTCAGAGCCATGGATGCTCCAGACCCGTCACTGAGTCTCCCAAGTGCTGGTGGTGGGCAGGGGGCCAAGGGGCACCCGAGAACATCAATAATTGCTGGAATTTGGATCTGGGCTTCAGGTCTACAGCTCCTTCTCACTCTACCCACACCATCTGAGTCCATTAGAGAGCGCTGGGAATTGGTAGTGAACCAAGATGCCAGGCCCAGGGAGCCTTTCCCAGCATCCGAGCTGCACCAGTAACCCCACAGGGAAAGGGCTTGGCTTTGTCTGGGAGCTCTTCCTCTTCGCCAAGGACTTGTGGTTGTCCCTTTCCACAGGTCCAGCAGTTCCTAGGACCAGAAGGGTCAGGACAACTGCTGCTCTGTGATTCCTAGGAGAAGTGCAAATGGCTGTAAAGCCAGCAGCCGGGATGCAGATGGCTCTAATGCGGGAGAACAGCTGGGATGTGCACAGGTTTTCCAGAGACACGAGGGAAAACTGAATGGAAGGTGTCTGCATCGCTGCTGCAAGTCTTAGCAGAGCAGAAAATTGGACATTCCTCTGTGCAAAGTGCCTGGCACGGGCAGAGGAACCGGGAGTTTGTTCAGGGCAGCACTGCAGGCTGCCCAGGATGGCACAGCTGGGGTCGAGTGCTGGGCATGCAGGGTGGGCAGCCCCATCCGTGCCCTGCTCCAAAAGGAGCCTTGGAGCTGTGGGTTCCCTGCTGCACAGCTGGGAGGGCTCTGAGGGCAAAGGCAGAGTGAGGAGAAGCCTGAATCCCACAGGATCCGAGTCATCCATCCCTCAGTGGGTGCTGGGGCCCCCTCCAGCCTCTGGGGCTCGGCTGGCTCCAGGCTCCACAGCACCCAGGGACCTCCCTGGAGCCTGGGTGGGTGCAGGGTCAGCACATCTGTGTCTGCAGGGAACAGGAGCTCTGTGCTTCCTCTGGGAAATCCAGAATGGGGGAGGTCACCTCCACCAAGCAGAGTGGGAGAGGCAGGGTTTGCCCAGGGGTGCTGCTTCCTGAAGAGCTGAATTCACTCAGGCACCTGGATGTCTAAGGAGCACTAAAACCTCTCCATCTTCTCTTGTCCCCCAGGTTCTTTTGAAATCCCTCTCCTGGGTGCGTGGCTCTCCTGGGATCCCTGAAGATCCCAGTGCGGGAGGTAAGTGTCTCTCAGCTCCCAGGCAGAGTTAAAGTGATGTGTGGGCAGGCTGGAAACTGGAGCCACTGCAATCCTTTCAGCCAGGCAGCCGCACTTCCCCTTTCTATCACACGCATTTAAAAGCTTTTAAGGGAACGATCCATCCCCTCTGCTGGCAAAGCCGGAGCTGGGCTGGTCCTTGGGATCTTAAATCATCTTAAAATACGGAGCAATATTGGTTTAAAAGCCTTTGCTCTCCCCCTGCTGCAGGAAACCTCAGCAGAGCTCGACAGCAGCCCGGGGCTTCCTGGGGATCCATCACCCGCCAGGAAAGGGCCGGGCCCTGCCTGACAGGGACAGAGCCCTGGGACAATCCAGGAGTTCCTCCCTACGTCATCCCCGCTCGCTCCCAGGGAGCCCAGGGAGATTTTTGTCATTTAATACCCTGGGTCTCCGTGGCTGGGGCTGTGTTTGTGTTTGCTGAGCTGCGTAAGGACAGGGATGGATGGCTCAGCTGGCAAATCCACCCCAGAGAGGGAATGTGCCCAAATTCCTGCTTTCCAGGCAGGGCTTGGCTGCAGTGGCCCTGCTCCTGCCATTCACACCCAGGATTTGGTTTCGAGCCCAGCTTCTCCAGTTCTCCCATTTTGCCGTGTGCCCTTGGAGAGAGGAGTGGAGGGGTGAACTGGGAATGCTGGGAAGACCCAAGGACAGTTCCCTCTATCCAGGGACAGGACAGGGTCTCTGTGTCACCTTCCCTTTGCCAGGGAAACTCTTGGAACTCTTGGCTGTTGTCAGAGAGCTGGGAATTCCAGCCTGGAGAGGAGAAGATTCCAGTGAGACATCAGACCCCCTTCGAGTGTCTGAAGGGGCTCCAGGAGAGCTGGAGAGGGACTGGGGACAAGGCATGGAAGGACAGGACCCAGGGAATGGCTCCCAGTGCCAGAGGGCAGCAATGGATGGGAGATTGGGAATTAGGAATTGTTCCCTGGGAGGGTGGGCAGGGGCTGGGCTGGCATTCCCAGAGCAGCTGTGGCTGCCCCTGGATCCCTGGCAGTGCCCAAGGCCACGCTGGACTTGGACAAGACTTGCCCAAGCCCCTGGACTGGGCTTGGAGCAGGCTGGCACAGTGGAAGGTGTCCCTGCCATGGCAGGGGTGGAAGGGGATGAGCTCAAAGTCCCTTCCAACCCAGCCCGTTTGGGGGTTTTATGATCTGTTTTACTGTTTTGCTCCTGCTGGGTTTCTGTTCTGATTTCCTGGGACAAGCCTGCCTGGCTGCTCCTTCTGAGGAGTCAGGGTGAGCCACTGCAACGAGTGACCCAAGGAGCAGGTCTGGGGCTCAGTCCTACTTTTCCTCAGGATTTACTGATTTATTCTGCTCCCCTGCAAGGCTGGAGAGGCAGGGAATCCCATTTCCACTTAATTTCCCACTTCCTGGCTCACAGAGGGCAGCATGGCAGGAAATCCATCACAGGACCAGCCCGGCTGGGGCTGGAAAGGAGGATCCCTGGAGTCTGGGGAGGGAGACAAGGACAAGAATATTTATTCCCCTCTTACAGACACTACAGAGGGTCTCTCCTGCTCAGCCCTGAGCTTCCCACCTGAAGAATGGAAAGAATCAGGGGATCCCTCCCTTCCTACCCCACTCCAAAGGGCTCCAAGGTGCTCCATTGCTTTTTTGAGCCCATTCCAGAGTCACTGAACTTTCCCTGAGCTTCTGCCAGGGATCCTCCCTCTAATTTATCTGCAGGATCAGTTGTAGCTGTATTGATTTTTCCTCCCTGCCTCTCCTCTCTGTGTTTGCTTTCTGAATTATGCAGCCGGGCAGTTTTTCCTCCTCGCGAGGAGCAGGAGAGTTGCAGAGGATCAATTGAGCCCTGCCATAGTTTAATCAGGAATCCCCAGTAGGAACCAGGAGAGAAAAAGGAGAAGGGAAGACAATGAAGACAGGGTCGATCAATCCAGTCCTGGTGCAAAGGAAAGAAAGGGAAAGAAGAGAGGAAGGGGTGGAATAATCAGTCAGGTTTCCTCACGCAGCCCTCAGATCCCGCAGCCTCAATCAATAACCAACTTTGACAGTCATTGCTTCAGAGAGAAACTTTCAAAATCTCCCTGAACTCAAAGAATGTTGGTGCTTTATAGCATGAAAATGTCCAGTAAAGCCCTGCTGAAGACATGGAGAGCAGTTGGATTCCTTCCCCTTCTTCCTCTTCCCTTTAAAATCCACATTAGGAAGGCAGAGCCAAGATGAAAGGGGAGCAAACAAGGCTTTTAGTCCTCGTTTTGTTGTTGCAATTATTTTGCCAATAGTAATGATCTCAGGACTAGATGGAGGATCCTTGATGCTGTGCTGGGAATGTGGAGGCGAGGACAGAGCTGCTGGGATTGTTCCTGAACCACAGATCCAGGAGAGGAAACCCCACGGGTACAACAGGCACGGGCTTGGAGCATGGAAATAAAACCAAACAGTGCCTCCAGGGCACAGGAACCACAGGGGCCATCTGGATCTTGTGACAGCACCTGACAAGAGAGATTTCTGTATCAAAAATTGTGTGACCACATCCTTTCCTGCTCAGGGCAGGATTGTCCCCTGTGCTGGCACTGCTGGGACACCTCGAGTGCTGCGGCCTGAGTTCTCCAGGCTTTGGAGATCAAACTTCCCAAAGTCCTGCCAGAGGTCCCATGGAGGGCCCCAGGCTCAGGGCTGCCTTATTTCCAGAAGGATGGTTCTGGATTTTCATTTCAAACAACTCAGGTCAAGTTCAGTTCCTAAAGAAAACGTTTAGGTCTGGAAGCTCCAGACCTGAAGGTACCAGATGATCATCTGTGGAAAACCTTGGAGGACCACCAGGACAGGCACCTCTGCAGCCTGGCTCCTGGGCTTCATTCCCAATGAAAGCAGCATTCCAGGCTGGACCCAGGTGTGCAGGACAGAGCAGTTGGCTGGAGCCCACAGTGGCATCAAAACTCAGGTGAGGATGGCAGGATGGGAAGTTTGGATTATTGACTGTGGATGGATCATCAGGTCTCATGGCAGAGGGCAACTGAATTTCCTACACTCCGGTGCTTGAATTCAGAACAAACTTTTCTTTCCCCAAATTCATTTTAGCCAAACAACCTCTGCTTTTGGGGGCAGAAATGCTGGAAGAAATCCTTGTGCAAATTTCAGAA
This sequence comes from Passer domesticus, assembly GCF_036417665.1. Taxonomy (NCBI): domain Eukaryota; kingdom Metazoa; phylum Chordata; class Aves; order Passeriformes; family Passeridae; genus Passer; species Passer domesticus. The sequence continues at coordinate 18,684,681 of NC_087480.1, read as the reverse complement.
GAATAGCTGATAGGGTTAATTAATCCTCCCCTTGTCATCTGTGGCAAGGACAAGCAGGAGTTGCATTAATCTCATTCCACAATTCCCAGAAAACAGGTGCTAATTCAGTCCCCCTCTATATTCATCTTTATTCCATGGGGACATTATAATCCCTAAAAATCCTCACCCATGAGCCTGACTTCAGCCAAGAGGCCCAGAAGTCTCTGATGAGAAGGGCAGAGCCTGCCAGACACGAGGACAAAAGTGATTGATGGGAAGCCAGGACTGGAAGGAGAGTGGAGCCAGCAGAAAACCATGTCATATTCAGTGTTTGCCCTGATTAGACCCAGTTTAGTCTAAAAAATATCAGTTTTGTGATCTGTGCTTCTGCCACTCTTGGTCCCATAATCTTATGGAGGGCTCAGCACAGGGATCAGTCAGTTGCAATAATTAACACCTTAATGGTTAATGGGAATGGAGGTGGAGTTCCAGCTGGTGGGGATGGAAGTAAAGCTCAGCCTGGAAGGGATGGAGATAAACTCAGCCTGGAAGGGATGGAGGTAAAGCTCAGCCTGGAATGGATGGAAGTAAAGCTCAGCCTGGAAGGGAAGGAGATAAAGTTCAGTCTGGAATGGATGGAGATAAAGCTCAGCCTGGAAGGGATGGAGATAAAGCTCAGCCTGGAAGGGATGGAGGTAAAGCTCAGCCTGGAAGGGAAGGAGGCCCAGCCCAGCCAGGACGGGCTGGAGGTGCAGCTCACCCCTGACATGGAAGATGGTGCAGTCTTTGCTTCCATGGGTTTTCCAAGGCAAGGCCCCCCTCAGGCCAGCCCCTCCACCCAGGGCAGGCCACCCTGGGCCGTGCTGGGAGCGCTGGTCACTGCTTCCAGCTCCTGAGGAAGCAGGGACTGGGCTGATCCTCACAGAAGGAGCTCCCTGCTCACCTCCTCCCAGAATATGTTCCACATTTTCTGCTAATAAGGGCACAGGGAGAGAGTGAGACAGAGAGAGAAGAGGAGAAAAACTGCTCTAAATTATTCATGGACAATATCATTATGTGTCATAACAGTGTGTCTGTGATGGGAAAGAGTGAGTGTGGCAGGGGCTGGGGTAGCACAGGCCGGGCTGCACAATAGCGAGAGCTGATTAATTATTGATGTGCACTAATTGGCTACAGGGTTTCAGGACAGCTTGGGCTTTGTTGGGATCATTTGTATTCTTGCTTTGGAAATGGACCCCCCCACACACATAAACCCAACATTTTCGTGTGCAAGTCCTCTGCCTCCTCCTCCTCTTTTCCTCCTCCCTCCCTCTCTCCCTGCCCAGCTTCCAGTGCTCCCGATCCCCTGTGTGTGTACAAATTAACACCATCTTAACCTCTGCTGATTTCCTGCAGCACTGACACGCTGCCAACACCTCGCTGCAGCCGGGCTCAGCCTGCAGCGCTGCTTTCTGGTGCAGAAAACCGGCCCTGCCCTCAAGCACTGGGCTCTCTTCTCCCAGCCCTGCCCTGCCTTTGCCCCAGAGCAGCTGGAAAGTCCTTCCCAGGGATTTCTTCCTTCTGGAATGGTCCAGAGCCTTGCAGCCTGCTGTGTTTGCACCCCTAGGTCTGAGTGCCAGCCTGGGAGGTGCCAGCAAGGTGAGGGGAGAGGTTTGAGGTTCAGAGCTCGGGTCAGCTCTTGGTTGACTTGAGCAGCAGAGGAGTTCCAGTGCTGGGGCTGCTCCTCCCATGGCTCCAGCTGCTCCCGGGGTGTCCATGCAGGTGAGACCCCACCTGCAGAGCTGCCCCAGCCCTGGGGCCCAGCACGGGAAGGAGCTGGAGCTGTGGGAGAGCCCAGGCTTGATCAGAGGGATGGAGCAGCTCTGCTGTGAGCAAAGGCTGGGAGAGCTGGCATTGCTCAGCCTGGGGCTGGGGAGACCTCAGAGTCCCTCCTGGTACCTAAAGGGGCTCCAGGAGAGCTGGGGAGGAACTGGGGACAAGGCATGGAGGGGCAGGACACAGGGAATGACTCCCACTGCCAGAGGGCAGGGTTGGATGGGATATTGGGCAGGAATTGTTCCCTGGCAGGGTGGGCAGGCCCTGGCACAGGGTGCCCAGAGCAGCTGTGGCTGCCCCTGGATCCCTGGCAGTGCCCAAGGCCAGGCTGGGGCTTGGAGCAGCCTGGGACAGTGGGAGGTGTCCCTGCCATGGCAGGGATGGCACTGGGTGGGCTCTGACATCCTTCCAACCCAAAGCACTCCATGATTCCCAGATTCCGTCATCAACTACTAGTCCAACAGTTCCCTCAGCTCTTGCCCTCCCATGGGATCAGCCACACATCTCATTCCCTGGGCTGTTCCAAGCCAAGAGATCCCTCACAAACATCAGCTTTTCACCCTCTCAGGATGCCCCAGTGAGTCTCAGGATTGACCTCGGGTCCTTTCACCCCTGATATCCCAGTAAAGGCACGGCTGAGCTCCTGGAGCCAGGAGCTGCTCCCAGCAGAGCAAGGGACACTCCCTGCAGTGCTTCATGCTCTGCTAAATCCCTTCATCCCACCCTGTGGCATTTTAAGGATGCTGTTGGCAGAGATGAACATGCAAGTGAACATCCCAAGGATGGCACCAGGCCCTTGCCAAGGAATTAACTGGGGCTGGTGACTTTTATTTTGGTTCTCTGATCTCCTGTTTTCTGATAGTTGTGATTAAAATGGGAAGGGGAGGATGACATGCATGGGATGTGGCATCTTTGAGCTGAATGGCTGAGAGGTGCAGTTTGGGGACAGCTGTTTGCTGCAGATATTTCCCAAGCTGCTTTTAAATGAATCACAGGGCATGGAGCGAGGTGAGGCCTGGCTGAAGAACCTTTGGGCTGTGCTTTTCTCCACTCCCTCCCTGTGGAGCTCCAGTGAAAGCAGCCAGGACTTCCCGAGGGATTGGCTGATCCAGCAGGCCAAGAACAAGGCAGATGTTGACAAGAGGGTGGCACGGCTGCAGAAATCAATTTGTGGGATCAGATCGTGGAGTCCACAAGGGGTTTCTCTGATCCTGAGGAGGGAGCTGACTCACTTGGACAAAGCGTGTTGGAATGGACTGGGGGATGTGGGCTCAGTGCTTCCCTTTGCAAGGACTTGCTAGACGGCCTGGACACGTGTCTGCATTCTCACTTTGCCCAGGATTTCTCTTCCTCCAAACCTGGGGGCCAAAGCATACCTGCTTCTGTTGGGCTGGGGAGTGAGAGTTGGAGCCAGTCAGGTGGTCATGGCTTTAAGCTGGAGGAGAAATTCCTCCCTGCAAGGGTGGGGAGGCCCTGGCACAGGTTGTCCAGAGAAGCCAGGGGCTGACCTGGGGGATTTTTGTATCTGTGCCCTCAGGATGGAGCTGAGACTCTTTGTTCTCTTTGCTCCTTCTCCCTCTCCCTCTCCTTTGAAACCCTTTGCATTATTCCTTATAGGAATAAAACAAAGCAAAAATTAGTTTATTTGTTATTTATTTAGGACAAACCCTTCCCTCCCACTTCAAAAGGGGTTGTGTGCAGGAGCATCTGGTGGGTCCCAGGAAACTCTTGATTGATTATCCGAAAGGAGCCAAGTGAGATGAAAAGTAGAGGGATGGGAATCATTTTAAGGGGAACAGCCAGTAAAATATCATCAATTTTTTATTAAACAGAATCTTTTCAATAGACAAAATGAGCTTTTCTCTCCTCACTTGTGTTTTCTCTTTCTTTCCCCCATTTTTGTTTTCCTCAGGCATGGGGAGATTCTCTTTTCCTTCCTTTTTCCCCTTTTCTGCTGTTCCTGGGACTGGTGAGAGGTGTGGGGTTAAATGGTGACCTGGGCCACCAAGCAGGAAAATGTGCCTAAAGCTTCCCATCAAAAGTCCTCTATTGTTTTTCCACTGTAAAAGGACAAGAGAGAGAGGGATTGAGATGAAACAGGAGAAGTTCAGACTGGGCCTAGGGTTTAGGTTGGTTATTAACAACAAATACTTCTCCAGAGTTTTCCAGCCCTGGCACAGACTGCCCGGGGCAGTGGTGGAGTCACCCTCACTGCAAATGTAGGAAAAGTGTTTGGCTGTGGCACCTGGGGACACGGCCATGGTGGGGCTGGCAGAGCTGGGGAATGGTTGGGTCAGTGATCTCAGAGGGCTTTTCCAGCCTCAACGGTTCCAGGATTCTGTAAAAATCACCTTAAGATGCCCCAGAAAAGCTGAACTCAGCACTGCCTGGATGAAGCCCTGAGGGCCTGGCTGGGCTCTTCCATTCGAGGGTTTGGACTGGAGAGCTCAGGAAGTTCCCTGCAGCCTGAATTACTTCCTGGCCCTGGGAAGCAAAGGCTGGCAAGGCAGTGGCAGTCAGGTGGGGACATGGCTGAGCTCTGGAGAGCTGTTGGGCACATCCTGAGTGCTCAGCTCACTGCTGAGTGTTGCTCAGCAAGGATTTAATGGGAGAGCTTCATCAGCTTGTGTTAAAATCTCCGAGTGTGAGGAGAGCTGTGTGCTGGCAGGTACCTGGCTCCAAACTGACAGAGAACAGCTCTGGGTTGGAGATGAGGGAGAAATTGTCCCCTGTGAGGGTGGGGAAGCCCTGAGGTTGAGAGAAGCTGTGGCTGTGCCATCCCTGGAAGTGTCCAGGGCCAGGCCGGAGCAATGTGGGACAGTGAAAGGTGTCCCTGCCATGGCACGGGTGGAACTGGGTGATCTTTGAGGTCCATTCCAACCCTTCTCAGTGTCTGATCCTATGACAGGACATGTGGGGCTGAACTAGAGTTTCTGCTGGGAGAGGGTCTGAGCACGGGACTTGGGGTGTGCTGAGGGCAGTGTGAGTGTGTGTGTGCAGGTGGCAGTGTGGGTGTGTCTGAGCCACAGGGACACAACCTATTTCAGCTGTGTGTGTGTTTGTGTGTGTGTGGCAGTGCTGGGCGACTGCACCACTGACTGCGTGTGCTCTGTGGGCATTTTTGGGTGTGCAAGAGCTGTGATGTACAAGGAACCTGCTGCTTAGCACAGGGATTGCCTCGTTTCCTTCCTTACAGCTTCATCCAGGAGCTCCCGGCATGGAAGCCTTGCCCTGACTCCAGAATGTACCACATTATAAAAAAAAAAAAAAAAAAAAAAACAAAAAAAAAAAAAAAAAAACCACCCAAAAAACCCCCCAAAAAACAAAAAAAAAAAACCAAAAAAAACCAAACCACCGACAATGCGTGTTTAGGGTCCATTTACCAGGGGGATTTCCCCTCCCCTTCCCCTAATCCCTCCCGAGCCAAGCGAACGCGAGCACCAGAATAAAAAACCACACACAAAAAAGAAAGGGCGAGAGCGAGGGAGAAAGAGGATTTCCTTCAAATCTGCTCTGTCTGCCCGTGATGGAGACTCATTCCCATAATCATTTTGACAGGTGTGCAATGGTTGAAAAGTTGGGGGTTTCGGGGGCGAGGCGGGGAGGGGAGCGGCAGCCCCGTCCTCCGGCGGCGCGGGCGCGCCGTGCGCCGGGCGCGCTGATTAGACATGACAAGCACACCTGCCAGCGCCGCAGCCGGGCAATTAAAGCCTCTTTGAGGTCCCAGGAAGTGACCGCATTAGAAAAGCCCCTCGCAGGCAGCTCCTTAGCATATTCCCAGTGTCATTAGCGCGGCGGCAGAGGCGAGGCACAGCGGCGGAGGGCGCTGACATGACCCGTGCTCCCTTCCCGCTCGGGGAGGGGATGCAAAGTGACTTTTAAAGAGGAGTATTTTTTTTTTCCCCCTTTAAAATTGATTTCCAAGCCCCTCGTGCCGCTGCCTCCCTCCTGCTCTTGGAAATGTTCCATCGTCGCCGGGGTCGGCAGGGGGAAGGGAACCAGAATTCATTAAAGACAGAAAAGGACTTTGCTAAAAACTGGGAGGCTTCTGGGACAAAAACAAAAAAAAAAAAAAAACAAAAAAAAAAAAAAATCAATTCTGGATTCCAGTGTGGATTCTCAGTCTGCTCCTTGTTTTTTCCTTCTTCCTTCTCTTTTCTGCATACTCTCCTTTCCTCATCATCTCCCTGTCCCTCTTTCCTCTCCCATATCCTACTGCTGAAATTCCCCTTCCCAGTGCCCCTCGTCCCAGGAGGCTGCCTGGTGCACACTGCAAGACCTTGGTGGGGTCACTGACCTTGGCAGCACCAGTGAGGCTGGTGCCATGAGCATCATCCATCCATCCATCATCCATCCATCCATCCATCATCCATCCATCCATCATCCATCATCCATCCATCATCCATCCATCCATCCATCCATCCATCCATCCATCCATCCATCCTCCATCCATCCATCCATCCATCCATCCATCATCCATCATCCATCCATCCATCCATCCTCCATCCATCCATCATCCATCCATCCATCCATCCATCCATCCATCCATCCATCCATCATCCATCCATCCATCATCCATCCATCATCCATCCATCCATCCATCCGTCATCCATCCACCATCCATCCATCATCCATCCATCCATCCATCCATCCATCATCCATCCATCCATCATCCATCCATCATCCATCATCCATCCATCATCCATCCATCCATCCATCCCCATCCATCCATCCATCCATCCATCCATCCATCCATCCATCCATCCATCCATCATCCATCCATCATCCATCATCCATCCATCCATCCATCCATCCATCCATCCATCATCCATCCATCCATCCATCCGTCATCCATCCACCATCCATCCATCATCCATCCATCCATCCATCCATCCATCCATCCATCCATCCATCCATCCATCATCCATCCATCCATCATCCATCCATCATCCATCCATCCATCCATCCATCCATCCATCCATCCATCCTCCATCCATCCATCCATCCATCCATCCATCCATCCATCCATCCATCCATCATCCATCCATCATCCATCCATCATCCATCATCCATCCATCCATCATCCATCCATCATCCATCATCCATCATCCATCCATCCATCCATCATCCATCCATCCATCCATCCATCCATCCATCCATCCATCCATCATCCATCCATCCCTCCATCCATCCATCCATCATCCATCCATCCATCCATCCATCCATCCATCATCCATCCATCCATCCATCCATCCATCCATCCATCCATCCATCATCCATCCATCCATCCATCATCCATCCATCCATCCATCCATCCATCCATCATCCATCCATCCCTCCATCCATCCATCCATCATCCATCCATCCATCCATCCATCCATCATCCATCATCCATCCATCATCCATCCATCCATCCATCCATCCATCCATCCATCATCCATCATCCATCATCCATCCATCCATCCATCATCCATCCATAATCCATCCATCCCTCCATCCATCCATCATCCATCCATCCATCCATCCATCCATCCATCCATCCATCCATCCATCCATCCATCCATCCATCCCTCCATCCATTATCCATCCATCCCTCCATCCATCCATCCGCTGCTCTCCAAGAGCAGCTCAGCCTTGCAGCTTCTCTCCATGAATGAGGTGCCCAGGGCCAGACCCTGTCCCTCAGACCAGCGAGGCAGGCAGGACCTTGCCTGTGCATTCCTCGGCTCTGAAGGAGCTCTCTGAGCTCGTTGTGTTCCTCAGCCCTGTTTCCACATGAGCTTGGAGGTCCCAGGAGGATCTTGTTTCTCCTCAACATTCGTAATGCTCCTGGGCAGGGAGGCTGTGTGCCTTGGAATTCGTGTCTTCATCCCAACTGAAGTCCTAAATCCATCTCCATTCTTATTCCCTTCATTCTTGCCCCTTCCAAGGTTATATCCCAGAATCCCGAAATGGAAGGTCTCCTCAGAGCAGGTGAACTCTGCCAACACCTGCATGATCATACTCAGTTCCCCAGAGTTTCCCCAAGCCACACATCTGTGGATTTCAGATGGAGAATGGTACCTGGTTCCCATTCCAGGCTGCTCCTGGCACAGGGCAGTGCCCTGGTGCCCCAGGCACTGCTGTGTGAGGGAAGCCACGCCAGTGGTCCCCCGGGAATTATCCCCTCCTGTGGTTAATGGTGAGGGCTCTGAGGTGGCTGCTTCCCTTTTCATCCAGGGAGAAACTGCTCCACCGAGCTCCCCAGGGAGCTCCTCGACATGTCCCTGCAGTGGCTGCTTCCTCAGCTGATGCCAGAAAAAGCAGGTTTTATTTCCTACACTCCTTTAGGGGAGATGAGGCAAATCCCACCCTGCAGGTCCACACCCCCAGGGTATGGCCACCTCCTGTCACTGCTGTGAACTGGAAGCTCCTGCAGGAGAGGTCCCTGAGGAGCATCCCTGTGCCTGGAGGGATGCAGGATGCTCCTCGAGCAGGGGTCTGATGGAGTGGCTGCAGGCCAGGGGATGTTTGGGGCTGGGACAGCTGTGACATTCCTCACCTGCTCCGGTGGGCAGGGGCCAGAAAACTCCGTGGGAGGAGGAGGTGGAGCATGGGGTGAGCAAGGCAGAAGAGGAAAGGAAAGAGAGGAGGTGGAGGAGGGGGGGATCCTGCAGGAGGAGAGAAGCGGAGCCGGGGGATGGCTCCGAGCCTGCCCTGTCACTGCAGGGCCCCCGGGGACGGGGATCCAGCGAGGACAGGAGCGCTGTTCCCGGGAATGGTGGAATCAACGTGTTTACGGACGAGAGTGACACACAGTGGAGGAGCCTCATGAAAAAATAAACAGCTAATAATCACACTGCCATGTGCACACTCTGCTTCTCATTATTCCCCGGGAAAAGCCCA